>NC_089789.1:15231614-15306614 GCF_040412425.1 Macrobrachium rosenbergii | reverse complement strand
TAACTTTTCTAGCGTGGGAGGATGAATGAAGTTCATCCAGGAACCTTTTCTCAGTAATTAAAAAACTCAACTTTGCCGAGACTGACTCATCGTCACTGCCGAAGGAGATTCCTTCCACGGGCAATGAGGGAAGGCTGACGAGCTTTTATACTCCTTCGGCTGGCATCAGGAACTTTTATTGCCCGAGGAGTTAATCAAGAGGTTCTAAGCAGTCCTTTCAAGAGTTTAATTAATAACAGTCCCAGCATAGATATTACAATATCTGTTTCCCGAGGGGTTTCGAGCCGTAAAATTTTTAAAAAATGTTGCTGAAGATTTTTCGAGGAATCAGTGCTAGAGTTTTTTTTTTTTTTAGATTTTTTTCTCCTTTTAGTTTTCTGAAAAGATAACTATTGTGCCGGCTTTGTCTGTCCGTCCGCACTTTTTCTGTACGCCCTCAGATCTTAAAAGCTGCTGAGGCTAGAGGGCTGCAGATGGGTATGTTGATCATCCACCCTCCAATCATCAAACATACCAAATTGCAGCCCTCTAGCCTCAGTAGTTTTTATCTTATTTTAGGTTAAGGTTAGCCATAATCTTACGTCTGGCAACGATATAGGACATGTCACCACTGGGCCGTAGTTATAGTTTCATGGGCCACGGCTGATACAGCATTATACCGAGACCACCGAAAGATAGATCCTTTTTTGGTGGCCTTGATTATACGCTGTACAGAAAACTTTCTCCCTTTCATCCGGCTTTGGCAAAGCCTCGTCGGATATAACTGTGATATTGTCGAAGCTGCTGAGTAGGTGCCTGGGTAGGCAACTTGGCAGTCCGTGGAAGACAGGCCCAAGTGCCGCATCACCATTTGATGATACGAGTTGAAAAAGATGAAAAAAATATGTAGTCTATTTATTGCTGGGTGCGTAAGAATTTTGACTTGGAATCCAACTGTTGTAAAGAATGGGTAGGTGGGACATAAGTGTTGGAAAGTTGCATCGATATTACATGGAGCCTTAGATGGAAATGAGTGATTCTGCTCAACCGAGGCACTCGTAGCGTGCCCTTTGCCCGTGCTTTTGACCCGATCACACCCACAAGGAATCGTATTTTACAATCTCACCTTAGAGGTCCTTAGAATATAAAGAATATACACACACAATATGTGTGTGTGGATATATATATATATATATTATATAAGCTGTTGTATATATATATATAATATATATATAAATATATATATATATATATTATATATATATATATATATATATTATATATATAAAATATATGGAATATGATATATATATATATCATATATATATATATATATATATATATATATATATATATATATATAAATATATATATATATATATATATAAGTATATATATATATAATATTATATATATATATATATATAATATATATATATATATATATATATATATATATATATATATATATATATATATATATATATATATATATATATATATATATATATATATATATATATATATATATATATATATATATATACAGAGAGAGAGAGAGAGAGAGAGAGAGAGAGAGAGAGAGAGAGAGAGAGAGAGAGAGAGAGATGGGGTAGGGAGTAGGAGAAATCTTCATAATGAAGTTACAAATCACAGATGTAAACTATCGATCAGGTTAAATAATTAATTTTTTTCGAGATCAAAGCCAGTTCCCTCATCATGATCACCTTAATTTAAAGAAGTCTTTTTCTACAAGGCTTCACGAAATTGATACTGCAAGGCTTCCTTCTGCTCAGAGGAAAAAAAATGTTAGACAGGTTATTAAGTCCTTATTAGTCGGTTGCAATATAGTTTGGTAATAAAAGTGAAATGAGAACGCACTTAAAATTACCAGACTTTCTTTCTAATTAGTGGATTGAAATTAATTTTATTCTTACTTTCACCGATACCATTTTCCCGGATGCTTTAAATATTCTCTTCCTTTAACTCTCTAACCCTTCATCTTCGTCGGGGAAATATAGATTGAAAGGAAATCTTGAAGACTGAAGGCAGCGTTAGAACGAAGAGTTGCCCGTATCTTTTGACTTTTATCATCAACTTTTGTCGTCAAACTTCGCGTCCCCGTAGGAGGTTAGTGCCATCAGGTCACCTCATGCGGTGAACTGTAGGCATTACTTAAGGTTCTTTGCAGCGTGCCTTCAGCCCCTAGCTGCAACCCCTTTCTGTTCCTTTTACTGTACCTCTTTTCAGATTCTCTTTCTTCCATCTTACTCTCCATCCTTCCCAACGAATGATTCATTGTGCAACTGCGAGGTTTTCCTCCTGTTGCATCTTTCAAACCTTTTACTGCCAATTTCCGTTTCAGCTTTGAATGACCTCATAGTTCCCAGCTTGGTCTTTGGCCTAAATTCTGTATTCAATCAATCTGTCCTGGTGCCCAATTCATTTCACTCCAGGTTTGGTGACTTCAGTTTTGTCGACAATATAGAAGAAGAAGAAGGGAGGAAATGATGTCTTTAAAAGTAATAGGTACAGTATTTCTTCAGAGACAGGCTGTGTCAAAATCTTGGCGGACAAGAGAAGACGGAGATAACACTGAAAAAAGAAAAAGGCACAAAAGATTGGTCTTACTTTCGTTTTAAAAATGATCCTTTGATTATATCTTTCCGAAATTTATAGTCATTTGTCCCACGCTCTCTCTCTCTCCATACGCACACAATATAGCCTGCAGCCTTATCTTTGTCAAAGTTATTCACGTTCAACGCTCAAGTTATTATCTCTCTCTCTCTCTCTCTCTCTCTCTCTCTCTCTCTCTCTCTCTCTCTCTCTCTCTCTCTCTCTCTCTCTCTCTCTCTCTCTCTCTCAAAATGGAATTCTCAGAATTTGAATATCAGGAGTTACAATGTATCCAATTTTGTTTTAGTAATAATTACGATACTGATGACGGTAACGATGGTATTGGAAGTGACAACAGTAACTTCAAACTCCCTCCCAGTCACTCTGAACCTAACAGGTAACAGAGGATTTGCTCTTCCAATAGCACTTTCTATAAACTCCACTTTTGCCCTGGCGTTTAATATAGTTTATTCAGAAACCAGGATGCACAATACAGATGCAAGCCCCATGTTTTGCATATATTTCTATTGATAGTTTTCTTCTCTCTAGTCTGATGTCCAATGTCGTTCATAAATTTATGAAACCAACTTGCTTATTACATTGCGAAATAACTCACTTTGCTTAAATGCCAATTTACAAGTACGCGCAAACGCTAACTGGTCAACAGATGTATATATATAAAATTTCGTAGTCTCCCGCATGATTTTTCTAGATACGCACATGTAAGATCAAATACATATAGTAACCAAACCTATGCATCCCCAGGTATTACACACAGTAAAGAGAATTTATAAAAAGAAAGGAGATCAAAAGAAACAAAAACTCGGAGGATAAGGAATCTTCATTATGACTCATAAATGGCTTCTTAAGAATGACTCCTGAGTTCTTAATATTTTTATTAGTGCTCATTCGTTGAGAAAGCGCAATGGTAAATGATAACAGTTAAAAATGATTGTTTTACTGTCCGTTGATAGAGCAAGGTTTGTACACCTAATTATCTAGTGGAAATATTAACATGATTAGCTAGTATTTGAATTAACTATGTCTTTATCAATGGCTAATATGTATGCTCTTATGATTTTTTAACATTCGAAACAGGATAAAGCTATGACTGAAGGATTTCTGATAAAGTAACCAAAATATGTATTAAGTGGATTATATTAAGTGGATTATGTTTGTGGATTATCGAAATGATAGTCCACAAACATTAGCTTAAAACGAAAAGACAGTCAGTACATTTTGAGCTTATCTCCCTCCCATGTTTCCCGTTTCCAACAGGACAGAAGGAGATACCAATATTTTGTAACCTGCCGACAAGTCTCTGATTTTCAACTGAATTAACGTTACTATCAGCCTGATTATTGTTATTACAATAAGAGCGGTACATTAGCGTACAGGTTATTTAATGCAAAGATAAACCAATAAGAAAAGATATAAACAACTAACGAAATAAAAATCCGCGAACAAGACGACCCAACATAACAAGCATTAGATGAAAGACGAATCTCGCGTCCACCGACAAACCTGTCAAAGGTAATATGGCTTTCATGCCGGAGAGGCATTACGCATGAAGGCATAATGACCTCACGAGGGTCGAGGTCACGGATGACTGTTTTCAGACGTCCTTGAGGGAATTTTAGTAATGGGTAATGGCAAACTTTTTCTTGAACTCCGTCCTTACTTCTGTGTTTGTGTGTGTGTGTGACGTAACATTCTCCAGCACTCAGCCAACAAGGCCTTTTAGGAACAAGCGAATCAGATAGAACTCTGAGTAAAAATGAGGAAATGAGGATTGTGGAGGTGAGAAGTGAGAGGATTGCTGGGGAGTCTGAAAGACAGAGAAATAGAGAAGGAAAATTCATATGATGATGTGTGAAAGTTTCTCTCTCTCTCTCTCTCTCTCTCTCTCTCTCTCTCTCTCTCTCTCTCTCTCACTCGCGTACTTCATTGGGCAGTGGTAGAACTCGCATTTCCAAAATTGATCTGGAAAATGACTAACTGATAATCCCATTAGTCTTTCTTCGGGATAATTAACCTGTAAAGATTCATTGGAAGCTTATAAGCCTCCTTTGCATTAATTATACGCATTTTCCAATTACTCTTCGTGAATGCACTTATTTCTTTTTGTAGGTGAATATTCATTATTCATTTTTTATTCTGGTCCTGCCGAGTGATATAGCCGATTGATATATTTTTCGAATCTTTAAATAAAGATATTACCCCTCTGAGTTCATTCCTTACATATTATGATGCTCAGCGCTCAATTTTATGACCATATAATTTTCAGTATATATTTTGTGGGGCATTTCAACACACAAAACTTACCATAATCAGATTAACATAATGCGTTGATCCCTATACTTTTTTTTCGTGGCTTTGCGGTCTCATTCTGGGTTTAACCAGAATCACCGTAATACTGTAAAATATTGAAAAATCAATAGATTAACTTTCAAATAAACGTAATGGAGCAGAAGCTTGAATTGAATTGAACTGAATTGAATACAGAATGTAGGACAAAGGCCAAGCACTGGGACCTATGAGGTTATTCAGCGCTGAACATAAATTGACAGTAAAAGGTTTGAAAGGTGTAACAGGAGGAAAACCTCGCAGCTGCACCATGACTCACTTGTTGGGAGAGGGTGGAAAGTAAGATGGAAGAAAGAGAATATGAGAGGAGGGGCAGTAAAAGGAACGAAAGGGGGTTGCAGCTAGGGGCCCGAAGGGACGCTGCAAAGACCTTTAATTAATGACTACAGTGCACCGCATTGAGGTGAATTGACGGCACTAACCCCCTACGGGGACAGAAGCTTGGAGGATAGAATGATCAAATAATGAGGTAAGAAAAAGAATACTTGATCCTATTACCGCGGAAGGGAGAAACTGTAAGAAATTTCCAACCTGATTCCTTTGAGAGGTGATTGCTCCTTAGAAGATTGTCAGGGAAAGACGATTAGTGAAACAATCCTCTTAGGTATTCGTGCGCCTCCCTGCTAATAAGGCTTATCTAACCGAGTGCTGGAGGATTCTCTGTTGCACATTGGCTCTTACGCAATAGCTGTTGTTGATATCTGACAATTTGTTCCCTTCTGTCTATAACGTTGGAAATACCTGACAGGCATTCGTTTATGGCATGATTTTGATGAAGTTCTGCCTCAATTAGCAGTCATTGACAGGAATCCGACACAAATTAAGGAACTTTTAGAGAATCTTCAACAGTGCTAACCTACCATGCGCTGCTGTCAAAATTCTCTCAAAACTTTTGAGCCGTTTAGTAGGACGTGATTTTGATTGTCTGATCGCTTTATGTATGTTGCTGTAGATGGTGTCATAATAATTTTTACAATTTGATAGTTGTCCTTGATTTCCTGTCTAACGTTTTCCTGGCGTCCTATGCTGTTATTTTTCTCTGCAGTCAATTTCCTTGTTTTCCTTACCATCCTTTTATGCACCCCTTGTTTATTTCCTGTCTACTCGTTCGTTTTTCTCTCCAAACGACTCTGTTATCTCTGTATCCTTTCTTTTTTTTTCAAGAGATCATCCCTTGACAGGTGTGTGAACTTCTTCCTTTATTGACTACATAATTTTGCAATACCTTGTCTCTGCTAAACATACTCATAACAAAAGTTAAGCCATCCTTCTGGAGTCTGAAATTGGCTTTATTTCAAACCTGAAGGTGTATTTGCGACTGCTTGGCCTTAAGCCGAGGACATCCTCGGAACACTGCTTGCAACTCCAAGCAGGTTCTGCCTGTTCTGACTGTATTTTCCTCCACGTCGATGGATGTCGCAATACGACTCTTTGCTGGATCCGACGATTCCGTCTGTGACTTATTGCTTGCGTCTTTTGTCTTTCTCTGTGAAGTAGGTTCCATCAGTCACATTTTGACTATCGGACCAAAATTGTTGAGGCTGATGAAAGTAATTGTTATTTATATTTTTTCAATCTCGTGAAAAATGACAACGATATTTAGGCAATTCTGCAAGTACAGTATGATTTTCCAGCGTAGTTATTCAAGATTTGTTTACAGCAATGTGTTAGCTCATTGCCAGTAGAATATCTGTTGCACACAAAAATAAATTTATAGACATTCATTGTGATACGCACACACATACACACACACACACACACACATATATATATATATATATATATATATATATATATATATATATATATATATATATATATATATATATATATATATATATATATAGATCAAGGGCAAGAATGCAGAAGCAGTTTCATGATTCGTAATCACATCATCAGGGAGATCTATGGCAGTAAAATACAATATATTAATATAAATGAATTTTAAAAGAGCTATTTACAAGGTTTGACTTGAAAAACGTAAAAAAGCAAGCGAACAAAAACTGATAAACGCAGAGTGCAAAAAGATACAATTGTTATGAACAGACAACACACTAAATACAGACGCATTTCAGAAACACTAGAGGCTAACCTACCATTCTAGGGGCTAAGAACATATACTGTAAGAATAAAACATACACAAAAGTTTTCAGAGAATGGCAGAGAGTTAAAACAAATACAAGGGTACAGCAGCTGTTTGATAGTTTCAAGGGAACTCGTTGTTTAATATTTAGTGTTTCAAGACTAAGTAGTTCTTGTGGATTGTTTGTATAACCAATAATCTTAAAATATGAACAGCTGATTTCCGTTTGGCATTTAATGGTATGGCTGCGTATATTATTTTAGAGGATTCTGGATTAGCTAATGACCTTACCTAGCCCGGTAATGCGCAGCTGACGATGTCATTTCAATCACTTTCTGGTGGGAAGGTCAAGGTTTGCCTGGACTTACGAACTTCCCGTAACTCTTATGAAATTTATTTAAAACATCTTAAGGGTCAGACGAAGTTTAGAATAATGAAACTGCTTCATTGGCAGGCTACTTTTGATGATCTTTAATTTATGATTTCTAATATCATTTCATTTTTAAAACGATTTTTTTTTCAAACTGCGGGAATCAAGATGGAGAATAACTTTTTTTTAACAAACATTTGTTTCAGTATTTTCTCATTCCCTCTCCATTTCTTTTTCCTCCAATGAAATTGTTCACTCCTTTATTTACCAATAATACAGTGTCGAAGGGATTAATTTATTTTGATCATGCACACACATATATACAGTATATATACATACATATATATATATATATATATATATATATATATATAAATCTATTATATATATATATATGTGTATATATATATATATATATATATATATATATATATATATATATATATATATATATATATATATATATATATATAAGCACACGGACAACACGAGAACTATGTGATGACCTGTCGGTGGCTCTCGCGGCAGGCGGTGCATTTGTGCTGACATTGGAATTTGCTCAGTCGGATGCAGAGAACTATTTGATCGTGGTCCGAGCACATGGAAACAGCATGATAGAGCATTGAACCGATGCGCCGGAAGTGCCCCGATTCCGGTGGGGGTATGTGCATGTGTGTGTGTATGTGTGCGATCTCTCATGAGATATTCATGAGAGGAACAGTAACTCTCGCAGGGGAAACTGCCTCGATCTTGAGTGGCTCATGTGTGTGTTTAGCCTGTTGTAATGTTTAAAGATCGCCACTATAAAGATACATTATTTACGGCCATAGAACATAAGTAAAATTGGCCAGTGACATTTATATCTTTTACAGACTTTAGAAGGAAAACCCCGGTTTGGAAGCAGTGAAACTGAACGATGTCTACATAATGAATTTTTCCGTTTTATGTACCATTAGACATTTTTCTGTTTGAACATGTATGTATGTATGTATGTACATTCATTCCAGGTTTTTAGTATAATGAAATGTTTCTTTCAACAGGAATCGAACAGTGTCCTGGGAGGACGAATATTTTGGAAGTGGTGTTTTTACTCTTACATACGATAAGACATTTATTGTAGTCTTTATGACCTTATTACTTTGTTTGATGACAAGGGGGTTATTCACTAGTATTGCTGGGCATAAAATAATGACTATGCTGTTTGTGAAACAGTATTTCCTTTAGTTATGTTTTCCAATGATAGGGGGTGTGAATCACTCCATTTCATGACCGTAGCTTTTGCTGACTCACTTTCGTTAAATTTGTCAATAAAGTCTAGTTTTGTATATCCGTGTCTCATTTCAGTTGGCCTTTGTTTAAGAATAGGTTCAGTGAGAGAAGATTGACAAAGGAGAAGGAATTTGCTGACCCTGAGATGAGCCTCGGCTACCACAGACATCTTAAAGAAGTAAGATGAATGATTCTGTTATTAAAACAGATACACCAATAAAAGTTGGCCGTTCCGAACCTGGGCCATTAACAGTGGTGGCAGCGGTGGGATTCGAACCCACGCCTCCGAAGAGACCGGAATAATTTGTTTATTGAATGAATGTTAGAACGTACTCAGTTGTAGCTCCAGTTTCATGATGAAATCAAATGGAAAAGCAGTAAAAAAAATACGCTGAATTTGGCGATGAAACATCTATACAATACTGTGTGTGTGTGTATATATATATATATATATATATATATATATATATATATATATATATATATATATATATATATATATATATATGTGTGTGTGTGTGTGTGTGTATGTATGTATGTATGTATATGCACACACACACATATATAATGTCTTATTTGCTGGAAAATATTTTTTGCGGAAGCTTCATTTGCAAGGTAATGACCTATTTGGTCTCTATGGATAAAAAATGCACACATTTTCCACTTGTCGATTTTCAAACGAGAGTAAAAGCCATATAAGGTCACCTCAGAAATTATCACGTGTATTCTTTCATCATCTCTCAATCGAAAATCCTTCTCGGTTCGATTTTCGAGGATCCGGAAGTGACCTCAGCCTCTGCCGGTGACTCCGCAGTGCAAACCCCGAGAGACTTCGTGTCTCCGGCTTCTGTCAGAGATCAAAGGCTGCTCGTAAATGCTTGGGGCGAGAGGATTCGGGAAGGGGGAGAAGCCTCGTTTCTCCATGTCTCCTTTAAGCTTCGTATGCATACATTCATACATATAAAAATATACTGTATATGAATAAATGAATATTATAGGTATATATATGTGTTTGTGTATATATGTATATATACATATATATAAGTATATATATATATATATATATATATATATATATATATATATATATATATATATATATATATATATATATATATATATATATATATATATATATATATATATGTGTGTGTGTGTGTGTGTGTGTGTGTGTGTGTAGATGTGTTATGTGCGTGAGTGTATTTCCTTATTTTCATCATTTATTGTTTATGCTTTGTTGCATACTTATTCATTTGTTGTTTATTTTTAATTTTAATCTGAAAATTTAATCATTCTCTTAATTGGGAAATAGTGCTTTACTTTTCACGTGGAAGTATGCTTGCTAAATTATTACCCGTTTTGTATATTCTTGTTCCTTTTGAATTAGTTTGACTTTTAGATAGTAATAATGGCAATCACGGTTATAAGAGGAGGAAAATTAATGAGAAAATGAACCCTATTCATATAGAGCAACCCCACTGGAGACACTGACTTGAAATTCTAGCTGCCAAAGAATAAGGAAATAGACTCAGAAAAATTTTTGTTTCTATTTCCTCTCTCTACTCAAACTTTTTAACACAGGAGCAGTTTGCTTAGTACTGCTGCATAGGCTTTTACGGTAGCTCCTGCTATCATCTTCAGAAGGGCTATCTCTAGCTTAGAACATTCTTTTGTAAAGTGTTCATTTGTAAAAGCGTGTATATAACCTGGAGAAAACAGAAACCCAAAATTTCTCTTAATCGGTCTTCTTCTCCTGACGGCAGTTGCAACGTAAATGTCCGTCGACTTTTTGTCAGTAATAATTCAAGATAACATACCGGCATGAAAGAATGTTCTATAGAAATTAGATAGGCATTGCTGTTATTTGCTGCACAACAGGGTTTCGGTTTACTCATCCTAATATGAAGTGGTGGTTTGAAATGCCTCGCTCGTTTATATATAAAAGACAAATGCACACGTAACTCCATTCCTTCCCTAGTCCTAAATAAACAAAGTATAAAAAAAACGACGATATATCAACAAATATCCATCGTTCTTAATTTTTTTTATTCACAATAAGTGACTAAGAATAGCAAGGGCATATAGATACGTAATTATATCGTCCGATCACAACAGGTCTGCGTATGATGGAAATAATTGAGAGGGCTATCAATCCCCACCTCTCTCTCTCTCTCTCTCTCTCTCTCTCTCTCTCTCTCTCTGTTTTCATCTTTTCACCTTCAAAGAAAAAGTTTAAGCATGAATTAGTAATTAGTATCATCTTTCACGAACTGAATATGTTGTTCACTACACCATGTGTGAGAGAGAGAGAGAGAGAGAGAGAGAGAGAGAGAGAGAGATGAATTCAACATCATGAAGTACATAGAATCAAACACTAAACATCAAACGATCCAATATTGGCTTCGGGGGGGCTTTTAATGGCCTTCAAATACCGGTTCCAAACACGAATTATGAGAACTCTTGGCAATAGCGGCACTGGAGTTGGTATTAAACATTTGGAGATGAATCCCATTACGTGAATCAAACGGGATGCGTATAAATAGATCTTGCTGATAATGGTAAACGATACTTGACAGGACAACCCTCTCTCTGCTTTTGTTAATTTATCGGAAAT
Source organism: Macrobrachium rosenbergii (assembly GCF_040412425.1). Taxonomy (NCBI): domain Eukaryota; kingdom Metazoa; phylum Arthropoda; class Malacostraca; order Decapoda; family Palaemonidae; genus Macrobrachium; species Macrobrachium rosenbergii. Next base: position 15,295,316 of record NC_089789.1, on the reverse strand, counting down.
ACTGGCGATTACGGAATGAAAGTGAATTATTACAACTCGTAGACAAAGCTTCTGCTCTAGTTGGGAAGTTATCTTCGCGATGAAACGTGAGAGTTCTGTTAGCATCAAATTAGAATAAACAAGTAATTCTGTTTCTCAGGTTTGTTGAGGAAAGGTAATACTGATTCTTCCTGACAGAATTCACTGGGGAATAGCCACGAGATGCGTGAGAGAGAGAGAGAGAGAGAGAGAGAGAGAGAGAGAGAGAGAGAGAGAGAGAATTCCAGGATACGTATAAAAGTCATAGTATTATATTAGCATGTCTAATTTACCATGTCTATTGTATTTAAGCTCAAAAACGCAATAAAATAAATGATTAAATGAAGAATGGTCCATTCGAAAGTGAGGGACAAGTATCGGTAGGTGTGTCAGACCACGTAGAAATACTCACGAGAAAAGAATTCATGTATATAAAAGACAGCTGTTGGCAAAAGTCAACATGTGTTGATAAAACTTGCTAAAAAGCACCGAAAGGCGGCCAACTTGTTAATCGAGGGTGCACCAAATATAAGATAATGTAATCACTTATATTATCTTATATTAGGCTTGCCTCGGAAATTAATGGCCTCTTCGACTTTACTGAGGAGGTTAAATGGCCAAGCAAGCTTCTTCTTAATGATTGGCCATGTGCAGAGAGGAACAATATAAAGAATTTAAAAAATGATGAAAACACAAACATCGAAAATGGTAATACTTAATCTGATCAGTCTTGGATTAATTCATGGGATACCGGGCAAATCTTGTGTGTGTGTGTTTGTTTTTTTTTTTTTTTTTGTGTGTGTGTGTGTGTAAAGGTTTGAACGAAGAATGCCAACAAATATTTCCTCTTAAATTATGCTACGATTCCCCATTTTCATCCCTAATCCCGGTAGAAGTGGCGCAAATCAAGTTAGTCTTTTCCTCTCTCCTTCAAAGACTGAAATTTCTCTAGGGATTCTTCCTTATGCATTATGCAGCGTTTCGACTGATATAGGAAGTAACCTAACTTTCAAAGCCTCGCGGGTATAAAATACTCGCTGTGTTTCTTGTTTATTTATTTACAGTATTTAGGTCCACTGATGAAATCAGAAGACAGACCTGGAGGAAAATATTTCCCCGTCACCTTCCTCAAAAATCGTTGTCGAAAGGACTTTCCTTCTTGAGGGAAATCAAACTCTTCTTGATTTCATGAATAATAATAATAATAATAATAATAATAATAATAATAATAATAATAATAATAATAATAATAATAATAATAATACCGGCACTATATTCCAATATCCGTAATATCGAAAGAGAATTTATGCAGACTGGTTAAAAAGTGAGGGAATCCTCCGGAAGGACCTTTTGAGGAGAGAAATTCCTTTCCGATTTCCCTGAAAGCTTTCCAGCCTCCTGCGCTATGACGCGAAATCTGAAAAGCTTGCGTGGCGATAGATTTCAGAGACTGGAGGTTAGTTCATTTGTTTCAGTGAATTTCAGCCTTTGATTAGTTCCATGTTTATAATCGATGGGATATTATATAGAGTGAGTTAGTCCGTAGTTCAGTATGACCGTTAAACTACTCCTTAAATATAAGTCCGGAACATAAGAGTAGGACATACAGGAGATCAATGGAACGACGGGTTAGTGATGAGTTATTTAAGTAACTTGATCTGGACTCCTATCGTTACCCTATATCCAAAAATGCTCACTGATTATTATTATTATTATTATTATTATTATTATTATTATTATTATTATTATTATTATTATTATTATAACGTGTGAAAAATACATGATTGACAAGGTAATAATAATAGGCGATATGACTTTCCCCGGTTCATTCCTGAAACCTGGCACAGATTTGACTCATTCGATTCTTTTGCTACATGATTAATTTTGTTCATTTGTTCTATATTTCAACATACATGATGAAAAAATCAGGTGAAATATGATAGATAGAATTATTTGAAATATTCAAATAATAATAATATATAATAATAATAATAATAATAATAATAATAATATATAATAATATATATTATATATTGCTAATTGATAGAATTATTTAATACATATATATATATATATATATATATATATATATATATATATATATATATATATATATATATATATATATATATATATATATATATATATATATATATATATATATATATATTTACATATGTCTTTTACTGTAATACCACAGTAAAATATGAAGATATAAAAACACTATTTCTTAAGAATGAGAGCAGCACATCCGTCTGTGCTCCTGTTCACTGGTAAAATATGGACAGATGAAATGTTACCAAAGAATATGTAGGTTTATCTCCGTTGGTGCAGGTGACCACAAGAAAGGGAAAATGATATTAGTGGGTTTGATGATTAACTCATCTGTTATTTACCAGTGGACATAGTGCTCGAAATGAAATGCAATGTTCAAATAGTTTTATACTGTATTTCTATATAATATATATAATATATATATATATATATTTAAACATGTTTAAATATATATACATATATATATATATATATATATATATATATATATATATATATATAATATATTTATATACTGTGTATAAATAGTATTTATATAAATATACATCCATTTATATATGTATAGATATATTTTATATATGTGTGTGTATATATGTGTATTGTATATATATATTATTATATATATGATATATATATCCCGATATGATATATAAATTTTATATTTATTATTATATGTATTGTAATATATAATATTATAATATTATATAGATATATATAAATATACATATATATCGATATATACATATATGTATATATATGTACATCTATATAAATATTATATATATATATATATATATACACAGTATATAAATAAATATATATATATATATAAATATATATATATATATATATATATAGATATATAGATATATTGCCCAGGTATATATATATATATATTATATATAGTTCCAATATATATTATAGACTTGTATGAATATATATATTAATATATACTTACGTGTATACATATATTAAGATATATATGTATATATAAATATTATATATATGCATATGTATTATACACACACACCACACACGTGACACACATATATATATATATATATATATATATATATGTATATATATATATATATATATATATATATATATATATATATATATATATATATATATATAGGATATATACTGAAGGCTATTACATTCGTTTAAGAATGAGGTTGAAAGAATTTCCTTTTCTCAATCCAAAGAGATATTAATGCTCATTTACAGATGAATCAACGTGTTGGGCCACATAGGTATTACTAACCCGTGACCTTGCAGACGTGTTCCGTGTATAGCACCACCAATTAACAGTGTCCATATAAATTTGTGTGTGTATGTTTGCGTGAGTGCTAAGCCATAAAATCTAGTTTCAGAAGACCTTCCCTATCCCTTTATGAATGAAAGAAGAAAGGAATGCGAATTCCCTTGTAGTTTCCTGTATAAGATTTCCGGCCATGTGTTTCTTTTTTCGTTCAGGAGAGACTTGCCTGGATAATGGGAGCCGTCACGGCACAACAGTATCTTCCTCATTAATGATCCCGATGCTCCACGTGCAAAGAGAATATTCATATCTTTCACAACAGATTGATTTAAGAAGAGAGAGAGGGAGAGAGACATTCAACACAAACACACACACACGCAAAGTTTATATGGTCACCGATTCTAAAAGGTGCTATATATGACACATTTTCAGGGTTCGTTGTTAGCCTGCTCTAAAACAGATTAAGGAGAGAGAGAGAGAGAGAGAGAGAGAGAGAGAGAGAGAGAGAGAGAGAGAGAGAGAGGTGGGGGGGGGATTGTCTTAAGATCAACAAAACAGTAAATTTCTAGTTCCGACTTTCCTAGGGAAATATTGTACCTTGATATTACTATATCATCTCTACTGTCAATAAAAAGGCCGATGGGATAGGCAACTTCATACCTATAATGCACATATTTAACCAAGGCGTGCCTGCAACAAAACTGAGGAAAAGGAAAGAAAAATATTATATCTTCATTACTTTTGTTATGTATAGATTTATAATTGGAAGCTTGCCTTAAGTTTTAATGACCTTGTTTCTTGCTTTCATTAATGAGGCGTGCGCGTTATGAACGATATGGAAACAGTGGTTCATTTACATGGAAATATCATTAGCGCGCTCCACACCACGGAGGAAGAACACCAAATCAAAAGGAAGAAAGAAAGCCACCTCCCCTATTCAGCCTCCCGTGTCTTTTCCACTTCCGGTAATCTGTCTCAAGCTGTGTGCGCTGTTTCCTTTTTTTTTTTTTTTTTCAAGTAACAATAGGGGTATGTCCGAGCTTTCGTGTTCACCAACTGGAATAAAACGAAATTCGGAAGACCAAGAAGAATAATAAAAATCTTTACACACTCTGACAATGAAACAAGAAAAGATTGAAAGGATAGAAGGACACCGTAGCTCATTTAAATAGAAATGGATAATGAAATTCATATTTGTAACAAGAGTCAGGTGACACTTTTAGGTATATGAATGATTTAATAATAAATTGGAGAGAAACAAGAATTCTAATGGTGAGGGCACTTGCCATTACGCCTGAACAAAAACAGTGAACATTTCTATTAGTTTCCTCTCGAAAGCGGACGTGAGGGAAGATGTTAATAACAATTTCTGCTGGTATTGGCGTTCATGATTTGACATTATGACAATTATGACGACGATTTGAAACAATCAGATCAAATGAAAATATTGTGCGTTTTTACTTTACATCCACATTCCATCTTTAGTAAGTGGAGCTACCTAACAGTACTAATGACTGAAAATTAAAGGTTGCAGGAACGCTTAAAATAATTAGGTAGCACAAACCTATATGGAAGGAGATTATTAACTTCACATTTGCACATTCCGATTTCTTAGTTCTCTTACCAAACCCTTTATAATTCTCATTTGTTTTCCATTACTGATAAAAGACGTCTTGATACCGTTTCTGTTGCTGCTGTCGTCGGCAGGTTGCGCTGACCTACAGACCTCATTTCTCCGACACGAGAGCAACCGAGAGTCTAATAATTGCGCGCTGCTCATTATGGTAATGACGACCTCATTGCAAAAATGGCAGTTCAGTAATTGCTCTTGAATTAAATGGGGCTAATTACCTGGTCCTTGTTCTCCCATTCTATTTCCTTTATTAAGAATTATGAATTTTATGTCTAATATCTTATATCATGATTATACTCTCCGTCATAAAAGTTTGGCATCATCCATTATTCATTATTCAAGCCCTGCAAACTATTTATGAAGGCATCACATCTTGACAGTGAAATTAATGTTTCGTTACCTGTCACGGGCATTCTGTATATTTTATTCTGTTTATGATGTCGACATGCAATAAACATATATATTTTTTTTTATAAATAATCGACATTAACATTTGATGACATTAATCGAAACTACCGCTATTTTCATTAATTTTTTCACAACCTCATCAAAGAAATGGGCAATTCTGTTACCAAGCATAATGGCTAACAACTGCCCTTATTTGTATCTGCATATATTTCAATTTTCGTTTTACATATCTCCCCTGAATATAGAAATGCAAATAATGCGAACAACAGCTCAATGCCTAAGGTCGGAGAAGCTTTCAGTTGAGAAGCTATTCGGCCGACCCAACATTCCTTTAGCTCATGGAAGGACCACGTCTTTGTTGCCTTTGCTGGTCCTCATATTAGGCTCTATGGAGATCAGGAATGGATTTTGGTAGAGAAGCATTCCTGAGAGCATGGATTCCCTATGTGGTTAATGATAATTAATCTGTATTGCATATGATTTTTGTAAGTATACTAAACTTCGTATGAAAATTATTAATGGACATTATTCTCTTTAGGTGATAGTTTCTTTGGAAGGATTTTAATTGCAGTTAGGAAGAAATAACATGTGGTAACGACCGCCTCGAAGCCTAGACTTTATATTTGAAGGAAGGATATCTCGAAATTTCGAATGAAATCCAATAATCGGTAATTCGTAGTATTTAATTCCGAGAAGTAGGAATTAACACGAGTGTGACAGCGCTGATCAAATTAACATGTAAGATAATTTTGTAGAAAAGGGAGCATCCTTGGATCGAAGGTCTTGGCATATTTTTGCAATTTCTCATTCAGGTTTTGATGAAGTTTTATTTTAGTGTTGGCGAATGTCAGAGTCAATACTCAAATGTGTCCGCTTATATGGATACGATTTGCTTCAGAGTTTCTTGGTATCTTGATTCATAGAGGAAATGCTGGAGTTTGCCTCATTACCTAATTATAAGGATTCAGATATTTTTTTACCTGACATTATTTGAACGTATTCATTACTGCATTAACACTTCCCTGTTTTTTTTTTTTTTTGTTTTTTTTTTATTTCTCAGCATGTTTTAGAGACATTTCCAAACCTTTGAATTCTCTTCCAGCTTCCATTTTCGCTGAATTTTTAAAGAAACAACTTTGTCACCTTTGTTTTCGGACAAAAACCATCATTCCTCTCCCCACCCCGTACATCTTGTTTATATTAAGCACTGGCTAGCCAATGATACTAGATTACATGTGTTATAAAAGGAAAGAGTATTTATTCCTTTTCCCGTCAAAAATGCCTAAGAAAACGCCATTAAAACTTTGTTTTTTGAAAGTGCAGCACTGTAACTACGATGGTACATTGATAGCCACTTAGGATAGGTGTCACTTTGCCTCATTTATGTCTTCGTGGAATATTGCAAAACCCTTTACAGGAGACATAAATCCCCTGCCTTCCTCGTTGGTGATACGAACGGAAATCCTATTTGGCCACGATGGTTCTTTCGACCGTATCGGCTTCAAGGGAAAGTTAACCTGCCATAAAGAGAAGAGTTATGAACACTGTCGTTACGATTATTGTTTTGGTTGTTTATTTTTAAAAGTAATAACATTGCCGGCGAAGTTGCTTTCCGCAGTAGCGTTATTATTGGAAATTATCCAAAACTTTACCCTTAATGTAAGTCATGAAAGGGAGAGAGAGAGACAAAGCCTCAAATGGCTTCTGCATTTTGGAGATTTTTTTTTTTCAGACTTAATCTATCATTAAATTTTAGTGTCTAAATCATTTCAAGCCTTTTGCCTGTTGAAAAGGGAAATTCTTTTAATGAGTGATTTCGTCTTTAATATTCTGAAACATACCTGACAGTTTGCTGTAAATTTGCCTCTTTGTATCCTTTACTATCAAACGCTGTATCCATTAGGGAAAATACAAATTATCATTACTATTTTTCATAACTGAGTTCCCGAATGTGAAAAAGAGAAAAATAGCATTGAATAAATATAGGATATACGGAGAAATATAATTTCAATAGGAAATGAACACAATCCCAAATAAACACACATTTCCATCATTTCATGGTCATGACTGTGTTAACTCATCCTATTTCCACCCTACTTTCCCATGACAGTGTCAACTGATATAAAAGATAAAGCTAATGTCGGCGATATTTCTGCGTACAATAAGGTTGCCTTGTTATAAAATAATGGTAAACTAGATAAAAAACTACTCCACGATGAAATTAGGCCTATACTGTTTTTCTTGTGTTCTCAGTCAATAGGAAATGTCATTGACATGGTCTTAAGAATAATCAGCCATAATTCTGAGAACTCTTGAAATTTGATAAACATCTCTCTCTCCTCCTCCTCTCTCTCTCTCTCTCTCTCTCTCTCTCTCTCTCTCTCTACCAAGTAGGAAGTTATATCCTGTCGAATAGTTCATGAGGCCCAGCATCCAAACCCCTCATTTCAGCTCAGGAACCCCCTCCCCTGCTCAGGACCACCCCATAAAAAAATAAGGAATAGGAAGAGGGAAGAGATTCCCCTTTGAGGGATGATGGTTTGTTTATATGAGTTTGGGAAATTCAGAATTAGGAAGCGTTCAGTGCTTTTACTAGCTTCCAAAGAACAGCGAGGGAAGAGGCGACTTGACAAGTGTTACGAAGCCTCGGAAATGTCCACTCGAAGCAGCCAAGAAAACCCTTTTAATAAAATGCCACATTCGGGCAACGCTACACTCAAACTGACATGAAGTGTTCACGTTTTTGTCCACGAGCATGACATAGTCTCCCAAATGCTACAGAACAACGATGCGATGTACCATACATACGCCTTAATGGTTAAACGTCCACACGCTGAATTAAATCTCAGTGTCCCGACGATTAATTCATTTAAGGAAGAAATTGCTTCGGCGACAATTCTCCAAAATATGCGAGGTGGCGGTCAGATACCAAAACGACGAGATGATTGAATATAAATCACGGGGATATGATTTATCAATAAGAGCTGCTTTCTCAAACGTACCAGATGAACTGTCCACCAGAGATCTGCTTAGTACATTTCCAAGCTCACGACGGGTAAAAGCATACGACATCTCGGCTCTTATTTTTGCGTCTAGCTCAATGGTTAAACGTCCACTGGAGTCTGAAAGGTTTTGGTCACGGGTTCGTGTCGACGATTCCACATTTATCATATATAAATGCATATCGGCGACAATTTATATATACCGAGGTATGTATTTGATATTATGTATTTGTATATGTATATTATATATATATATATATATATATATATATGTATATATATATATATATATATATATATATATATATATATATATATATATATATATATATATATATATATATATATGTATATATATAGATATATATATGAATATTATATATATTTACTATATATATATATCAACTATCTATGGTCTTATACGAAATTATATTATTCTATATCCATATTTAGTCTATATTATGCAATTATATATTCTATACTCGTGAAAGATTATATATATAATATATATTATATAGCGTATATATATATATATATCCCCATCATATATAAATCCATTTTTATATAGTCCATAGGTTTATATTTCGCAGTTGTTTCATATCAATATTATATATTCATATATATTTAGATACATATCATAATATCCTCCAGTATTTTATATATATATATATTTGTTCTATATACATATTTGTTTGTATATTTACTTTTCGAGTTCTCAAATGATCGAACACGGTTGCATCTTCTCCTCAACAAAGCATCACTCGAATGGGGTTCAGTTTTCAGGATGGGCCCGAGCAAATTCTTCTGTTAGCCAGCCTTAGATCCAATACATCGTCTCTGCTTCTTTTTTAAACAGATTTTTCCTCACCACGAAATCCTTATTTCTTTGATGTAGGAAACACGCCTGCTGAAGTTTATATCCTCGATTCTATAGTTCTTTGCGAACCACTTCAATCTCAGAAGGTTGAAAATCAATTTCGCATATGTCTAGGCATTGCATCTGGGGATTTTAGGCCACGCTAGACTAAAATAAAATCGGTATATAAGGGGAGTCGAGGTTTCCAATGGCAATAAGTTTCCCGTCGAAGCTCTTCCTTCTCGAAATCCTACGTCTCATTGACCTGGCTTCCAATTATCTGAAATTGATCATCTGGATCACATCCAAGTCCTTTCCTGGGATTACAGGAGATTTTTATCCTTGTTTTGATAATCAGCTCACGTGACGCATCTGGCATTCCAGAGACATTTTCGTCCCACTGAGCTACCCAGTCTTCGGGAATTGTTGGAGAATTATCAGGAACGTCAGGGACTTCCAGCAGATGAAAAGATGATTTGGAATAATTCTTCATCTCTTTTTTAACTATAAGTATGTATAATTATGTATAATTGTTGAATAAATAAAGAAATTACTGTTAGAAGATGATACTCCGTAAGAATATGAGCCCATGGATATCTGGAGATGCTGGAGCCAGTCTTGTGAAAGTTCCCGGAAGGTCGACACGATATGCCTCAATCACTCAACTTGTTTTCATGTGTGTGTGTGTGTGTGTGTGTGCTTATATAGTGATTCGTTTTCTAGTTTATTTTTTTTCTGAGAGAAAATTTAACGGATATATATTTTAATTTCATCACGAATTTCAATAATGACATTCATTAATAAGTTGAACAATTGATAACAGGTACCAAGAATTTGAATATAAACAGGCAACTTCACCAAACATTTGCGAAAGATAAAGTCATGTAACGTTTGACCTGTTTTATACATACATACAGTACATACATACCTATCTAGATATAGATATATAGATATATATATATATATATATATATATATATATATATATATATATATATATATATACATGTACATACTTATACTGTATTTGCATGTAAACAATATGTACAGGTTTATATGTATATATACATATGTGTATATATATATATATATATATATATATATATATATATATATATATATATATATATATATATATATATATATATAGTTCATATCAGTTTCCTCCTCCTAATCAGACTCTTATCGATAAAGTTATTAATAAAAGATAGTTTATTATTCAACTCTTATCAGTCTTCAGCCATTGATGAGTCATGCAGTTTTGTTTTTTTATCAGTTTAGAGCTAATTTATTTTGTTTATTCTGCTTACTACATAATTTTTTTATACATGCATATTATTCTTCAGAAAAATATAAAAAATAAATATAATAATAATAATTGAGGAGAAAATGGCATTATACCCATAACATATGTTTTATATTTTAAATTATTGTTTTACAACATAAATTTTTTTATATATGCATGTTATTTTCTTCAGCAAAATATAATAATAATAGAAATAATAATTTTAAAATCATTAATAATAATAATAATAATATTACCAAGAATAATAATTGAGGACGTTGAAACCAAACCAAAGATTAAAATTTCATTCGAAGGTCATTTATCTTTTCCCTTGCTTAGGACGCCAAATGGCAATTTCCATTCTAACAAATGTTCAGGCGCCGAGATCGCTAAATGGCACCTTTATCATAAAACAAATGTTCATGAACGATAAAAGCCAAGATGGCACCTTTTACCCTACTAACAAATGTTTCAGACGCCAGGAGCTGGAAATGGCACCTTTTATCTTTTATACGAGATGAAGAAAAGAAATTTGCTTTATATGACTTGTTCAATGGTTCTCGTGGTCTTGCCAAGTAATTACATTTCAGTCTACATCCAATAACGCAAATGAACAAATCTTGTACCATTTTTTAGTTAGTTGTTATGATAATTTTATTAGACGTTCTAATATCGCCAGAGATGAAGGTTTTGTTTTCTGTAGCGTGAATCTTAAATCTGCAAGTCGAGTGTTTTTAAACCAAATTTTCTTTCAGTTTATTTTTTATTGAATTTCACCCTCTGTCGCACTTTTATTTCATATGAATTTCTATATTAAATCTGCATGTTTTTAAAATACGAGTTGGTTATCACTTAATATCATGAGGTACATTTTGGGATAAAATTTTGCAATGAATATCCTTTGTTAGATATATATACTGTATATAAAAAATCAACTACATTTCGTTTTGTATTTTACTTTTCGATTTCTCAATAATTCTTGCAGCACGATTGCTCGACTCCTTCAGCGTTGCATCAATCGAATGTTCATCCGAGAGAGAGAGCAGAGAGAGAACCGCCTTGTTCCATCACATAGACGGACTTTTCCTTTTATTCGTGTTTTTTTCCCACCGTGTGACTGTCTTGCTTCTATGATTTTGCCTCGCTCCAGTTTATATCCTCTACTCTATAATATCTTTCGAACCACGTCTATTTTTATGTTGATGTATCATGCTCAACTAAGCAAATTATCCGGTATATGCAAGGTCTAGACTAAAATAATTTTAGTATGTAAAATATAAGGAAAACGATTTTCTTGTAAAAGTTCTGGTCCATTGCTTATCTGAACTGAAACAGACCAACTCTTTCAAAGTAATATTGACAATTATCGTGGCAATCGGTTCGCATCCAACTCTCCTGGAATTAGCCAGAGGGTTTTACTTGTTCAAACAAGTTCAACTACACTTATCCGTGCGACACGTGGACGATTTTTCAAGCATTAGTCCGAGAACATAAGATCAGTGAGACGTAGAGGTGGGGGTTGTTTTGATTGAAGAATGCAGGGAAGAAGTTTTTTGTTTATTGAATATTTCAATAGAAATTGACCGTTGAAGAATCAGATGTGTCAACATAAAGAAGATGAACATATGCAGATATATATACGTAAATATTTAGGTATATATTTACATATACATACAGTATGTATGTATATATATATATATATATATATATATATATATATATAATATATATATATATATATATATATATATATATATATATATATATAATTGCATTTAGCAATGGAAGAAAACTAAGTTGGCTTATAGTCTTGTTTTTTCGATCTAGGTTATTTTTTTTTTTTACTCAAATATGCACAGATATTATTTCCATATAAACGTGTATATACTATAATAATAATAATAATAATAATAATAATAATAATAATAATAATAATAATGAGTGCAAGAAATAATAGGGTTATCATACAAATCATTTATATTTTGTTTGTTTTATTCTCTGGGAAGGGGTTAATGTATAATAACTGACTAACACTGACTCCTTATCTATCATTCCAACATTCTAGCATGTATGAAATATTAGAATCCACAGATTTCTAAATCATTAATTTAGTCTACTGGGCGATATTTCATAAAGAATCGACAAATAAGGATAAAACCTAACAAATACCGTTAAATCACGTTTTGGAATCTTTCAAGCAAGACAAAGGTTCAAATTTAATTTGTCATTTATCTTTATTTTCTTAGCCGGTGCAGAAACAATTGTGATTTTTCTTTATGTACTTATTTTTTAGTTGAGATCCCATGAACGATATCATAAAATGCAGAAGGAGAAATTATAGAGCCATTAGAGTATTTTTATAATTTCTTCAGTTATGAATTACAGCTAGCTTGGGGGTTAGAAATAAAAGCTTTTTATACAACCGTCCATGAAAAGCATTTGTTTATATTCTTTTCAAATGACGAATATTCGTCTCTTCAAAATACTTGTTGAATGGTTCATGAAATTCAGGGGAAGGAAGGTAATTCTTCATGCTGGACTTAAAGATGCTTGTCTATTTTGTAATCATTAGTTGTTAACTGATAATTGTATTATGCCTTACATATCGATTTTGCAGTCGGGAACGTATTATTTTCGACTGGTGCTTTCTTTTACCGTAAATTCTTTTTAATTTCTTACCTTAATTTGAAGATTTAAAATTTTTTTTTTTTTTTTTTTATTCCCCAGTTATTAAATTTGCATATTCTTAATGGATGAGTATGTTATTATTTAATAACAAGAAGTACTTTTTAAAGATATAATTTGGCAGTGAATTTTCTTTGTTGGATCACCCAGATAAAAATATATTAACAAAGCAACTCCCACAGGGATACATTCTTTTACATATTTCCCTAAATAAACTGCAAATACATAAAGCAGACCTTTTTTAGTATTTCATAGAAATACGGGAAGGGCCTATCTTCTGCTTGCTGTTAACATTTGTTCACGGTATATGCTCTTCCCTCTTACTGCGGATACATACGGCCATTTTTATGAAAGATCTTGTTGCTGAGGGCAATATATTTTATACATATAAATACGAGGAAAAACGTGTAGACATTAAATCAAAAGTTGTGGTTCATTGACCCCCGATCTATATCCATGAACCGTAACTGAGGTAAATGAAATCTGTCCGATGCTATGGGAATTTCTCTTATATTAGAAAGGGTTCTTAAGAGGTTTTCTGTATATATTTGTCGAAATGGCAGCATAATAAACATATAAGCAGAAAAAAAATTATCACGAACACTGAAGGAAAATCTGGTTATTTAACAATTGTAATTATTTAGATATATAGTTCGTTTCTTATTCCGTCGTTCAATTTGCTTCTTTATGCCATAATGGAATTCGGATAATTTGCCTTTCTCCTACAAATAACAGAAGAGAAAATAATCGGAACCAATGAGTAACCAATTACCAAAGAATCCATAGGAAGCTAATGATTCTGTGTACATCTACCGTGAGCAATGATTGACCGCATGGCAACTGACAGTAAATTGTGTGCACGGCAGTGGTATTGATATATTCGAGGAGTCGGTCATTATCTTTTTTTTAAATAGAACATTTATTATCATTTTAACTAGAAATTTCGGTTTACTTCTAGTTTGTTGGTTTTTTTTTTGTGTGGTTCTCACATTAAGGTCAGAGTTACCCTTATATGATCAAGACGACGAACTAATACTGCACAAAACAAATGCTGAAGTATTCACACTATCTCAGAGAGAGAGAGAGAGAGATGATCACCCTCATCTTAGAATGGATATTATCAGTCATCAACATATCTTCCATCTTTTCGGGAGCAAGGAATACCAAGCCAAAGACTTGAATGGCATCAGACAGAAGTGGCGTCTGAGGGGTTTACTCATGGGGGAAAGTCATTCCTGGCGACCAAGGGGGAGGGCCTCGGGGGGATATATATATATTTATATATAATCTTGGCAGGAAATGTTTATATATCATTATTTTAGATATATATGTTGAAAACAAAACATTCTAATAATTTTATATAATAATATTCTGGAATGACAGAATATAAACCGAATTTATAAACTGAAATAGTTTATTTTATATATAAAGATATACTTATATAATTAATTAATCATTGCCCTCATAAATAAATTCCAAAATGTTGATAAGATAAATAAAAAGTATATAGATTGTTATTTAAACACATTTTCACAGTGCCTCAAAACTGTTAATAACCAAAGACAAATGGCAAATTATTTCTAAATTTGACTTAAAAAGGAGTTAAACATTAGGTAATATAGGGGCTAAGAAAATCATAAAATATATAATTTGTTATATATATATAGTTAATATATATAAAAATATATGTGTGTTTTGTGTGTAAAGACTGAATAGTGTACAATGCCTGAAAAATAAAGATCACTTAAGATTAAAAAATTAGTTTAATATAACTATAAACCTTACATTTTTCAAATGAAGTTTAACATACGTCAAAATAATGAAAACAAAAAGATTAAAGTGATCATCCAGGATCAACCAAAACAAGGAAATAAAATGTTATAAAGGTAGAGAATGTAAAGATAATTAGACAGATTTGAAACAGAAATCTTAAACTTTTAAAGTGATTCCATTTATCATTTCTAGGTTGTTAAGTAATTGATGCAACTGTTCCATTGACGTGGTTTTCAGTTTTTCTAAAATCAAGTAGGTTTACAGCCCCAGATTTGTCGTTTCCAAGGAGGGAAATCAACGTTTGTTTTGTTTTTAACGTTTTGCGTTGACCAAAAGTCTGTTAGAAGCAGACAATGGAATATTATTGCCCTGTGAGATATGCGATTTAAATGCGAACAAGATAAATGAGAACCTTTCAATAAATTACAGTAGCCAGAACATACCGATATTTACGAGCTTTAAAACTTAGAGGAATGACCCACTTAATACAACACTTAGGTCAGAAATCTCTTTTCATGTCCATATTGCAGCGTGAAACAAAGTAATTTGACTGGGTTAATATGTCAATCATCTCGTGTTTTAAATATACATGAAAATTATAACAGTCATTATGAAAATCCAAGCCATCTAAATGCTAATTTTAAAGAAACTTTCTCTTGAGTTTTATCATTTTCTTTGATTCACTGCTTGAATAACTTGTACTCGCAAGGAATTAGTCAAAAATAATTGTGATTTGCAGACTTCGTTATGGATATAAAAATCTAATCAAAAGCAGGTCTAGTGAAACATTAGATTGATGGGGGTAACTATCAAGAGTTTGAAAGTGGCTCAGTGGACTGGTTAAACCACTTTAATAATTTTATTAATAATTGGTATTTAAAACCAATAATATTTAACCCTCGATTAAAACTGTACCTTGATAAGTAGATATTTATGATAACATTGAAGTGCAGGACTTTTTATTACAAGAAGAAATACGCCTGAAACCTCATAAAATACGTTAAATGATTCCAAATAATCACTGGTTTGGCCATCTTTGGTGTACGCGCAACAAGAGATAACATTTGATACATACTAGCAAAAAAATAAATAAACAGTTTATATCTGTAATAGATAATCAGTGTGCTGCTTGATGTTGACTTAACCTACTTTTAGTATGATAGAAGGATTCGAATGATGGCTGACAGTGTCCTTTCTAAGATGAGGATGATTATGACATTCTAATTCCTGGGAACTTTTTAAACAAAATTTTAGGGCTTTTTATTTCCCTCCTAATCAATATTCACCATTAGTCCATGAGACCTGCCTTAAGTTTTTCCTTTTTAGTAATTTTTAGTTAAAATAATAAAATTAAAGTCTTGAAAAAATAAACCAAATTATTTGAACTGGTTCATAAGGCAAGAAATTATGTTTAGGAATGAGAAGTTTTAAGATGGGAAAGTTTTGAAATGAAAAGTCAGGAATATTTTTCATAACTGACCTTCAAAGAGCATGTCCACTGGGGTTTGGTGGAGCCAGAGGGCGACTATTTTCACAACCTAGAATCACCTCTGAGGTTTGGGGAAGGACAGGGGCTCATCTTTGACCATGAGTACCCGTCTGGGAAACTGCCTTTTCCAGGGATTTTTTCCTGTTGGGTTTCGGGGAACACATTGAAATGTTTTATGGAAATTACATGTATTTGCATTTTAATAAAAACAAATTTTTATATATTTATTAATTTATTAAATTATTAATTTTTAATGGGTGACAGTTTCAATTTCTGTGTTTAAATATGACTTTCTCTTATTTACCAATGCTTACATCATTATATCTTTGGAATACTGAGATCATTTAGTCCATGTGGGATTGTTCCATGATTACGGGTTCATTGTTTAATAATAATAATAATAATAAGTTATTAATAGTTAATAATAATAATATGATAAAACTCACGAGAATTTTCATGTAAAATTAGCATTTATCTTACGGGGCTTCGTATTTAAGTGAAGTCTTGGACATAGACCTCATCTGAGGTTTAGTGGGAGCAAGGGAACGACTGACTTGCCAAGAGAACTTCGCAAGGATTGTGGAACATCATGAAGGCTGCCGTTTCCTCAAAAGGCATACTTCTGGGGGCAGAGAAAGCACGATAGATGTCAGTCAGTCAAAAGCAGTCCTCTGGGATGTATTTTTTCATAGTTGAAGGTCAATCCATTGATCAAGAACTAGTCTTGGGGTTTGTTGGGACAACGAGGGCTACAGGTAAACCAAGAGCATTTTCCTAGGGTCTTCGGTCAAAATAGGGCCACTTACAGTCAGGTTTGTATTTACTGTGAGCTCATAAAACTCAGCAGATTTCAAGATGAACGCAATACTGTTCAAGCAGTACAATATAAGACATTAGAATCCAGGTAAATACATTACTGTTCACGTAATACAGTACAAGATCTATTTCAAGATAAATATTTACAGTTCATGCAATACAAGATATATTTCAAGATAAAAATTACAGTTCATGCAAGATCCATGTCTTTAAAAATGAATACTTGAAAAGGAAAATAAAAATTTGCTTCTAGTAAATAAGATATACGCTTTCATCCAGTCCATGAGAGTAGCCAAGTTACAGGAGGAGTTGAGCTGATGAATAATGAAATAATTTGGATGTTATCAAAACTAGAGGGGGTGTCCACGGGACTTACTACAAGGACTGTGATTTATATTTAGGCAGTGTTCACACGCACGTAATTCCGTTGAAATTCGCCATAGGAAAACAAAGAATGAAGTTGAGATCAACGAATAAAAGGATATATATATATATATATATATATATATATATAATATATATATATATATATATCTTAAGTTCCTTAAAGAACATTTATCTGTGTTTACACTCGGAAATATTCATGTAAATAAATGTCTTTGACAAGAGAATCCTAAAAATATAATTGCGCTTTTATAGGTGTAACTCCATCAACAGTACATTAATAATAAACCTTTATCACATTGAATATAATTGACAAATATCACCTCAACTCTCTCTTCTCTCAGATCAGCCTGTAACAGTGGTGTGTCTGTAAATTGAGAAAAAAAAATCTTTAAGATACAAATTTATTCCAAGCAAGTTTTACCATTTAGGATTAAAGTTCAGTTATAGATAGTTCTCGAGTTTAATCAACTGAGTTCACTGCCTTGTGGCAGAAACTCAGATCAGGACCTTGAATGATTTTTGAGGAAAAGATAATCAGAGTTTAACATTTAAAGAGACTGGACTAGGGTTTGGATACAAGGAAAAAAATATAGTTATCTTTTGGATTTCAGTACGGCCTATCTTTTGAAAACCAGCATCCGTGTCTGGATTTTGGTGTTTTTGCTGTGGCATTGCTGTGGAGGTGATTGCAGTGGTTCCATTTAAATAGGTTTCAATAATTGACTTTTTATAATTATAGAAGTCGGCCCAGACGGTTCGAAGATGGAATACTAGATTATACCACCACGCTAAGTCTGGCACTAACCTATAAAAGGCATGGTGTTGAATTTAACAGTTAAAATTCGGGTATATCATGTTCTCCCCTCTTGTATTCTATAACTGTTTATTGTTGGTTTGGACAAATCCATATTTCTTTGATATGCAGTCTATTGGTCTCTAGCATCTTAAACCTGTGTCAAAATACACAAAAATAAAAACTCACATTGAAGGGAAACGTGGATTGTCGTATTGATTCCCTTGAAGGTGGTCACTGACATATGGCCCTTTGGGTGGAGAAAGAAATTGGCAATGTAATTTTGCTCTTTAGAGCTTGACGCTTCATCTACTTTTGATGGGGTAGAGAGTGAGTTTTTTCCTGTGGGGAAAAGGTTCATTAGATGTTGGCTATATTGACGACTTTTTCTTGCAGGCCTATACAGAACAAGTCCGTTGGAATAACTAGAGTAGCTTTTTATTAGGAATAACGTTAAATTACACGTCAATATTTTAAGGTAAAATAACAGTCCCTGTTAGAAGTTTATAATCAGCAAGTGAAGATGGCCGATTTCCCCCATACAAAAAGGAGACCAACCTTGGCCACGCCTTAATGGAGACCAGTGACCTGCCAAGAAATAAGAAAAATGCGCATCAAGGTTTCTTTGGCGGTCCTTAAGTCACACTGTTCATCCTGGCAGGACAGGCCATCAAGAATAGATCTATCTCTCAAATGGTCTTGGAATAACAGTATTGAGCAAACAAGTAAATAAGGAAACTTTAACCACGGGCCGGTGGTGGTATGTCCTATATCGTTGCCAGACAGCCCCATCCATGGCAAAATTAAATTATATTAAAAGCCAGAATGCACCCTAAATACCAGGGGCAAACATGCGGTAAATAAAATGATTGCAGGGAGAATGATCAACATACCTGATGTCAGCACCCAACTGGCCTCTGTCATCTTTTACCAAAATCATACAAGAGACATGATAATGAAAAAAGTGCGGACGGACAGATAAAATCCCTTAGGACAGACAGTTGTCTTTTGGAGAAATTTCAAATGCCGGCATTCATGTGGTTGTCACTCATAGATAGTATAAAACCATGAATCTGGAACAGAAGATTTATAAAAGACAAACTTTAATTATTTATTATGTCTAGCTTGTTGGTTTATAAATAAAGCATCTGGTACGTTTTCTTGAATTTACCAAGATAAAATCCGGCAAGTTGGCAATTCTGACTGTACGGCTCCCAAGGAATAGAAAAGCCACTAACAAAAAGTAAAATTTCGTTTTTACCCACCAGCATTAGACAAATTATAGAGCAACAGAATTATAAGTTTAATTTAAAATCCATAAGCCACAGATTTGAATAAAATATTTAGCTTGTTAAATACCAGGCAGTGACGTAATGCAACTTACGGATGATTCCTTCTTTTAGAATCAAGTAGGTTGCACAGCCTCGGCCAATCAGGAAAAGAATTGTTCCTTCGTTGACCCTCACATATTTTCACTAGGACCCAGCATTATATTCTAAATATATTCTAGTTCGTTGAGATATGTAACTGAGAAACATTGGCCAAAACACCTGGATGATTTAATAAATGAATATATTTAAAAGAATATATTTTTTTGAGAATATTTTAAAATAGTATGTCCATAATAAATACTCCAGAAAGGACAAGTATCGATGTTCAAAAGGTTTATAACCTGTGATTTTAAGATAAGATACATTTTCTGTTAGCAGGTTATTTGCAAGGTGGTAGGCTAATGTTTGCCCAGGTGCCAGGTGTTCAACCAGGGTAATGCTCTAGAAGGGTCTTGGGAAACCATTAAGCTGTCATGGGGAGATGAGGTGACAGAGGATAGATGATATTTGTGGAAGATGGTGATGGGTAAAAATTGCAAAGGTTTGATGCTTATCTACTTAAATGGGGAAGGTCATTAAAAGATGGTGGATGAAATGTTTAGATAACATGGGTGGATGCAAAAGAAGATTGGGGAACAAGTGGAAGATGGTGGATGTTTCAAAAGATGATGATGCAAAAGAGCCCTCTTTTGATGGGGAAGCTTTTCCCTTATTCAGGGAAATTTCCCTTGTTATTTTTCCCCTTCAGGGAAGATTCCCAGGGTGTTTCCAAAAAACTGTCTTAGTGGCAACATAGATTTCTTTTAAAGTAGAATCTGGGAGGCTTTCATTGTTGTAAGAGACCCTGAAAAAGTAAAATTTTATATATATTTGTGGTCACTAGTAATAATATTCCTTTTTTTTAAGATCTGATAATTGGAAAAGTGTATTAGAAGTCTCTCTCTCTCCCCTCCTCTGTCTTTTTCTGAATTTTCAAAGGTCATCTCTCAAGCTTGAATGAAAGGTCTTTGGATTTTTCTTATTATTATCATTAAAATAAGAAACGTTAGGAGATTTTGCCTTGGTGAAATTATTGTTGATAAATTTTTGTGCGGAAACATCTTTTTTACATTTTTTAAGTTCTTGTTTTGTGTATTTTCTTTGTGTTTTTTTTTACAATTTCAAAGTTTTACCCAAACCTTTGTTGGTAAATTTAACATTTAATAAGATAACATTTTACATATTTTGATATTTAACATTGCATATTTGATTTGATTTCCATTTGTTAAGAACGCTTTTCAAATACGCAATTTTAATCTTTTAAAGCTTAGTTAATGTAATTTCTTGATAAATTAAAGTTCTGAATTAATCTGTTTGATGAATTAATAAATAATAATGTTGTTTTAAATAATAATAATTGTAAATTCTAATTAAAAATTTTGAGGTTAAACATAAATTTTTGTATTTAAAGTTCTTAAACACAGTTATTTAATATTTAACAGTGAATAAGGGTTTTTATGTATTATTCATAAGATGCAAATATGTTTTTTCCCTTTAGTTTTTCTGAAGAATTAAGACCTTTCTATAAACTCCTTGTTTGATATGATCCTTCCTTTTCTCTGAAAATTTGTCCCAGGAAAATGAAAATTTGTTTGAAGAACATTGGAGCAAATTTGCAGGAACCTTTATCAATGTTTCTACTCGGAAATTTTATTGTTATCATCAATAATAATAATAATAATAATAATAATAATATTTTTAATAATAATAATAATAGTGATAGCAAAAATATAGATATATATATGTGTGTACTTGTAATATATATATATATATATATATATATATATATATATATATATATATATATATATATATATATATATATATATATATATATATATATATATATATTATATATTATATATATATATATATATATATATATATATATATATATATATATATATATATATATATATTTACCCAAATGTAATCTCTAATTTTATATAAATGATGTAATATATTTTTGCTAGATGGGACAAATAAATAAGTTTTTATCATCATCACATTTTCACATATATAGAAATACCAAATAAGAATCCTCCACTTTAAAACATAATTGTATTTGTCGATACAGTTAAAAAACTATATCCATATCACGTGTATATATATTTCAAAAATATACTCAACAAAGATCAAATCAGTTTTACCAAAGAGCGTACTTTACTTCAATGACATTGGTGGTTTTTGCGCATTTTCTGGTAACACATGAACAAATAAATAAAGGCCAATTGAATGAAGTATTAGGTAAATACACGATCCTTTTCAGAACGAAATTTAGGTGGAAAACTTTTATCGAAAAACGTCAGGTCATTTTCACCCGGCCCATACGCTACCTGCCCGCCCGGAATTGTTGTCAAATGCAGGGGTGTGAACGGCACCAGATATGACAGTTCTTGATATTCCACCGGGGAAAAAGATGGAAAAATATTTTGAGTGCATGATTTTTTGCCTGGTGAGAGGTGATTTGGCCCCCATTATATATGTATTTTATTTTTAGGTTTTTAAAAATTTTCATGAGTACTTTATCGTTATTTTTTTTTTTGTCTTTTTTATCTTTCATTATTATTATTATCATACGCTGTGCAATGATCTTTTTAACCTTTTATCTTTCACGCATGATTATCCTGTTAGTTTAGATTCTCATAACATTTTATTATTATTATTATTATTATTATTATTATTATTATTATTATTATTATTATTATTATTATTATTATTATTAATCCTGAAGCAAGTCTTCAATCCGCCTTACAGTAGTATACAACGACTCTCTTTCAGCTGGTAAATATTTGAAGAAACATATTTGGTGAAGAAATAAATCAATTTCGTTGACGACGTATATATTCTTTATTGTTGATAAATCTCGTTTTTCCTGTGATGCCAGGTCAAAAATACGTATTCTCTTTAAAGTGCAGACTGAAAGGAACCTTCTTCTACCTCCAGTTCGTTTGCTGTGTTTTGAAGGCTTCTCAATTTTCCTCTTAGGGCAAGAATTGAAGACATTGTCGTCGCAGCAGGGGACAGAAAAGAGGGGAATCTGGTCGAGGGGAAAATCTTTCCTTTTCCGAATCGTGCACCGACAGGGCGTGATGGAGGGTGGAGCTTTTGTGGGAGAAGTGTTGACTAAGCCAGCAGCTGAACCTCCCTGAGGCATGGATTTGTCAAAAGAGGTTCTACTTCCGTACTTATCAGAATGCTAATCGAATTTCTTTCGTCCCTGATAAATGTCCAAGGTTATCTTAATTCAAGCAAACAGTTATTAACTATAATTAAAAACAATATGCTTGTAAGATCCTGTCGTAATAAAGTTTTCCTGTGGAAGATCATATTCCATTCTCTTTCGCAAACAGTTGGTGAACCAGTCCATTAAATGTGTGTGTGTGTGTGAGTCTCATGCCCGTTTGTATATTAGTAAATCTTTTCCTGGGGAAGATGATTTTCCATAAAGACATTTTCCTCAAATATTGTCAGCCAAAGGAATGATAAAACCTAATTCCTTCTCACAAAAGGGGATGGTGAAATATATGTAAAATACAAATGAAGACAGATGCGTATGAAATATTTACACAGTACATTAATCATTTCTCATTCTCAGACAATTATTCTCAAAGATTTTATTTTCACTTTAGCCAGGTCTTAATTTTAAGATAAAATTCCATGATCATTTGTTGCAAAATATTCAATACAGCGTATCGAAATATCGTCTGCAAGATCTACATTTTCAGAGAGTAAACTATTTTTAAAAGTAGACCCTGTAATTGGTTAAAAGCAACGATCCTTATTTAAAATCTATGCCATGGAACACACAACACACATTATACCGAGAAATGAATTTCTAACACCAGAAATGAATTATATTATATATTCATTGGCCGGCCGGAGATATATATATATATATATAGGCGATATATAGGCGAGTACGATATATATCCATCCAATGAAGAACAAAATAAGTATTATGTTATATAAGAACATTAGCAAGCCTATATGATAACGGTTTAATGATGCAATGCTGAAACTAATTTATTCTATATATATGGAATATATATATTCAAATATATATATATCAAGAATTATATAGAACCACGGTCCTCATATACATATATATATAATATATATATATATGAGGAGTATATATAGGAATATATTCAGGTCCTCAGTGAAACCTCATGGCGATGGGGAAATAATGATGCTTTCTGATTTCCCTCTCTCCTTCATTTCATCTTTTACCCTCGTCAGGAATATTTGAACCCTCAGTAGTTTCTCTTTCCTTTAGAATATTTCGACAAAATACATCATTTCTTCATTCCTCCCTGTAAAAGCAAATATATAGCAGAATAGTGAAATTTAAAAACAAATCAGTTTACAAAGATATAAAAAGAACGTAAACTTAAAAACTTAAAAAAAAAACTAAAAAATTTGGAAAATGCCATTGATATAAACACAAAGAACTACCAGTCTTTAAACTTGAAACTTATTCCTAAGAACCCAGTCACCATTGGTTCTCTGTTCATATCAAAGACTCTGAGTCTCAATGTTTCATCACGTTGTATACAAATATATTTGCCCTAGATGTAGTCGAGGGACCTATTTATTCAAAAAGGCTATTATTTTATTTGGACTCTCATAGAGGAGTAAGTTTTGACAGGGGTAGACTGTCCAATCCAGAACAATCAAATATTCGGAATCACTCAAAGATCTCTAAATATTACTAGAGGCCAAAGATTTCAAATCATAGGAGAGTACAAAATGAAAACGAACTTCACGTCTTAGAGTCCATAATGATAAATAAGACTAGTTCTCGTTAAACTCGCATAATTCCTCCATCCAATTGTTTCAATGGAAGTTGACTTCGTCTTTTTCTCGGTGAAAAAAATCTAATGGTGGGTGTTTTACTCGTAGTGTTTTTGATTTATGTTTCTTCTTTTGAATTAATTTTATTTTGACCTTCCGTTTTTTTTTTTTATTATGCTGGTTTTTTACTAAAATTATAAAAAAATTTAAATATATTGATTAAAGCCTTGAATTAATAGATTAGGTAAAAAGCTTTCAAATATAATTGATATCAGGATATTTTAAGAAATCAATTTTTAAGTTTATAACGTCATATTTCTTCTTTGTATTCTGAAATTCTGCTATATTTTTTTTAAATATATAGAATAAATCTAGTCCATTTTTCGAAATATTCTAAGAGTATTATTGATTATCTATTTGCAGCCTTGAAAATTGAGATGGTTTTGTCCATTTGAAAATGCTTTTTCCTCGTTACCCGTCGAATGGGATTTTTTTTCTTTTAGTTGTATTTTTCACCCCAAATCTTTATATTACTTTATATATTTAAATCTAGCCTATATAAAGACACTGTTCCAACACCATTTAGAACTCTACTTAAGAATAAAAATATATGTATATACATATATATATATATATTATATATATATATGTATATATATATATATATTTATATATATATATATATATATATATATATATATATATATATATAAATATATAATGAATATATATCTTACTTTCATTTGAAAGGCAGTTTTTAAAATAGCGTCAAATATGCCATATTTAAATACATTTTTATTTACAAAGCACCATTCTGTAAGTTGACTTGTCAATGTAATCAACCAGTCCAGTAACGGTCTATCTCAGTGCAAACTAAACCTCTTCTTGAACAGTCTTCAAATCCCTTTTAATATTCCCAGCACCGTGTCCTCGTCCCCAACACAAAGCTTTCCTTGAGGGGTTAGAAAATATTCAGGTCCTAAGTGAAACCCTCATGGCGATGGGGGAAATAGAAACGCAAAATTCGCTGAAGTCCCTTCTCCAATCGGTTCTTTTGTCAGTACAGCCCTCAGTAGCGTATCTTTTCCTTTCGGGGTTCCACCGTCATAGATCTCCTCCCTCAGCGGGTGCTTCGTTATAAAGATTCTGCTCGTGAGCCTCTTGGCAAATGCCACTTAAACACCCTGCCCGGTGTTCTCTCTATCTCTATGTCTTTGCCAGAAGCAAGATTATGGCTTACTTTATTTAACCTTAAATCATTTTAAAAACTACTGAGGCTAGAGGGCTGTGTTTTGGTATGTTTGATGAGTGGAGGGTGGATGATCAGTCATGCCAATTTTAGCCAAAATTCTGCCATTGTATTCAAAGTTTTTAAGATACCTCTCTTCAACTTAGAGAGAAAGTGCGGAGAGAAAAAGAGAGAGACAGAAAAGTGAGGACGGATTTCTGTGCAAAACCCGGCTTTTCAGTAGTTGATTTCTTTACAAAAAATAAAAAAATGGATTTCTCTATGATCTTTAATGAATGAATATTAGCAAAAAATATCAAAAATCATTAAAGTTAAAGCCTTGATTAATATCCTTTAAGGTAAAAAGCTTTAAAATTCTAAATATCTGAGACTTTAAGAAAATGAATAGGCTTATTCAACTTTCCAGCTGAGATATTTTTTTCTAGAATCTTCAGTCCTGTTACCTTCCTGTTACAGTGATTATCTTTGCTGCCTTTCATTTGCCCATTTCCAGAGTCCCCTCCCCATGATTGGAGTTCCTTTTCCGATAAGACCTTCAAAGGACTTCTTCCCTTTAAATCTAGACCATTAATGGAATTGTTCCAGAAACCATTTAGGACTCTACTTATAAAAAAAAAAAAATTAAATACAGTCATGAAGAGACTTTCACAAAGGCAACTTTAAAATACCTAGAAAGATACTTATTTGAATTTTTTTATTTATTGAATATTTGTGGCAATACATTCTCTATTTTTCCAGAACACCTACAATGGACTTCCAATTTGATCAACCAATTCAGTGCCCCTTCTGTCTCCTGGAACTCCAGCCTCTTCTTGAGTGTTCATCAAGGCTTTAATGCTCACAGTGTCTCATATAGAACACAATGGAAAATATTTTCTCCCAGACCTTAAGAAAATACATTGAATATTAGAAAAATCGTGAAAAGGATGGAGCTTTAATTATTCTCAAATTCTGAGACTTTAGGAACCTGACAGTCGTCGTCCTAAAAATAACCTTTCTCCGTATAATAAGCAGGGAAACATCATTCTAAGAGAACCACATTGGAATTCCTAGAGAGTGCTGAAATCTGGAACTAATTTAAGAGGGGTGAAATTGTTTTGCAACACAATCTGCAGTCCATCAGTGACACATGTAAAGAGTGGAAATTTTTAAAATAAAATTCCAATTTCTCACAGAGAGAGAGAGAGAGAGAGAGAGAGAGAGAGAGAGAGAGAGAGAGAGAGAGAGAGAGAGTAATGAATGACCGCAGTAAGAGTGACCTCAAATTTCCGACCCGAACTGCTGAAGATAGATCGTTGGGCAAGAATGAGATCATTGTTTTGGTTGACCACTTGTGAGAGGCAAGGGGATAGTGTCCTTCGGTGCAGGGGTCTCTCGTAGATTTGATTTCAAGGAAGTTTGGGCTGTCAAACCCTTGCGGCTATTCAGTTCTTATGACAATGAAGAGAGGGAGTGGGAGTGGTTGAACAGTAAAACTAAGACAGAGAATGCAGGATATAAAGTACCGCGATCTGCAGATGGTCCCGGGAGAAAACTTCACAGTTGCACTAAGAAGTAATAATTTGAGAGGTTAGACACCAAGGTCGAAGATAGGAATCGGAAATGGAGGCAAGCACAAGACTAAAATTTAGGTAAAGCTATGGGTTGTAGGGACGGCGGGAAAAAAATATATGAAATATTCTAACGGTTACCAGTGAAGGGAGGAGCCAAGACACTAAGGGATTCCTGACTCCCCAAGAGTAGAGGTAGGTAAATGGGGCTGGGCGGGTTGTGCATAACCACCTTTAAGGAAAAGGGGTTCTCTTTTTTTCATAACAATTATTGTAGCTGGAAGACTAAGACAAGAGTAGAAGAGGATTAATCTTTTTCTCAGCCAAAAAAAGATTAGATGAGAGAGAGAGAGAGAGAGAGAGAGAGAGAGAGAGAGAGAGAGAGAGAGAGAGAGAGAGAGAGAGGTTAATGTACAAGTATCAGTTATGCAACTTCAGGAGGACAATTTAGATCTGATGATTGTTTTCTTTAAATGCAAATAATAAAAGGTCGTCTTCTCCTTCATGAGTAAGAGCAGCAAAGTCCCGGAATGTGGAATCTTGTTTTCCACAGAAATAAAGAACATTTGAAATTTTGCATAATGACGAAAACTATAATGAACTCAGTTATCAGTTTTATTCATTTACAGTTTTTCTCTCCGATCAAAACAGCGCTTCATTGTTCTCTATATCTTTCTCTATTTCCTTGTACTTACTGGGCCGCTTTTCCTATGGGAGCCCTTCGGCTATTGAAATTATGTTTGCAGCTTGGCTAATAATAATAATAATAATAATAATAATAATAATAATAATAATAATAATAATAATAATAATAAATAGCCAGTGCATCTGACGTAATGGAATCACGCAAAAATTCAACATGAATATCTTTGTTTAACTTGATGTTTATGAGGAAGTAAACAAGTGAATAATAATAATAATAATAATAATAATAATAATAATAATAATAATAATAATAATAATAATAATATTTTTATGGTGAGTGTTTGTATGTGAGGTGTTTCATAAGCTATCTACGTTTTTCATTGCCTAGAGTTCCATAGTTTAAAAGAAGCTTTAGGCCACTCTTACTGTCCCTCTGATATACGCACGCACAAATGCACAATGAGGGATTTTTTTTTATTCGACGTAGTTCAGGTCAGACAAAATATATCCACAGGCAATTTTCCTATGTGTCATATATTGTTTATTGCGTATTATCTTCTTGAAATGAAAACAAAAAGTAACAGAGAAGCGCCTTTATAAAACGTTTGTTTATATAAAGGAGAGCGAATTTTAGTTGCATCAGTGAACTGGCTATAATTTCCCACAACCATCTTTGTGCGTTAGGAACGTTTTCGTCATCAATTAACATTTCGTTTCCAAATAATGGTAGGTCGATTTATCAATTTAAAAATATGAGAAAATACTTATCCTACCATTCACTGGGCAGTCTCCTGTGTCACCAAAATTTACAAAGCTTAATACCAAGTCATTGTTAAAAAGAACAATAATCTACTTCCTCAGCTCTCTCTCTCTCTCTCTCTCTCTCTCTCTCTCTCTCTCTCTCTCTCTGCAAGACCAATTAGCTTATGATGTGAATACCCTTAAAAAGGGCACACTTTAGTTTGTTTATATCTGTTTGGGGTGAAAACTTTTCAGAATATAAATGTTGCGACGTAATACTGTTGTCATACGAACCCAACATTTTGTATCTGATTTTAGCTAACGCGTTTTTGACCCTTTGGACACGATATAGGAAAGCCGCCCAATAGACACGACTGCTGTGAAAAAATGTCAAAAAGTGTTTTAGTAATGAACTGGAGGTCGGATGGACTGTTTTTCCATGTCACTAATGGTGTCTGGTTCAGAGCCTTTTTTGATCTGAGGATTTTGGTATAGTAAACAGAAATGTGAGCTAGACTTTTGGACTGAAAATCCCGATTTTGAAGTGTACATAGTGCTTCGGATTTATGGCGATCATCAATTTATGGATTTTGGTATCTACAGTAAATAGACTGGGGAATTATGGAGAGACAATCAATAATTCACTACTTTGGTTCTTCGTAGAAGTAATGCAGTGTTGATTATTATTATCATGTATATTATTAATGTTCAGCAGACCATAATGGATAATGAGAAAAAGAGATCCAACAAGAGCTTTGATATAAAAAGTAACCCTCAACAGGGCAGACCTGCACCGTCTTTGAAAAAGTAATAGTTGTTTACTAAACTCTACGGTAATGGTGCGTACGGATTCGGTTCCTTAACCTTGGAGAACCCCCACAAATGGTCCTTATCCCTCAGAAGATACTTTCATGTCTCTCAAAATACGGTCATTTATTCCCAGTCATAAGGATAAAACTTTTATAAAAATTAATCAAACACATTTTTATTACCTGATAAAAATTGATAAACTAATAACAAAGTTAAAACAAACATGAGTGACAGTAAGCGCAAACAAACAAATCATAATAAACTAGTACCGGGACCTTTCCCGAAAAAAACAGGGAGGGAATCAAATCTTGAAAACTAACGGTTTTTTAGAATTTTCTTGTAAAGGTTAATCTCATTATGTTTAAGAAAACACCCAAATTATTTGGGTTGGAAACATAATGAAATTATTTCAGAAAGTTCTAACCTAAGATATGGGTCCCGCTTTTTCGGGAACGGTCCCGGTACTCGGTTACATCTCGGGAAAATGCTACCCGGTCACTGAGGAAATTGGTCAACCTAAAGTAAGTGGGCATGATATATAGCGCTTCAGGATAGATTAGCAAATTGGAAACACGAACAAATGGAGAGAATATATAAACGTGGAAATAACAGAGGTGATGAATGAAATTATCAGTGTCTAAAACAGGATATGTAACTCTCTTGACGTGTAGTACATCTTTAGATTCATTTACCTTTACTTCATATTCTTTATTAAACAGGATCTGAAATTAGTTATGAAGTTATAGAATATGGAAATTGAAGAGGGCTATAATTTCGATACGCATATTATTCTTTGCACATCTCCGGTACTTCAACGTTCCTGCCACTGAGATATCGGCAAAAAGAGAGCACAATGAAACATGAGGTCTTTATCAGGTATCATATTGTATCCTCATCCAGTGTATTATAAAGTAACCAGTAAACTAGAAAACAAAAAATATATCGTTATTTAACTTTTATAATCAGCAACTAATAGCTTAATTGCTGATAGATTGACACCTAATGATATCTAAAATGTTTACGAATGCATAGGGTGAACGCAAGCAGTGATAATAACATTTAAAAATGTGTTAGTTTCTTGTGGTTGGCTTTTGTTCAATAAATCACACTTCATATGGAATTTGTTTACCGAAAATAGATCTATCTTTCGGTGGTCCCCTTATAATGCTGAACAAACAATGAGCTTTCAACGGACTGTTCTCTTTCCTATATGTTTCCAGAATCTTGATTTTGTTTAAACAATGAAATAAAAAAAGGTTAGAGGGCTAAAATTTATGGGTTTGATGATTGGACGGTGGATAGTCAACATACCAATTTGCAGCCCTCTAGGTAGTTTTTAAGAAAGAAGAAAATAGACAGAATGGTACAATATTTTTCTTTTACAGAAAAAAAAATAATTTCAGATTGTTTTTGTTCACTAACTTCATATGGAAGGTTGTTTATTCCTGAACAAAAGAGCTCATCATTTTTCGGAGTGTTTGACTTTGTATAAACGCAAAATAAATTTATAAAGTATAGAGTTATGGGAGAAGTAGAAGAGAGAGTTAAACAAAATAACACAATAGTAGAGTGGAATATATGATTATATAAAAAAATAATTTCTATATGATAAAGAAAAGCTATATTATTTTGTTTGTGTCAATTCTGAAGAGATATATGTTTATGAAATGACAATGTATGGTACAGGTATGATATATATATATATATATATATATATATATATATATATATATATATATATATATATATATATATATATTGTGTGTGTGTGTGTGTGTGTATGAATGAATTTTACCACACCACTGTAATTTCTTTATTAAACAAACATATAGGCTGCAAATGTAGTTTAATGTACAGTTTATATATTACTGGAATATATATATATATATATATATATATATATATATATATATATATATATATATATATATATATATATATATATCAATATGCGTAATATCATTATATATACTGAAATATATAGTCATGTATAATTTATATATACATTTATACATAGCTAGTACTAAATATATATAAATACATTTGATAGGGATATAGTATAAACCCGGCGAAACAGTATAGGTTATACTATATACGTGTTTATATAGCTATGGGGATCATATATATATGCATATACGCGTGATGACTGAAATTTATATATATATATATATATATATTTATTTATATATATACACATACACATATATATATATATATATATATATATATATATATATATATATATATATATATATATATATATATTTATATATACTGTGTGTGTGTGTGTGTGTATGTATATGTGCATGTGTATGCATGTGTATGTGTAAGTGTGTGTGTTCATGTGTGAATTTATAGTTATTGTTTTTTGTATGTACAGATCAGAGAATTCCATAGAAGTCCAAAAAGGTTCTTGGAAATATCCGGATTCGTAAAAATAAATTGCTTACGAACTAAAGAATTCTTCATCGAAATCGGAAAAGGGTTTCTCCGCAGAGTAATAATTCTTCTCTCTCAATTTCCTGTTTTCCTGAAGGTTATGAAAGTCCCTGTCGCAGTGTGAAGGCTTACGGACACCTTCCCCCCCAACCACCCTCCCCCCCCCTACAAGAGGAATGTATGGGATGGGTTTTTTGGGGGTTGAGATTGAAGACCCTGTTACGGATATCGAAGGGGAAGTCTAAAAGATCGTCAGTCATCGGAGACAACGTTCGTTTTCTTTTATGGATTTCCTCTATTCTTCTCCCTTCTTCGGTATAATTTCCTTGCCTTTTCCTTTTTATTTCTTTTAATAACTCGAGTGCGTACATTGTGGTGTTAATAAACACTGAGGATTCTTTACGTGAAAAGATATTTAAAAGCATATGACAGTGATTAGTGTCAGAGCCTATTTTTGGTTAAGGTTTCCTTGTAACACCCGCCTGACCAGCTTTCCCACATTCGTTTCCACATTTTTTTTTTTTATTAGTTCGTTTCCACATTTGCAGGGTTTTATGACAGTTTCCTTTCCAATGTTTTCAACTCTCAGAAGTGTCCTTTTTTCAGTTTTGTCTGATTCCTGCAATATTTTATTATTATTATATTCTTATTCATTAAAAACAGGCAATGTCTCACGGAAATAAGTGATAAGGTAATCCTCAGTCTTGGGAAATCGCATTGCTGGCCAGTGAGACATGAGGACAACAATATAAATGAACTAACCACAGAGAGTACATAGGACCTGCTATCATTCCAAGTATATATGTGACTCGGTGTTAGAGCTTGAGCTAGCAATAATGATTTCTGGGGATCAATTCCAGTTGGAGGGAATTGCGCCTTTGAACTGCTGAAAAGTGAAACACCAGATCAACACTATATCCACTGAGCCACAAAGGGTATAAAAGGAGAGGAATCAGATATGCTGCTGCATATTTGAAGTCAAAGTCAGTCCCTTTGTGGCTCAGTGGATATAGTGTTGATCTGGTGTTTCACTTTTCAGCAGTTCAAAGGAGCATGGAGACAGAAACATAGTGTATATTTTACTCAGTGAAAATGACATAAGATCTATGAAAGATTCAAAATGTCTGATGGTTTAATTTTCAGCAGTTTAAGGCAGATGAGACAAACTTAGTTATCAATTTATGATTATGTGATAATTTCTATAAAAGATACAATGATCTGCAAACCTCATGAATTATGATTGGTAGCTTTTATTCAAAATATTTCTCCACCAAAAACAAGTGAAAATCATCAATCCTAAAAGTTGTCCACGGAAGATATTATTACAATTAACTGAGTATTATCGGAGAATGAGCAATGACTTAGAATCGTTTCATTCCCATTTGCTTAAATTTATTCTAATACCTAATGCTTTTCTAGCTGGTCATGTGCTTGAATCCTACCTTAAACGTAAATGGTCGGAGGACTAACTGAAGGAAGGCAGGATATCTCGCGGGATATGGATTCAAGACTCCTGCGTAGCACTAAGAATCACTAAGAATCAAATTATTATTGGTTATTATTATTATTATTATTATTATTATATTCAGAAGTCATTTTCCGAATTAATCCGCATATTATATATATATCTCTCTCTATATATCTATATATATATATATATATATATATATATATATATATATATATATATATATATATATATATATATATATATATATATATATATATATCAGTGTGTCTATATATGTTTATATATATATATATATATACGGTTTATATATATATTATATATTAATATACCATTCAATGCGAAGACATGAAATACTCTACTTTTAAAGGATTCCAGTTTGATGTGAGTTCGAAGAAGCAAGTCTTCCAGACTTTTTCCCATTCACCTACATCCATCTGTCTTGCAATCTGCCTACACAGAATGTAGCAAAGAATCTGAATCCTCGTCACCTTCTTCTATCCGCCTTCTTAGAAACCGAAGTTCATTATCTTCCGTCTGTTCTTCACGTTCCTCCTAGGCATTTACTCTCGCCCCATTTTAGTTTTCTGTAAAAGAAAACTATTGAAAACTCTGTGAGCATTTCTATCAGCACTTTTCTGTCCTCACTTTTTCTGTCCTCACTTTTTCTGTCCGTCTGCACTTTTTCTGTCCGCCCTCAGACCGTAAAAATTACTGAGGCTACAGGGCTGCAAATTGGTGTGTTGATCATCCATCCTCCAATCATGAAACATACCAAATTGCAGCCCTCTATCCTCAGCAGTTTTTATTTTACTCAAGGTTAAAGTTAGTCATGATCGTGCGTCTGGCAACGCTATAGGACAGGCCACCACCTGACCGTGGCTGAAAGTTTCATGGGCCGCGGCTCATACAGCATTATAGGCTGTAGAGAAAAACTCTATTCCGCCGAAGAAACTTCGGCGCATTTCTCACTTGTTTTTTGTTGTTTAGGAGACCATTCAACTTGACCCAATTTCCTCTTTCCAATTGGAATCCAACCTCGCGAGATTCCTTTTCCCGGTCAGCCCTCCTTCCTTTTAGGTCTATCTTGACATTGCTGTCCAGCCTAATCCTCAGGGGCTTGGCCCTATCCGTATTTCTAGGATTCTACAGTAGGATATTGAGGTGTGTTTCTTCTGCCGTTTGAGCTACGCTCCTTCCCAAGAAGAGTTGGCGGGTTTGAATGTCTGCGTTGTAGTGTAGTGTTCTTTGACATTTAAAAATTTATTTGTTGCTTTTGACTCAGGTTAAATCTGACTGAAAATTCTTGAAACTAGAGGGAATTGACTCTGAGTGATTCTTTTCCTGGTTTCAATACATTTCTTTTTACGTGTAAAAGCTTTTCTCTCTTTTATCGTTACTCATAAGCCTTTCTTTTCTATCTCTTAAGATTTTGTCCATTTTATTTATGCCATATGTAGTAAGTTATCCTTGTCAGTCTGTCTGTCTTTCCTCCTCTCTTTCTTTCTCATTCTTTCTTTGTCTTTGGAAAAAAACAGTTGAAGCAATCCAGTGCACTCTTTTGCCTGGAATGAATTTTTTAATGTAACTGTTTGATAGAGAGAGAGTGTGTGTGTTACCCCGCTTTGTTTGTCCGAGAGCGTATTTCTGTATAGAAAGCGGAGTTAAGAATGTTAGCAAAGATATGGAGACTTGTTGCAGACAGCTGCTGACGGCAGGTGTTACTGCTGTATGGAGAAGGCTCATAGGTTTTTTAGCTGCTGTTCGAATATGGAAGAGCAACACACCAACGCCTCTGTTGCACTAATGAAAAGATGGA
The DNA here is from genome assembly GCF_040412425.1 of Macrobrachium rosenbergii. Classification (NCBI taxonomy): domain Eukaryota; kingdom Metazoa; phylum Arthropoda; class Malacostraca; order Decapoda; family Palaemonidae; genus Macrobrachium; species Macrobrachium rosenbergii. Next base: position 15,259,964 of record NC_089789.1, on the reverse strand, counting down.
AGCGAGGTTTGCTGCAGAAATTCTTTGTAGATGTTCTTGAAGAATTTCAGATGTTAGGCTATTCAGCTTTGTTTTATTATTCGCCAGGTTATGAAACAATGTACAGGAGAGCTGCCACTGTTTTAAATTTAGTAATGAAATATTTAATAGAGCAAACGTTTTCAAAAGTCACGCCATGAATTCATTCCTATATTCCATTACACGACAGCTTATCTTATGTAGAGTGGAAACAATGTCTTCGTTGTAAAAAAAAAAAAAATCGCAGTTTCTTTCTAATATAAAATAATCCAGATTTGCAACAGCAAAGGATTGTTCATCAGCGTATGTTACAGTCAATCCGGTCGCTTAATCCGGTTTATGTACGTAAACCTACAATCTGCGTCAAGGTTTTTTGTTTCGTTTAAAGAACAAAATTTCCAGTAATATAAAAGTATATTATGCACAAAATTAACATAAACCGCCTTTTTTTTTAGAACAATTTCTCCATTTAAAAATGGCTTATCGTTCAAGCAAGCGAATTCGTCTAAATAATTTGCATATTTATCGTTACTATTGATTTTTTCTCTTTCGCTGCAAGTTGCGTCATGGTGAACTCAGTTTTCTGTCATTTTTGTTCTTTTTGTTTGTCTGAGGCAGGCTAACAAGCAAACTGTTCCTGAGATGGTAAACGTAGGACTATCAGGAATTCGTTATGTTTTTTTGTTTAAGACAAGCTTGCTGGTGTTCAGTTTATTTTAGTCCACCTTGAGTATGTTTTTTTTCATTTTTGTTTGACATCAAGTTCCTAGTGGTTGTCATGATTAGAAATGTTATAATTGTTGCAAAATTTCAATTTCCTATTTAAACAACTAAGAATTTTTCAGGTCTGCTTTAATATTTTTATTGAGTTTCTTTAAAACAGTGGTGAAATTCATTTGTGTATTATCGTTTTTCAAAAGTATTTAAACGAGCTGTTTCGGATCGATAGTACACTGCTTGTTGTGTTGAGCTTGACAGATTGTTGGAAGAAAAAGCGACAAGGAATATTTGTAAACCTGGTTTTTCAGAAATTTTCTTGGATTTTATTCATTGTCGCAATCATGTAAAGTTTTGCCTATTGTACATTCTTAGAGTGAAAAAAAGCCAACAGATTATGAAGATATCATCTTTGCTTCCAAAAACAAACCAAGTTTTAGTAAAGCTAAACAAACATACTGATTTTCTGATATCACCTATTTTCCTGCATCATTGATTTAAACATAGGATAATCAGAAATTTTAGTTACTAATTGGATTGCCGTAATGCAAAGGGGATCAGTAAGTAAGTCGGACATTAAAGAATTTTTCGAATCAAGAGCATCCCATTCCTAAACAACTTAATGAGAACATTGCAAACTTACATTGTTTTAAGAATGAAAACTGAGTATATATTATGTATTGTTTTAAATTTTGTGTAAAATGAGTTAAAATAGTAATTATTTAATTTTTGTTTGAAATTTTTCATCATAGAAAAGTGACTCATTAGGTAAGTACACAATATAATACTTGATATGTCTTTGTGTCCCAAATCACCAAAACAGGTGTTTAGACACTAAATTTCTTGTATAAAATAAATTAGAATGAATAATGGTATTAAAAATGCATGATTTTGTGAATAATATTATTTTGCAGAAAAGTTTAGCTGAATAAGATTTTAGCCATCCAGCAGAAATTCTAGTTTGAAAATGAAGAGTAACGGGCCATTTTGCTCGCTAAAGTGATTTAGCATGGTCAGATTGTGGTAGACTTTGATATGTTATAGCACACCTGAGTACCAGCTGAGAAACCTTTTGATGGAATCAAAGTCTTCAGTTATATCATAACAGTCGAGAGAGTTTCTTACTTTGGTAGGCTGGAGCGACCCTATCTACACAACTGACCATGAACTCTAGCATAGAGGTCAAAAAATAAATAGCTGTTGAATGGAAGAAATCTGTATCAGTTTTAATACTCACAATTCAGAAGGAAATAATGTTAGTTTACCTTCTGTCCCCGAAGAAGCGTAAGTGGAAAAAAGTTGTATTCCACAACAGAGAATAAACGCTACTAAATGGAAGGATTGCTTAGCGAAGGACAATAAAGGGAATGTAAAGGGGAATCTAATTACCTCTGCCTTTTGTATAAGATAAGAGTTCCATCACAATTCCAAGCGAAGAGGGGAAAAAGTGTAGTTGGATTAAAATACTCGCTAAAAGAGAGGGGAAAATACAGAATTAATGTGTCAGTACTTTTCAGGAAAGAATGCACTTAACTTGAACTATGAAGATTGCTCAAAATTGAATCAGAAACTGGTTGAAGTTGCGCAGCCGTTTAAGACCTAACAGCTTTGTCGTATGAGCCTGGAATTTTTATGTGGCTGAACTGGCCGAGTATAATTACATTCCCAGCGGCTTCATAAAGAACGTGGTTCTGACGTCATGCCGCTTAATTGTTGTGCTGATGACCAGTTGGTTTCTAGCTCTGTGTGACAAAGGAGCTAATCTGCATTTTGATGTAACCTGTTTACTAAAATGCCACATACTTGATACCGCGTAGCTAGTTACGGGACGAACTGCGATTTTTACATGCTAATTAGGAGGCAGCGCTCGTGGTGGGATGGGGAGGGGGAATAAGACCTAGGACGTAGAACGTGTAGGCTGAATGGGATGAAAAAGGAGCTGAATGGAAGGACACAAGTTTCATGAGGCCCAGTAATACGTGCTAGGTAGAGATCGGAGTCCCTGCCTACGTATCGCAGGTCTATGGCCTGCTGATTAGCCTTTTTGTAGGTATTTCTAGTGGATGATGTTTTGGAAATTCTCTACACAGGGTATCATCCTCAATTCTGTGACTAAAGGATGAGTGTCTTAGTGAATTCTGTTATATTTTTCTCTAGAGTTATCTCTCTATCTATCTATCTATCTATATATATATATATATATATATATATATATATATATATATATATATATATATATATATATATATATATATATATATATATATATATATATATATATATATGTATATATATATAAATGGAGCATTAGCTCAAAAAAAAGATCATTGGTTTAATATTACTTGTACCTCAGTACATTACTGGTAAGCCGTCTGCCAGTCGATACAACTGTGAACGGGTACCAACATTAGCCGGTGTATAGTAAAGGTCAAGGTCCTGACAACCTTATCTCTATAGACTTACTAGGGATAGGTTGATATATATATATATATATATATATATATATATATATATATATATATATATATATATATATATATATATATATATATGTCACGTTAATGATGGTTTTAGGAACTGCTGGTTCCCCGCTCGTTCCCTTTGTGGATTGCTGCCTCCTTACCTTCAAGTTTTTTTGTTTTGATGTTCTCGTCGGTGAGCTGCCGTTTTTCTTTCGCCAGTCGGGTCTGGTAGGGCAGCGAGAGTAGCGGCAGTGGCAGCAGCAGCAGGCAGTTTTTTGGAGTCGACGTTGGTCGAGTTTTTTGAGCAGCAAATTGGAGCACGCCTACGAAGTGGAGCACGACGTAGAGGTGGAGTGTGACCATGAGTAGTCGTGTGACCACGAGCTGCTCATCTTTGATGACAGCGTGAGGCTGTCCTGACGTCTCCATCGGGGTATTCTGGTTTGTGGGGCCTTGTCCCTGTTGTGCAGCTGAGGGCTGTCTTGGTGACCCGATGGAGGACTTATGTTTGGTTTTTTTTTGCTTCTGCCTGCTGTTGTTTATTTTTGCCTTTTTTTGTTTAAAGCTACTTTTTGTTTAACTTGCTTTTGTTTAGTGCTGCCTTTTGGCTTATTTTTGTATTTATGGTTTTTATCTTTTACCAGACCTGACTCACTTATAAATATTGTAAATAAATTAATTTTAAGCTCATTTTATTGTTTTTGTTGTTTTCCCCTCCTTTGTTTGTTGAAGCCGTCAGTCATGACATTTCCTGAGTATGTTAAAGAACCTTATAACACCAAGTTACATATATATATATATATATATATATATATATATTATATATATATATATAATATATATATTATATATATATATATATATATATATATATATATATATACAACAATATGATATTGAATAGATTTTCTGACAATAAATTTCTCTTCTCGGAACAGAAACGTGAAAATATAAGTATACAGTAATTTTCTTGCCTCAACACCAAGATTTCCCCTGAACATGGTGTTATTTTGTCCCGTTAATTATTGCTTGATGATATTCTGAAGTTTCCTCGTCTCGTCACCCCTTACAACAACATGTGTAGTCTCTCTCTCTCTCTCTCTCTCTCTCTCTCTCTCTCTCTCTCTCTCTCTCTCTCTCCCTTTTCGGTTTTCGTGTCACTGAAAAAAAGAACGGAAATCAGAGCACTGAAGCACTCTTCGAGACATTGCTCTGTGAGACAAACACGAAAGACTGAGCTTTTGTCCTTCTGGCTCTCTTTGCAGCAGTAGTAGTAGTTATAAGCGTGTACTGCGCTCTCAGAGAACTGCATTTTCCACAGTGTCAAGATAAACGTTGCTCTTCTTGAAGTCTTAAAAATGCAAATATCCACCAGAATGTGAATGCGGCGAAGAGATGGAACGGCCGAACACCTCATTTTCTCTCGAAGGTGTGAGGAGAAGTAACAATTGGTTTCTCTCTCTCTCTCTCATCTCTCTCTCTCTCTCTCTCTCTCTATCTCTCTCTCTCTCTCTATATATATATATATATATATATATATATATATATATATATATATATATATATATAAATATATACATTTATACACACATACGCACACACACACAGAACCTTTACGTCCTCTATGCCTAATTCTTGTTGCTCATGTATACTTTTTGGGTAAATATTACCAGTGAGTTAACCGTCCATATTTCATGTGTGATCTACACAGGATGAGACATAGCTGAGAAGATTCCAAATTTAATCGTAACCTGAAAGGATGCTTGTAGTATTTTTCGTGATTTCGTTTTCATGGGTAGTGCAGTCATCATTACCCGATGAAAAGCAATTTAAAATTCATAAAGTAAAGAAGTCACGATCGGTTTTCTTCTTAATTTTGTAAGATGACGGAAAATGAAAAAAAAAGTGTTCACTATGTTTTCCGAAGTGGATAATTCAGTTCGGAATGCTTGCGAAAAGAATTATGGGGAGTATAAGAAGGCGATTAAAAATTGGCAAACTCCATGTTAGCAGTAGATGTGGTTGCTTGCGAGATTCTGCTTGAGTGCTAGTGAAATGCTGCTTGACTCCTAGTAGAATTCTTTTTGATAATAGTGAAATTATGTTTGACCGCTAGTGAGGAGCTGATTCTCTTTACTTATTAAAATAGAATTCTGTTTAACTACTGGTGAAGTGCTGTTTAAATTGTCTTATTTACATGCTTTTTTATTGCTAGTAACTTTTTTGTTTGCTAGTCAGACTGCATTTGATTGCTGATGAAATACCGATTCTTACCAAATACCTGTAATACCACGTTAACAAGCATTGACTTCTTGTTAACATATTTGATTTCCGGCAAATGCCATTTGATTGCAGATGTAATGTTGTTTAATTGATGATACTGAGCTGCTGCTTCACTGCTAGACAAATACTTTTAGGGTACCAGTGAAGTGCTGTTTGATGAAAGCGCCTTCGAGTCTCTCACTTTTCTGTAAATATTTCGGGAATTCGAGGCAGCTTCATGTTTGTTGTGGAGAAGCAACTTTTCTTTTCCGTGCGAAACTTTTGCTCCTGGAATTTTAGGAGTGCTATGCAAATGTCACAAAGTTTTTTTTAGTTTTCTGAAAAGAAAACTTTTTGTTTGTCTGTCCGTCTGCACTTTTTCTGTCCGCCGTCAGATCTTAAAAACTACTGAGGCTAGAGGGCTGCAAATTGGTATGTTGATCATCCACCCTCCAAACATCAAATATACCAAATTGCATCCCTCTAGCCTCAGTAGGTTTTATTTTAGTTAAGGTTAAAGTTAGCCATAATCGTGGTTCTGGCAACGATATAGGATAGGCCACGACCGAGCCGTGGTTAAAATTTTATGGACCTCTTCTCATACAGCGTTTTACCGAGACAACGAAAGATAGATCTATTTTTGGTAGCCTTGATTATACGATGTACAGAAACCTCGATTGCGCCGAAGAAACCTAGGCCAATTTTTCACTTATTAATCTTGGATGGTAACGCCTTTATATGAGTTTGACTAATCCTTATACTGAATATTATTTTCTACTAATAATTAAGGTTAGTTAACTTTCTTCCTTCTCTTACCTCGGCAGAACTAAATCCATTTGGCCCAGTCTCCGTGGCTGAGAACGGAACATCCTAACTAAAATAAAGGCTATGGAAGATGAAGAGGTAAGAAATCTTTTCATAACTGAGAGAATTTAACAAGAAGTTTCACACACACACATATATAATATATATATATTATATATATATATATATATATATATATATTTATATATATATATGCAGGACTAATATATATTTAGGTATATATATTTATATATTTAAAGATTTAAATATTTATATATAAATATATGGAAGATATATATATATATATAAATATTTATATATATATAGAATATGTATATATATATGTTTATATATATATATATATATATATATATATATATATATATATATATATATATATATATATATATATATATATATATATATATATATATATATATATATATATATATATATATATATATATATATATATATATATATATATATATATATATATATATATATATATATATATATATATATATGTGTGTGTGTGTGTGTTTTTGACAAGTACTAATACGCGCATAAATTCATTCACCTGTCCATATGTAAGTGATGCATCTTGATTCAAACGGATGACCTAGCGCGACTGTGCATAATTTGACCCAAAATAGCTTCCCATTTCAAAGTGGGTGCAATCCCCTGAGGCTTTATGTCGGACTCATTTTTGCCAAGGGCAATTTTATTTTATTCAGTATTTGTCGAAGCTGCGAAATCTTCTCGAAAGCTGCAGGAACTGAAAGCAATTACGAGAACATTCGCAGTTCGAAAGAAGAGGAACGCTAGCGACTGCAATCATCTGTAATTGAATCACAAAGATGAAGGAGAAGTTTTGAGCTGGTTATTATAGTCAGGAAAAGAAAAATATACAGACTGAAACTTTCCTCGGTTTCCCAAATGTGTGATCACATACATTAGACTGGGAATGGGAATGGGAAGGATTTATTAGGAGGAAAATAAATCTCAGAGCAAACAGATACTAATTCTTTTACATGTTGACAATGATTTATTCTTTATTAATATTGTTATAATTTTATAGCCGGGGTCTTGCTAGATTAAAGGGGTATACTAGGATGATACGCAACTTACCTTAATTACCACAAAAATCTGGACTCTGGCCTTGAGGTCAGCTAAAATTATAAACAACAAAATACGTGAAGGCCTACTTCAATAAGAGACTGATTAGAGTCATTATATTTACAGAAGAAAACACATCAGAAGAGTGATAGCGTAATTCTGGTGTAATAAGGCGAAGAGCAAATGACGGGGAATTTCCTGGAGGGAATACAGTGGGTTATCCGCTTCAAAGGGCATTGAAAACGAGGTAGTGGGTTCCACTACGCACGCAAGATGATACGCAGATCCACGGTTGAATACTCCTAATCTGCAATCGAAACACTTATGGTTACTCAACCGAAACTAGTACTGTATTAAGGAATCGAGGAATTGCATAGAAGATGCCTAGACTGAACTCGATTCCAGTGACTCAAATATCATACGATTACGTTACACTTCTCGTCATTGCTTTGCAAATTAAACAACTCAAAATATAAGAAGCAATACAGGTCTCACTGTAGGTATATCGCACTATGGAAAGAAAAATTCGTTGAGGGCGAATAGGTAACGTGGCTGACGATAAACCTTAATTCCTGGTATTTTAACTTGTTTTAGGAGCTGAAGTTCTCTTCTTATGAGGGCCAGCGAGAGGGAGGGAAAGCGAATTAGTTCACAAAGAAAGTTACCTTTGTTACTGCCAGCCACGTGTTGGAAATAGGCAGTTTAATGGAGACGGGCCATCCGTCCTCTGTGGCTGCCTGACCAATTCTAAGAGCGAGCATCTCTCTCCAAGGACCTTTATATCTTCCGGGAACTACGTCTTTTCTCCTCCTAGGTGGCGTTTGGATCGTTCTGCCCACATGGAAATGCAGGCAGCATGGCTGAATTTTCAAGATGGCGGAAAGCACATGTTCAACTCGCCAGCTGACCTGCCTCGGGCGACGATTAGCTCTGATCAGGTCCGCACCTGGAATTAAGGAATTCCGACACCACTTGGACAAGAAAGAGATTAAAGTGGGCCCCCCCTCCCCCGACAAGGCAGTGGTGTGAGAAGGGTTTTAGAGGCTAATTTGCCTGCAGTAAATGTTAGTAAACTGAATTAATTAGTTGCTTAGTCTTTTTTTCCCTTGACTTATTGCATGGGAGAAGGCGTATGAGAAGATACTCTTGATGTTATAATAAACGCCAGGTATGAATAGTGTTCAAGACAAGCAATGAAAGAACATTCTTATAAATGATAAAGTGAACAAAATCTCTTAGTTAATCACTGTGGGCAAAAAGTCGCTCAAGATGGATAGAGAAACTTTCCCCAACAACTTGTCGCCAGACATTATAAAGGAAGACAACTGAAATGAACATGGCTCTCTCTCTCTCTCTCTCTCTCTCTCTCTCTCTCTCTCTCTCTCTCTCTCTCTCTCTCTCGCTGTTGATCTGTTTATCTGTCTCATTCATCATTACAAAAGTAAACAATTAAAACGACTGAGTCTCTCTCTCTCTCAATTCTCTCTGTTGATCTGTTTATCTATCTCATTCTTCATTACAAAAGTAAACAGTTAAAATGACTAAGCATCTCCCTCTCTCTCCGTTATTGCTGCTCTTCTTTATTAAAGCTTATTATACAAAGCATCTTGATGAAAGATAAATATATAGCCGAAGAGTCTGCCCTTCATCACTAAAATGTAGTATGCAGATTGCACTACATCCATATTTAATTCATTCACTAATAGGTAGGGTATACGTACAGCATACAATCGCACAAAAACTAATCATCTGGACAATAATATAAAAATGGAAGCACTAGAAGGTTTTCGTTTTAAAACTCCTGAGCTTTCGTCAGGCCAGAAAAAGTTTTTCCCGTATGTATAGAAAATGAGTTCAATAACACTGTGTGGATACCTCAGATTGCTTGCAATTTCACGTATGTTGTCGAGTTTTTTTACGTAAAAATCAGCGCTATTGGCCCGCAGTGCCCCTAAAAACGTAAAGTTAGTTTTATTCAAATAATTAAAATGAATATTGATCCCCAAGTGAGATATATTCGTGCATGAAAGTTCTGTCTTCTGTCTATCCATCTTTCTCCCTCTGACATCCAGTCAAGAAATTTTGTTTCTGTTGTTCTTGTCTTCGACCTCTGCGTAGAGATTTGAGAAGCGCTGCGTTCAGATAAATTTCCTAAAGCCTCCAACGGGAAACGATTCCAGTTTTAGTTTTCTGTAAAAGAAAACTATTGAAATGGCTTTGTCTGTCCGTCCGCACTTTTTCTGTCCACCCTCAAATCTTAAAAACTACTGAGGTTAGAGGGCTGCAAATTGGAAGGTTGATCATCCACCCTCCAATCATCAAACTTACCAAATTGCAACCATCTAGCCTCAGTAGTTTTTATTTGATTTAAGGTTAAAGTTAGCCATAATCGTACTTCTGGCACCGTTATAGGTACCAACAACACAGGTCACCACCGGGCCGTGGCTGAAAGTTTCATGAGCGGCGGCTCATACAGCATTACACGCTGTACAGAAAACTCGATTGCACAGAAGAAACTTCGGCGTCTTTTTTACTTGTTTCTTCTGGATATGAAAGATAATTTCAGCCGACATCATTAATTGCATTCATCAGTATTCTGTTGATTTTGGTTGCATCGACGACGATGTCTTTCTTTAATCAGTCGCTTTTCCAAAGTGAAAATTGGTGTTTTCCTTCCAGATGACCTCATGTTGTCGTTTAATGCTGGGAAATAATTGAAAAATAACTTTTTGATTATCAAAGCTGCCTTTGCTCTCCAACAATTCATTTAAGTATATTAAGGATATGAATGTTTCCTCTAAATTAGTAAAGGGATTTAATCGGAACTATTTTAATTCAACCAGAACTATTTTAATTTAACCAGAACTATTTTAATTTAATCAGAGCTATTTTAATTTAATCAGAACCATTTTAATTTAACTAGAACTATTTTAATTTAATCAAAACTATTTTAATTTAGCCAGAACTATTTTGATTTAATAAGAACTATTTTAATTAAAATAGTTCTATTTTAATTTAATCAGAACTATTTTAATTTAATCAGAACTATTTTGATTTAACCAGAACTATTTTAATTTAATCAGAACTATTTTCATTTAACCAGAACCATTTTAATTTAACCAGAACTATTTTAATTTAATCAGAACTATTGTAATTCTCCATAACTATTTTGATTTAATCAGAACTTTTAATCTAATCTGAACTATTTTAATTTAATCAGAACTATTTTGATTTAATCAGAACTATTTTAATTTAATCGGAGCTATTTTAATTTATTCAGAACTATTTTAATTTAATCTGTAACTATTTTAATTTAATCAGAACTATTTTAATTTAATCAGAACCAATTTAATCAGAACCATTTTAATTTGATCAGAACTATTTTCCAAAATTGATTCAGTGTTCATTCAAATGACTGAAATACTGGGAAAACAAGAATATCTTGCCACATTTCTTTTTTATTACAATTTCTTTAAATAGCCTCTTGTAAAGTTCCCGCCTTTATTGTTTACTGAAATTGTTACCTTCTGGTTTTGATTGCCTTATGAACATATACCGGACCCCTTGAGGACCAATGATAAATTCTGTGAATGTTTTTCATTCCCTTTTCTATTTTTCTACCAATTTTTGCTCTTAGGTAGACAAAGGATTTCCACTTCATTCGGTAATAACAAGAAATAAATTATGTATCTTGTGTAATCGTGACAAATTTCTCTTTCAACAGGATGAATGAAATTTCTTTTATATCTACAGATAACATATTAAATATTCATAATGTACTTGTTTATTGATTATTGCGTTAAAACATAAAAAAAACTGAATGTCAACTTCTCTTTCTCCTATCTCTTTCAGTCTATCAGTAGCATCCCCTGGTAATCCTTGGCGATTTTTATCACTTTACAGTACTGTACTCCCACGTCGCGTAAGCTTTGTCCGTCACCTTTAAATTATGGAAAATTATTTCTCTTTTATACTCAAATAACGCTGTGAAAATGACTCTCATTAAAGTAATATATCTTTCGTATTATGATAATTGATGAATTTGCATATACTGGGCCATCTATTACATCCTACCTGAACGCAGCGTACTAACTCGTTTCGTCATTTTACGTCTACAGACATGACTAAGTAAGGAGATGACCTTCCCTGTTGTGACGCCAGTTCTAAATACTATAGTTGTTTACGAATACTTAAAGGGATAACAGTCTAAAAAAAAAAAAATTAATGAAGACCAGAAAATTTTTGTTTGAAAGCTACGAAAATTATAATGACTGAGGAACAAAAAAAAAAAGTTAAGTGTACCTTAGTTTTACCAGACCACTGAGCTGATTAACAGCTCTCCTAGCCGGCTGGCCCGAAGGATTAGACTTATTTTACGTGGCTAAGAACCAATTGGTTACCTAGCAACGGGACCTACGGCTTATTGTGGAATCCGAACCACATTATACCGAGAAATGAATTTCTATCACCAGAAATAAATTCCTCTAATTCTTCACTGGCCGGCAGGAGAATCGAACACAGGCCCAGAAAAGTGCTAGCCGAGAAGTCTGCTATAATATGAAACTGAGGAAAAGAGGTCGTTGTGTGCTAAGAGAAGGCTTTATATTTCCTGGTTGTTCAGTGAAATGGTAATAATAACTTAGACGAGAATTTATTCCAAAACTCTTTACACAAATGTAATACTTTTTCAAGCACGTTCTCTCTCTCTCTCTCTCTCTCTCTCTCTCTCTCTCTCTCTCTCTCGGCATACCATTACTCTTCCTAACTTTCCTACAAATTTTTCAAGCACCGTTCTCTCTCTCTCTCTCTCTCTCTCTCTCTCTCTCTCTCTCTCTCTCTCTCTCTCTCTCAGCATACCATTACTCTTCCTAACTTTTCCCACGAAGTTTTTCCTTCACGATCTCGTCATCTCCATCTATCTTTATCTTTCTCTTTCCTTCGAGATTTTAAGTTTTATTTTTTAGTTTACATCAATTACTGAAAGATTTATGACCGCCATTGTCAGTGAACGATTTCCGGAGATGAATGAATCTACGGATTAAAAGCAGTGAAAAAGTAGCATGTTTATCGAGGAAAAAGACAGCCGGAAGAGGTCGACTGTTTTATTGAATTTATGAAAAACGCCACATCTCTCTCTCTCTCTCTCTCTCTCTCTCTCTCTCTCTCTCTCTCTCTCTCTCTCTCTCTCTCTCTCCTACCTTTGATATTGTTTCCTTTTTTTGTCCATCAGTTTCCCTAACAAATCCCTTACATGTAAATATTACATGTCTGTATCACCAGCTTATTAATAGCAGATTTTATATCTTTGGCAAGAGGCGTAGGGCCATAAAAGCATGCCAAAATATTTTGTAAAATAAAATCCATTGCTACGAGAGAGAGAGAGAGAGAGAGAGAGAGAGAGAGAGAGAGAGAGAGAGAGAGAGAGAGAGGCAGGCTGATGCATACTATTTATCACCTGTCGTAGGCTATCTGTAAAAAACAAACCATCTTCCATCATGCAGGGCTTAAGAGTATTTTATCATAAACCTAAAACAATATTGTGGAACACTCAGTCATTCCTATTATGTTTTCGTACTTCATATATAGCAATAATGGTATTCCTCCCACGGAGTGTTATCGAAATACCCAGCCTAAGAAACCGCAATTCTTCGCTGAGAGCCTGAACATCCAGAGGACGATAAATTTCTCGCATTTTCTGAATGATCACTAGGATCTGTTTTATTCTGCCCAGAATATTCTCGCTCATCATGATTCCATGGAGGAATTCTTATTACGGAAAAGTGCTATAGCCGTGGGGGAAAAATGAAGTGAAAATATGCAATGCAATGACATTTAGTCTGTATTCTGGTATTGCGTGGTGTCTATTTGCGCCATACCTGTTAAAGTAAAACTTACACGTTTTTCTTTGTTCGTTGTATATGTTTTCCTAACACGTATATTTTGTTTCACTTTACTTTTCGCTAAAGGAAATTTGTGAAAATATCATATTTTCCTTTGTGCGTGATATTAATTCAGCGTAGCATTTTCATAAAAAAAAAAAAAGAGATCCGTTGAATTTGTATCTTTTTTGCAGAAAGGCTTACACAAAAGTACGAGTAGATGGCGCTGTGTTACACAAGGACTACTAAAGTAACAATTCAGAGATTGTTAACTCAAGATTTCGACATTCTTGCATCCTTGATTTCTTTGGTTTAGAGATTAAACTCCCAAATCCCAATAAGTGTGTTATATCTTTTAAATAACAGCCTTCGTTAACAAAAGGCGTCAAGGTTTGTAGTTCCCGTTTATCTATTTTTTTGGAATACGAGTGATTTGTCTCGGGCATTAAGACTGGTTTTAAGAAATCTTTGTCCACAAGCTTAGTATCCCAGAAAGGTTGGATCTGGTACCGAAGTGTTTCTGTGCCCTTTATTTTATTTGTTTTTTTGGTACGCCACCCAAAATTTTTATTTCGCCTTGTCACTTTCCTTAAAGCCAGGGGTTATTCAGTGTTTTGCATATAATGAGTTAGTCAGATCATGGTTTTAAACTAGTGTTAAGTTTTCCGGTAGAACTATATAGTAGCTCCGCGGCGGCGACGGCACTATAACTAGACTTTTTCTACAGTTTTTTGGTTGCTAATTATGAATTTGCCTTTAATTTCTGGCGCTCGAGTGTAATTAACCTGTAATTAACCCCAGAAATCCATCCAACAAGGCGTTTCCATACGCGACCTTCACAAGACAGAGCACGGGTACGTCTGTTTCGAACGGTTCATATCCCGTCCAGTAAGTGCAATAACTTGTTAACGTATGGGTACCCCTACCCCCGGGCCAGTACTAAACACGGCGAAGACATTCCATTTGGCCGACAACAAACAATGCACCGCCAGTATCAGAACCCCTAAGAGTATAGAAAAAACCAGTTGAAACGGTAAAAACAGGCGCGGAGCTAATATATAGAATTACATTTTGCTCTTTGCGGGTTTTACTTAGTGGAGGGCCGGTGCTGGAAAACCGTTTAATCCAAACCATTGATGCATACTTGTTTCTTGTGTTTTATTTTTTTTTGTTTATGCTTCTTTCCTTATGTTTTGTTTAAGGGCATATGTTTTTCATGTGCAAAACTCGATTGGCTAAGTTTGGGATTGGGGTAGTTTTCCTAGGCGGCCTGACTCCCACAGATCTTTAATCAAACGAGTTTTATTCTCCACAGAGCGCGCTTAATGGGTTTTCGGGAGCTATCGATACTCAAAAGTTTTAAATTACCGTTGTGATTACGAAGGGCATCCGTTAGGAAGGATCGATGTAGACTGAAAAAAATTCAGAGACAGGAGTTAAAAATCCAAATCTCCCATCTGATTACTTTTACGTAGTTGACCTGCTCTCTCAAACTATCGAAACTTGAAGCACTTGAAAACATGGATAAGGGCACGAGAATATTTAAGGGTCAGTTTTAAATTTCTCGTAGACTGGGAATATGGATAAGAAATAACTTTGAAATCCCCTAAATTTTGTCATTTAGCGTAAGGTAATTTTAAAACAAACCTTTTTCATAAGTTAAATATAGTCAAGTTAAATATAGGCAAATTTAACCCGTTAAATATAGGCAAATTTAACCCGTTAAATATAGGCAAATTTATCTCGTTAAATATAGGCAAATTTATCCCGTTAAATATAGGCAAATTTATCCCGTTAAATATAGGCAAATTTATCCCGTTAAATATAGGCAAATTTAACCCGTTAAATGCAGGCAAATTTAACCCGTTAAATGCAGGCAAATTTAACCCGTTAAATGCAGGCAAATTTAACCCGTTAAATGCAGGCAAATTTAACCCGTTAAATGCAGGCAAATTTAACCCGTTAAATGCAGGCAGATATAACCCGTTAAATACAGGCAAATATAACCCGTTAAATACAGGCAAATATAACCCGTTAAATACAGGCAAATATAACCCGTTAAATACAGGCACATTTAACCCGTTAAATACAGGCACATTTAACCCGTTAAATACAGGCACATTTAACCCGTTAAATACAGGCACATTTAACCCGTTAAATACAGGCACATTTAACCCGTTAAATACAGGCACATTTAACCCGTTAAATACAGGCAAATGTAACCCGTTAAATACAGGCAAATGTAACCCGTTAAATACAGGCAAATGTAACCCGTTAAATACAGGCAAATATAACCCGTTAAATACAGGCAAATATAACCCGTTAAATACAGGCAAATATAACCCATTAAATACAGGCAAATTTAACCCGTTAAATACTGGCAAATTTAACCCGTTAAATACAGGCAAATTTAACCCGTTGAATACAGGCAAATTTAACCCGTTGAATACAGGCAAATTTAACCCGTTGAATACAGGCAAATTTAACCCGTTGAATACAGGCAAATTTAACCCGTTGAATACAGGCAAATTTAACCCGTTAAATACAGGCAAATTTAACCAGTTAATTACAGGCAAATTTAACCCGTTAAATACAGGCAAATTTAACCCGTTAAATACAGGCAAATTTAACCCGTTAAATACAGGCAAATTTAACCCGTTAAATACAGGCAAATTTAACCCGTTAAATACAGGCAAATTTAACCCGTTAAATACAGGCAAATTTAACCCGTTAAATACAGGCAAATTTAACCCGTTAAATACAGGCAAATTTAACCCGTTAAATACAGGCAAATTTAACCCGTTAAATACAGGCAAATTTAACCCGTTAAATACAGGCAAATTTAACCCGTTAAATACAGGCAAATTTAACCCGTTAAATACAGGCAAATTTAACCCGTTAAATACAGGCAAATTTAACCCGTTAAATATAGGAAATCTAACTTACTTGATAGGCTGCTGAAGACATTGCATAGTCATGCTATTCCGACAGACGTGTAGAAATTTCCTTTCCTGAGTATCTGGCAAATCTGACGTTAAGCCGTCAAAAGGATATTTTTAAAAAGCCAAATTTCGGGTAAGGTTTTGACACCTGAAAATTATATTGAGCACGACCAATTTACATGGGCATTGTATTCACTACTTTTTAGCAGAACCCTTATATACAGACACTTAAGCGAATTTAATGGAACCTAATCGCAAATCTTCTGATAGCCAACATTTAGTAACTATTTTTTTCAAGAATGTTGAAATCTGTAGCATTTTTGGCTTGCAATATTTTGTACTCTACGAGAAATGCTCTAGTTAATGATTCGGAATAAGTTAATTCTAATTTCATAACCAAGTTATCAAAAGATTTGTTTTTAGTCCCTCTCCTGAAATGTTCCATGAGCGGCTGAGGCGGGAAAATAATTTTTGAAATACAGCACACGTGCACGATCTGACACCGACTAGGTCTGATAATTGCAAGGATAAGTTATTTTGTCCTCTTATAATTGCGCAATACCAATTACAAAGTTATTACGATGTCAGCATAATTGCTCACTAGCAGATAAAAAGTTATTACGAATTCAACCTATCTGTTACTTCACTGCAAAAGTTTTATGCCAAATTAGACACTTAATGACTACCAACTTATGGTAAATCTAGGCAGAAGTGAGTCAACTTGTATCAGCAATACTACTCAAGGCAAAAGCCTCGTTTCTCGTTTGTAGTAAGATTTTCGCCCTTATGGGCATTTGAATGATGCTGCACACTTTCAGTATCTTATTCTATGATTCAAGGACTTCGGTTCTACAGACTTCAGGGATTTTCGACCAATGGTTTGCTTGAGTTGAAGCACTTTTTTTTTCTCAATCACAAGGTTGCTCATTGCAAGACTTTTCGAGATATTGTCGAACGGTGAGTCTGTTGGCTACCATATAGACATAATGCGTTGTATTAGTACCACGCATGGCATTGACGGATGTAGGGCTGAGCTGGAGGAATAAAAGTTAAGTATACCTTAGTTTAACCAGACCACTGAGCTGATTAACAGCTCTCCTACGGCTGCTGGAGGAAATAGAAAAAAAAATAAAACTACTGGAGGAAATAGAAAAAAAATAAAACTAAAGCGACAATTAAAGGTGCAGGGCCTTGTGCTGACTCGATTTTGAGTTTGAAAATACAATTTGGCCTAATAGGAAATCATGAACTTGTACAAATTTATCAAAACACTGAAGACTTTTATTCCAAGAAATAAAAGCCACATTTACATATAGATTATCCAGTTTTTCAATTGTGTTAAAAGCTAATTTAATTAAAAAAGGAGTGTTGTATAACACTAAGAATGGCTGCACAGTTATTTAAAGAATGAAATTGTGGGTCCCACACAGCTCCTTCGGTGGAGTATGACCGGAAGAAATATAGTAAACTTGAACTGGAAACAAAGCCACTATCACTGGAAGTGATTCAGAGAGTAAATTAGTCTGTTGTATTGTCCCACATGCTTTAAATATTTTTACTGTGCTCTTGTTCACTTTTGTTCAATATATGCTTGCAAGTTAAATGTTCTATAGTAATATCAAAACAAACGCCGTATACCTGTTCTCTTTTGGGTGTATTACACAAGGTTAGTCCTAAAATAATCTTATCGCCGTACCTTTTGTCCCTAAAGGCAGTCTTCGGCTGCTTTTAAATGTTTCATGACCTTTAGAGACTGAACATAAATATCAGGAGACATGAATTTGTAGCGGACTCCATTTGCAGAAGTGACGATTTTTAGAACTGTTCCCAACTGGAAACTCATGACTTTTTTTCCAGTTGTCCAGTTGGCGTTTTGTTTATGGTTTGCAATAGCTGAGTTATGTACAGTGCTTAAAGAGGCCTAAAATTGGATTTGTTTGATCTTAAAAGGTTATATTGGTGTTTCACTGTGATCTGGAAATAGCCAAGTGTCGGTATTGATAGATTGATTTCACTATTACCCTATTCGCCTTAGGTAATTAAGCAATTTTGTTTCCACTGGGACACACCCCTATCCCTGGTTTTCCTGGGTTGTTTCAGAGGTGACCGGTAATAAAGTCACAGTAAAAAAAGAAGTCCCAAAAATTAAGTTTTGGCTAGGAAAGTCAGTCACATTAATTTATGGTGACCAGTAATAAAGTCACAGGGGAAAATTCACGATATTTCTTTGGTGTCATTATCTTTGATATTTACAGTCTTTTGTTTGTGTTTTTACAGTAATCCCCAACGGGCTTGCACTAAACACCCCGCAAAGGTGGATACATATCGGGTTAAAACACTTGGGGATCACTGTCTAGGAATTCCTGAAACTTTTTTTCCTGAAACTTTTTTTCCTGTAACTTTTTTTCCTGAAACTTTTTTTCCTGAAACTTTTTTTCCTGAAACTTTTTTTCCTGAAATTTTTTTTCCTGAAACTTTTTTTCCTGAATTCGTTCAGACTTTGCCCAGTCGTTTCGCCCTTGGCTGCCTTGCCCTTTTCCACCCTGAGTCGTTTCGCCCTAGGTCGTTCTTATGAGTTAGCCCTGGTTTGTTTTTCCCTTTCTGTTTGTCCTAAAACTCAAGCCTTCATGCCGTGCTCTTGGATACTCCGCTCGAGATTTGCCGTCAGTTTCACCTGGGTCCTGACCTCGCTTTAGGCAATTCGCTGTCATGCCTGAAGAGTACCGATGCTCTTATTATATTTAATGATCTGTGGATCCCAAGGTGGTTAGTTTCTGCCGATTTTTATATTTTAAGTCAATGTTGACTAGTTCCGTTACTGCCATTGACCGACGGAAGTAACGTTTTTTTTCTGAATTTCAACTGTTGACAGGTGAATGGCACAAAACAGCACAAAGCCAATGAATGGAGACCTCTATACACTTACTCATGTGACTTTTGTTTCTCAAAATTTTTAGGTTAATTCTGACTTGACAGCAAAAGTTTGTGTTCAGAGGTCTACAGTAAGCTCTTTAATAACTAACAGTTAAAACACTATAGGCTGCCTTTGGGCAAAGGGCTAGTGTTGACACAAGGATGGATTTAATTTCAACCAATCACCTGCCGTTAGTTTTCCTACTTTGGTGAAGACTTTTCACATTTATTACTTTTGACAAAGGTCTGGTTTATTAATAAAGGTGATATGTCTGGGTTAGTGTGTTCACGATGATAATGAAACCACAGAGGGAATAAGGTATGATAAGATCAAGACGCTCAAGATGAGCGAGAAAACTGAGGTAGATCTCTAAAACTCCATATATTAATTGAAGTTGTAATATTTCAGATCTTGACGGAAGGTTCTGGGAAGCAGGAAATGGCACTGCACATTCCATAAAAACAGAAATCTGTCATGGATACCCAGGGGAATTGAAACTTTTCTTGGGGTCGAAAGTCAGAAATTAGCATCTAAAAAGTACATAACTTCATAAAAGGTCATGTTCACATTAAGACAAACTTCGATCACAAAAATAGTTCCCACAAAAATAGTTCCCCTTTTCAGAGCACTTAGGGATAATTTTGAATATAAAATGCAGTGTATAAATTCCCTCTAGGGATACTTGGATTTCTTAAGAGTGCAGACTTGAATTGGGGGAACCCTACTGTGGTTGGTCATGAGAGTAACATTTTAAATGATGCTCTTCAGCTGCAAATGTTTTTTTTAAATATATGGAGCTCATATCTTAAGACTAGAAAAATACTGCGAGAGGTGTTGTATGGTTAGGTTATTTACTGGAACGAGTGGAGAATGTATAGTTAGGTATAACATGCTATGTATACTACTTTTCCCAAGAAGTTCATGATTCTTGTTTAATCTGGGTAAGCTAAAGACAGACTGATCCCATCTTATCCTCACTATCTATTATGAATTCCATGATAGGAGAGGTGAAAGAAAAATTTCGAGGAGAGTTATTTTTGGAGGAGGTGGTTTATTTTTGTAGCAAATTGTCTTAAACATGGACATTTTGTGCTGAAGCATGGACATTTTGTGCTGAAGCATGGACATTTTGTGCTGAAGCATGGACATTTTGTGCTGAAGCATGGACATTTTGTGCTGAAGCATGGACATTTTGTGCTGAAGCATGGACATTTTGTGCTGAAGCATGGACATTTTGTGCTGAAGCATGGACATTTTGTGCTGAAGCATGGACATTTTGTGCTGAAGCATGGACATTTTGTGCTGAAGCATGGACATTTTGTGCAATTATGCCTTCCTTTAGGTTGATTTCATTTTGTAGACTGTTTGGACAAAAGGTTGCCGTGCTAGTGGTTTCTCTTAAGTATTTTATGGACCGCTAAAGCTGTTACGCGGGGGATCAGCAGGGTAGTGTAGTTTTCCTGAAGTATAAGATTAATGACTCAGTGTTCAGAAGAAACTAAATTTCATTAAGGTTTTTTGCACTACTTTCCAATTCATAATACATGTTTAAGTGACTTTAACACCTGCGTGAAATGAAATTTCACCAAAACAGGCTTAGGAGGAAATTATTGTAAGTCTTGCCGTGCATGATTTGTACCACTAAAAGAGGAGTTTTACTAGCTATAGAAATATAAGAAACTGTCGGGATTTGAAATCCATCTCTTGTACAGCTTGCTACATATAAAAATTAGGCGATTTATTTATGAGTTCAATATTTTAGTCCGGCTTATTGAAGCACAGTGCTATTTAGTCATTGTGAGGAGCAGCAGGTTATACTACCTGTTATCCCGTAAGGGCAGCCAAATAAATATGAAACACTATTTGAGTCTGTGACTGGTTTGTTTTGGTTTCACGTCTTAGTCAGATATTTCTTAAAATTTAAGATTAAAACTGGCTGAGTAATAATCTTAGCACGTGAAATGTGTATTGTAATAAACTACAGCTGCATGCTGGAGTTTTTTTTATAGCAAATGCAATTTCATTTTGACATAATTGTTTGGTTAGTCATGTTGCTTAGGTTCTCTCTCTGCATGTTAAAAAATGAGATAATTAAATCTAAGGCTTTCTCTGCTGTTATATAGCAGTTATAGTGTTCTAAAATATGAATGTTGGGAAATGCTTTTTGAGGAGAGGTACAGTTAAACTAAGCTGTGGGATTTAAAGAAGCAAAACCTTAGGATGAATAATTAAAGATTGACACGCATCTCCTCAAAGAAATGGCACATTTTGAACTATGAAGACGACGAATATTTGTAAGAGTTACGAGGCCTTAAAATGAATGTACAAATTCTGGCCCCATTTTAAAAATATTTGGAGCATGACGTTTTAAATTTTGATTAACACAGAAAATGTGGTGTTCCCAAAGTCAATATCAAATTACTTGTTGGTAGACTTTTTATTGCAAGCAGTTTTAGGGCAGTTTTAGGTTGGAAGTTTCACCATTAAAAATTTACTTAAAGTATCTCGGGAATTGTGATTCAGATTCTTTCAAATCAATCAAGGTGAAATAGTTTGTTTTCTTTACCAGATGGATGATGGTGTTGTTTCATGGTCCATAACAGATTGAGTCAACTTATGCTGAATATTACAATATCAAAATATTCAGCGCACAAATGATGAAATTGGAGGGCCCAAAGTAAATGCAGGCCTGGAGTAGTGTCAAGATTGATTTAAGGTACACTGATCCCTTGAATCAGGTGAGTAGTTTTTGATCCACGGTAATATTAGATTACAAAATAATTTCTTAAAGCCAGATACTACATAATGGTACATAGTTATTTTTTGTTACTTTCCTTGGAGTAGTTTTTTGTTTACTTATGTAAACCTAATTTATTCCACAGGACTGATCCATTCTTCTGAGAAAGTTGCCATTATTCCAAGTCGCGAACTGAAGGCTATTCGGTAAAGTATGAACCTTAGATTTATGGAAATGACAGTGTTAAAAGGTAAGTGACCAGTTTTGCAAATTGAAGGATGTAAACTGCTGCTTTCGTGTCAGTTAAGATGATTGATAAGGAAAGTTTTTCTTTCGTGAAAATTAGAAGTGCTGTAACTAACAAGCAGTTTAAAACTAGAGATCAATTTGGATGTGTAGGTGGTTTGAACCATAGTCCTACCATTTGAAAAGAGGAATAAAAGTCCAGGAACGTTAACCAAAATAAACTTGGATTCGTGGTTAGGGATGGTGACTATAAGGTTATTTTTGGTAACAATTAAGATATAGAAATCATGTATTCGGATTATGCAACATAGGATTATGCAACAATACTTTTGACCTTCAGATTTTTCAGTAATGTCATGTTATAAGTTATAAGTCACTTTTTTTTTTATTAAAGCCAGGAAATTAAGGAATTTTACACTTGATAGATCTTGGATATGCTTGAGACAAAATAGATTCAGATTAAAGCTTATCTATCTCACCTGACGTTAGCAAGACTAACACCCAACTGCAAATTCACCATCAACCACCATTAAACATCTTGGTAAGAGTTTAAGCTTCAAGTCCAAGGTTTGGTTATAAAACTTTGAGAAAGGCATGAACAGCTGTTTGAATTAATACAAAATTTGAACAATCGGTAGTTTACATGCTTTTGAAACTTAAACTTTTCTCTAACACCTGGTAATGAGATATCAAGTGACTTGAGGTGAAGGAAAGGAATATAAGGATTAGAGCTGTTCGGTTTCCAGAGTGTAACCATTAAGATATCGGTTGTTCTTGTACTGCAAGCAAAAATCCTGTATGAAAAACCAAGATCTGTTCTGATCTCCAGCCTTCAGTATTTTTACCATAAACGAGTTTTTAGAAGGAAAGTTTGAGCACTTCAATACATGGAATAAGTGCCCATTTTAATGTTTGTCTTATAGTATACTGTATTTGGGAATTTTAAGTTACTTGCACTGTAAGTTTAAAACTTGATATATCATTCTTAAATATCAATAAACTATTTATTAAATTTTAATTGAACTATTTGTCATGAAAATTGTATATTGCTAATTCTTGAGTCTCTTGGAATTAAGTGGTCCCATCAGTAGCTTTGGTTTTTGTATAATTTGGTGTTGTTTTAGAAGTTCCAGCAGAGTAGTGCTTTTAACTCATTTCTGGAACTGAGGAAAATGTGAAAAATACATCTTTTAAGGAAACTATGATGTAATGTTTCAGGTTAAAGTTTTTATAATTCAGTTCTGGAATTGCTTGGTTAACTTGTGTTTTTAATGCTATTATACTAAGGAGACACTTACAGCCAAGTCAACTTGCTCTTACAACACTGAAGAATATCCAGCAGAAAATATCCAGTAGATAATTAGATCATTTTTAAAAAACTCTAGGTGGCATAATGTCATAACAGATACGATTTTTTTTTTTATAAATCACACAAGTAATCTCCTAGCTGATGATAGTTTTTGTCACATCTGATTTACTTTTTTTAATTAAAGTGAAATTTTGATCACTACACTGGAAGTTGAGTAGCAAGTGCTGAAAGATACCTTTAGGACTAAAATTGAGTTTTTTTTTTTTTTCAGATGAAAGCACATTTAGATTCTGGAGGCTGAATATCGGTAAGCGTTGCGCTGAAGGACTCCTAACTTTCTTGGGAGGAAAGTCTCTTGAGCTACAGGCACACTGCAGATTGAAGAACTGAGCAATTTCTATGCGCCATCAAAATAGTTGCACAGGTATATTTGTCCAGACATTAATGGCGCTCTTAAATTCTAAATTTACTATTTAATAACCAGTGATAGTTCCCTAACTAGACGTTCATACTCTTGACCTCATTCAACTTCAAGAAGTCCTTTAAGCATTGTGCTGTTCTACGTTTTGCTGGCCTTTTCAAATGATTTAGTAAGTTTTTCACCCTAATCTACAAGTAAATTTAAAAGCCGATAAAATTTAATTTGGTAAGGACTAAACATTTAGTTGAAATATTCTTTTTAATACTATCTAGTTTCAATATTTCTTTATGAACATGAAACTCGGCTTGTATCAGTCTTTCTGGTATTTTGGCAATGGCGGGTCCTTTCTACATAATTTTTTTGGTCATATTTGATGTGACATTGCTTTAGTGTTTTATTTCTAACATCTTCATAACTAAACACTTTCATCGACACAAAAGGTCATTTGAGCATTTATTGCCTTCATTTGCGTCTAGATTCATTAGAAAAATAGGTGGTTGGAACAAGTGCGTTTTTGCCATTTAAGCTGAATTTGGTTTATTATAAATCTACGTCTACACTAATTTTGGCTTTACAGCACATTTGCCATATCACAAAGCTAACGATTTTAGGTTACACAAGTAGGGAACTTTATCTAGAAATGTCAATATAGAGTTTGTACTTCTGCTAGACAACTCATACAATCTTAAATAAATTACTTGAATTTACTGATGATTTTGAGCGGTATTCTAAAAATCAATTTTCATTCATATCCGAATCAGGCCTTGGAATGTGGGAAATCGTTTGACCAACCCCATAATCTCTCTCTCTCTCTCTCTCTCTCTCTCTCTCTCTCTCTCTCTCTCTCTCTGCACAACACACAAACACACACACTCACTCTCTTCCCCTTCACACGTACTACACTACTCACACACACCATACCACACCAGACGCACGCTCTATTCATAAGGAATTAAATTGTCATTGGTGAAAGTAGATTAAAGTGCCAGAATAATGTACCCAAAGAAGATTAAAATCTCAAATTAGCTTGGTTTAAAAATTCAGTTGCATAGGCAATGAAACATGATGCATACGGATTCTCATATATTTATTTGAACTTTGGACTGCAGTCAGTTCGTTAGTAGCTTAGCAATGGTTTTCATGAAGCCCTTAGCCTTAATTTTCAAGTTTCTCTTTTCTAGTTCGAACTCCATCTGAAACTCAGCTTCTTGAAAGTTTAAACTATATTTTAGTTGAACTAATGGATCCCTCTGAGGTAACAATGAAGATAGCTCTGCTTTAATTTTAGTTGCTACTTCCTTCGGTTTCATATGCCCTTTTTCCCACCCCCTTGGTTTATATTATTTTGTGGAAGTTCGGTGAGAGGCTATTGGTTTTTTTGTGTGAGTGGAGGAAAAATGGCAATGGTTAACTGGTATGGGGAGTGTTGATAAACTTCACTGATGTAATGACAAAAAAGATATGAAAATTATATAAGGATAGTAATGCAATTCTGTTTAGTGATGTCATTAGCATGAGCAATGATTGCAGGTTATGGAGGAGTATGAGAGATTTTAAGGAAGACGGCTGAGAGTGTTGTGAATACAGGATAGAGCTTAGCTCATGGGCAAGTTTTAAGAGTTTTACAGTGGTTGAGAAATGAATGTTTGAACTTAATTATCAGTTCTCGTGTATTATAACGGTATTCTTTGCAGCCGTAATTCACGGAAATTCATTCTCTCTCTCTCTCTCTCTCTCTCTCTCTCTCTCTCTCTCTCTCTCTCTCTCTCTCTCTCTCTCTCTAGGGCTACATAATTGCCGTGCAAGCTACGTTAGCTCTGAAAGATGGTAAAATAAGAATATATCTTTTTCTCACGTTGGGTTCATTACTTAGACATTTTCTGTTGATCTTGGCATTTTAAGAGGTCCATCCCCAATCCTGTGTCCTTCCCTTTTCCCGCAAACTAGAAATTAAATATCTTGACCAACCAGTCAACATTATATAGATGAAACGTGCCCCCCACCCCCGATCCCCCTTCCACTCCCTTGCCTCTTCTAGTTCAGATGTGCTTCCTTTGCTGTTTAAGGAATGTAGGGTGTCTGAAATCGGATTTGACGTAAGTTTCCACTTTTGACTGATGTTCATTTGCTATGTGCAGTGTTGATTCATTTACTGGTTGAATGAGAGCAGAACCATTCGCCCAGGTTATGCAGCCAGAAGGTTACCTGCTTTTGTAATCATGTTGTGAAAATGATCACTTTATTCCTGCTGTCTGCATTCAGTTGAATTTTACTCATTAAGCTTTGCCAGAGCAGTTTTGCCTTTTTATCTCAATTTGATTCCTACTGATTTGTCATGAATTATAAATTTCAATATTTATTGTATCTAGATCTTACATAATTAGAATATGAAATCTCAACGTAAATCGATTGGTTTTTGAAGTTCACGAGTCTTGAATTGTGGAAGATTGTAAAGTTACATGTATGTTTAGGTAATGATCACTTTGTAAGGAGTATTGTTTGTGGAAATTTGTATGTAACATTTCAGTGACCAAGGACTCAATTTGTAAAGACTTAGATTTGTCAAGAACTTTATGTATATTTTGCTCTGTGATAGATAAAAATGTCAGGCTTCAATCGCACACGAGAATGTATGAAGTGTCTAAGGAATCTTATGGTTGATTTAAAGTTAAGTAATGAGAATCTTAATGCTATAGAATAAAAAAAAGTGATAATCTTAAAAATGCTATAGAATAAAAAAGTGATGAGAATCTTAAAAATGCTATAGAATAAAATGTTAACATTTTCTTATTTGGCCAAGGAAGTCTGCAATTTTGTCCTTTCTATTGTACTGACACTTCGGCTCTCTGAAAAGGGGTGCAGCTGGGTCCATAAAAAGTCACTCGTGTCTCTTATTTTGCTTCATTAATGTCCATGACATAAAGAAGGGATAAAAGTCACTATAATCATCTTCAGAGGAAATGGGTGATAAGTTCTTCGATCTCCTCCTTTTGTTGTACAGGAATAAATGGTCCAAGTTCTGTGGTATTTATTTTGTAGTAGATATTTTCTCAGTTTGATGATGTGGTCAGTATTTATTAGGTTTGATAATGTTCTGTCCTTTTTCTTTGAAAATTTATATGGATATGTAATTTACCTGCTGGGTGGATGTGTAAAGTAGTGCTGGGAAGTGATCAGGTTGTTGAACTGGTTGACTTACGCACGGAAATTGGTCTTTGTACAGGTTTTGTTGATGCAATGTGCTAAAACTCGACTGCTGTTAGGTTGATGTGTAGGTAAACGGATGACAGGAAAATTAGACTGATAAAATGTGTCGGAGATTGTTTTTTTGAAGTGAAGCACACTGTATGTAGTCCTGATCATTTACTAAAACCTTAACTGCCAAAATAGCTGGTGTAGTCCATTCATTTACTAAATTCCATGGACACGTAGATAGTCCAGTTGTTGCAATAAATAGTTGAAGAAATTGTCTACTATCATTACCTAAACAGTGGTGCATTGTACCTAGTATTGAAATTTTGTAAGAAGCTTCTAAGAACAATCAACTTGCCGATTTAAGCATAACCAAGGAGAACAAGCACTAGGCATTACGTGACTTTTTATTGCTAATCTACGGTTAAAATCAGTACAAAAACTGGGTGGCCATGCTTGGCCATGGTTAAAAGGCAATGCAGCTTTTATATTGATCTTGAAAATGTATAGTTCTAGTCCCATAATATTAAAAGTTCCAATATTTAATGGGGTAGGTAAGCTCAATTTTTGGGAAAAAATGCATTTTAGTTCAGTTCCCGCTCCTTCCCCGAAGATAAGATATTTGCTAGTGCTACTGGGCCAGCCGGATCTTCCTAGATAGTGACCCCCAGCAAAGTTCGGGGGTCACTATCTAGGACGTATTTATTTGGGGTCATTATCTTTGATATTTAGTTTTGCTTATGCTTTTACGGTCATCCCCAACGGGCTTGTACCAAACACGCCGCAAAGGTTGATGCATATTCGGTTAAAACCCTTGGGGGTCACTATCTAGGAAAGATCCTGCTGGCCTAAAGCTACACTCTCTCTCTCTCTCTCTCTCTCTCTCTCTCTCTCTCTCTCTCTCTCTCTCTCTCTCTCCTTTTTTGCCATAGAACCCAATAAGCTGATTATCATTCATTTGGTTAGTTTTCCTCAGGTTCTCACAATGAAAACGATATAGGTTTATTGCTCGAGTATTAGGTAACGATGATAGTATTGTAAACTGAGAGGGGTGCTACTTTGGGTTATCTACGCGTCATCTACTCAGAGGTGCTAGTACTAAACACCGTATTGTAAATTTTTAAGTAGACGGCCGCACGAAGATATCGACCACACACTATAGTAAAGGGTGTATGTTATATTTTGATCCCTGAAGGACACTGGATCCTGGAGGGGCTAGTACTAAAAACGCCGTCCCAAGGAGCTTCCGCCGTGTTTGGTACTAGCACCTCGGAGTAGGTGACGCGTAGATAAAAGCCAAAGTAGCGCCCTTAGAAGAAGCCATTGAAG
>NC_089789.1:15199114-15224114 GCF_040412425.1 Macrobrachium rosenbergii | reverse complement strand
ATTTTGTAATTTTTTAAAAGTAATGTTTATTTTACTGATTTTTTTTAGCGTATTTTATATTGTGAGGTGAAAGATAAATAAACGAAGTTTTACAGACTAATTTTATTTCTTAATTCATTCCATAATACAGATATTCAGAACAACCTTTCTCCATCAGTCCTGTACTGCAGAGGACTCAACCACATTCTTCCATTCAGCACTGCAATTTTTAAATATACGGACAACTGAGCAATAAATAAATGTACCATTTCAACATTCTGCTGACGTAACTCACATCACTTTCAAGTATTTTCAAAGAAAAAATAAAACCATTAAGCCGCTTAAGAGAATAGTTTCGTGGGAATTAAGGAAATTCAAAATTTCCTTATTGCCTGTATAGGAATTGTTCTCAAGCTGCCTGCTATGGTTTAATTGGTAGATGTTGAAAATACCTCTAAGATGTGTTGAAACAAACTTGGTAGAATGGAAGATAAAATTTTTCAATGAAAAAACCTTAAGACTATCATACATGATGAACAGATAGCATTATATGAAATTTTGGCGAGCCGTAAAAATTTTATAGCAAGGTTTTCAAAAATATTTAAAAAAAGGTTAAGTATTACGACAATCAATGGCCCTTAGAATGACAAATCCGTACTGCTTTTGGGACATGAGTATTTGCCATTTTTAAGGATTTCAGATAGTAATTTTTGCAGTAACAAAGACGGCTTTTAAGCACAAACGCAAAGTACCAAAACGACTTTCTACTGACTGGTCCTTATAAAGCAATCTACCTACAAGAATTTAATACTCAAAAGTATCAGTACTTGTCAACAATTACACTAGTTTGACTTGGAAAGAAAACCCTCGTCGCCAATCAATTGTTTCAAAAGAATTTGACCAGTAAATGCTAGGCCTAGTGGAAAATGACATGAGGGAGAAAAAATGTATTTATGCATTTAATGTTAAAAGTTTACGAAACCTGACGTAAAAAAATGAAATTCTCAATAATATTTGTCAAAACTGACTGGGGTTACT
Source organism: Macrobrachium rosenbergii (assembly GCF_040412425.1). Classification (NCBI taxonomy): domain Eukaryota; kingdom Metazoa; phylum Arthropoda; class Malacostraca; order Decapoda; family Palaemonidae; genus Macrobrachium; species Macrobrachium rosenbergii. Next base: position 15,223,097 of record NC_089789.1, on the reverse strand, counting down.
ACTTGCAGTTTAGGTAAAAACAAACCCTGACAAATTTTTCACTACTTAAGATCGGCAGAACCCCGTTGGAAGTAGGCCAGATTAATGTAAGAGCACAACAAAGAATCCCTTGTGTTCTCCTTATGAAGAGGTCATACCAGAGATGCTTCAAGCCCTAAATGAACTCAAAATCAAATTTCAATACCAACCCGGCAACATTTTAAGTACTGACTCCATTCCAAGGCAATAATTACCTTCGACGAGTCTGTTCCAAGACGAATGTACAAAATAAGATTTGTTACTCTAAACAAGGCTTTTGAAAATAGATATCCTCAAAACTCAACTTATGACTAGACAGAAATTACACAAAATGCACGACAAAAACAAGACAAAAGAATGACACAGCCGACAGGTACGGCACAAAAAAAAAAAAAAAAAATTGCTTAACCGAAATAAGATTGCAGTCAAAACACACTGCTGAACGCTAAGAAAAATTTCATGGAAATATCACAAAAAATAACGAGAAAATCTTAAAAACTGCCAGACAATATCTGGAACAAGTAATAAGAGACGTGAATAGCAGTACCAAAAAATCCTCAAAAAATATATATAAAAAACTGTTACACAAGACTGAAATGGAGAGCTGTCAATACTTATGGTAAAGTAGGAGAAGGCAACAAAAGCCTCTTCAAGGTGGCCAAGGACGAAATGAAAGGCGTTCAAATAGAGGTCTCCAGGGGATGAATGAGGAGGAGGGAAATTATAGTTACGAGAATACAGAGGCTAGCTGGAGAGTTATTAGGAAGGAGGAGACAGGGGCTGAAAAAGCATGACAAGAAAGAGATGATTGCAGGGAAGGGTTAAGGGGGGGGGGGGTGTGGAGGTAGGGACACACATGAAGGGTATTGAGAGACTGGGACTATAAGGAAGAGCAAATAGTGAGAAAATGTAACGACTTTAAAGAGTCTTTAAAGTGTTCATGGCATTGTGCAGAAGGATCTCAAGGTTAGGGAAAAAAGGTGGTGGTGAAAGTAACAATGTGGACTGAAAGATATAAAACGACTCAAGGAAGCAGATTATGATTAGGGAGTAGAAAAGGCTTCGACTGGTACGCATAAAACGGCTCATAGGGTAGCACAGAAAAATTAGAGGGGAAGGAAAGTAGATGAATAGGCAGCAAACGCCTCAAGATTACGAGAAAGAATTTAAGGGAAGGAGAGGTTAAGGACTGAAAAAATGATGAATTATAAGGAAGGAAAATGTAATGATTGAAAAAAATCAAAAATATCACAGAAGTAAAAGAGAAGCGTAAAACTCATGTGCCAGGAATGATTTCTAAGAGAAAAAAATAAAAGAAACTAATGCTGAAAGGTTTGAAAAATATTTTGGACAAACTTCAATGGAAAGTATATAGTGGGAGCTTCGTCGGGCATATCATTCAAAAATTACACAAGACAGATGTTTGAATAACAATAGTGAATTAAGTTTTGAAAAAATACGAATGGCTAAGCTGATTACACAAAATGCTGCTACAAATCTAGCCACATCGACGTATAAAGTTTACAAACGATCATGAATTAAGACAGACTAATCACGACGGAAGAATAGGTTTAATCCGAAAAAAAACAAGTGTCTTGAGATAGGATTATGTAAATGAAATTAGATGTGGATAAGCAAAAATTAAACTTACGAGAAATGAGTGATAGGTATTTAACATTAATGGAAGGAGTAACAGGTAAATCCGAATACTGCAAGGAAATTCGAAAGAAGAATGTTAGTATTATAGCGTATTTTTATTGTCATTGTAGCTACCAAAAGATTTATGCACGAAAACTATGTCAGGATAAAACATTGAATTTTGACTAAAGCTTCATTTTTGTTAATAAATCAGCTACTGTACCCGTGAAAATTAAAGTGATTTCTTCTACGTAATATCAAACCAAAAGAACACAGTGAAATCATACCTAGTTCTTGTCTTCCTTGAATTCAAGATTCGGCTAAAAATTGCAGCGACCTCAGAACGACGAAGAAAACGCGGCACAACTGCGGAAGGAGTTCAAGACAAGGCAAAGAGGAGAAAGGCTCAGAATATCCGACAAGGGAAAACTAATAAAATAGAGTAGAATGCAAATTAACAAAACAAAGATATGCCTGCATAGGTGTTCAAAAAGAAAGTCGAGAATTTGGCCTTGAAATCACATTAGAAAGTGAAGGCTTTAAGTAACAGATAGGTCAGTCATATTACCCAAAACTAGATTAGTCAGGTTTGTGGAAAATTTCTGCAATAAGAAATAAAATCCTAGATTAGAAGATTATAACTTGAAAAACAATAAAGCTCTAACAGCATTTAATAACGATTACTTCCAGATGGCAACAGCAGCAAATTATAATCAAATGACCTCGTGGGCGAGCGAATCATTGTAACATCTAGCCACAATTTTGGTTCAAGTACAGCGTATACATATGAAACTCACATTTTGGAGCAAATCAGCTTCTCGAATATACAAAAAAAGCATTACCTAAAGTTCTAAATAAAATAGTTATTAGGTTACTTCTGAGTTTTCCTAACCCTGAAACCCCGCGTAATTAGATCAGTATGTGGAGGTTAAAACTGACCATGATCCATGACACTGCACCATGATTTTAGGCAATGAAAGAAGCAACTAACCGACTAAGTTTTGGGAGACTTTTCCAAGGCAAATAGTTTATCAGACCAAGAGAAGCAGCCACTTGTTAATTTCACATTAAGTTCAATGGCAGCAAACCAAGCTCTGTATAATATACTTAAACTGAATAAGCAAGTTTCAGAACCATTAAACCCATAATATTATTGCAACAAACTGCAGCTTTTAAGCGTTTTAAGTGACTGATCATACCGCTTTCCTTCAGTTTTTAAGTGATTGATCAGGGAGCCATTCCTATTCCAATGTCTGGTTATGATACGAAAACATGAAAACTGACAAATTAGTTTAGTGTTGTGGCTAAAGAGCATCTCATACTTGCACCTATTCTTTCAGAAACTATGATGAGGATTAAAAACCTCAAAATATTTAATACACTTGTACAGAGTGCTAAGACTTTATTACTAGATGCTTATGGTTGTACTACTGCCATAAAATATCAGTACAGTACCTCATCGTCATTTGACATTCCCTGCGCAACATGACATCTGCTTTAAGTACCTGAACATTATTAAAAGTACTCAACTAATAACGTACTCAACTCTTGATCTTTTAAACTTCAGTACTTCAGTCGGTTTCTCCAGTTATGCTTTTAGTTTATTATAATCACTGTCTGGGCATTTAATACTAATGTCAAGACAACAAGTAGATAGACATCCTTTCTTGGCTTTTTACAGGACTATAATTGTGTTCCAACATTTATATCTTGCCTTTGACAGTATACATTATAAAAGCCACATTACTCTAACATTCCCGTACCTTATAAACGTTACACCCACTGAATGTTTCAAGCAAATCAATTAGTTTCTAGGTTGGAAGTGTTTACTTCATAGTCATTCCCTTTATACTGTATATAGCAATCCTCGGCCATACGAATTATGCAAATTAAACCCCTTCAGAAAAATGGCAAGAAAACATACAAACTCCTAAAGGTGCAATTACCCATTTTCCCAATGTAGGCTACAGGGTCCTTTAAATTTAGTTTTTTTCCTGACAATGAAACTCCAATAGAATAGAACAGAATATAGAATTTAGACCAGAGGCCAAGCACTGGGACCTATGAGGTCATTCAGCGATGAAGGAAGAAGTTTGGAATGTATAAACAGGAGGAAAACCTTGCAGTTTGCACTGAAACTGTTAAGGTGAAAGTAAGATGGAAAAAAGAATATGAACGGAGGTACAGTAAAAGAAATGAAAGGGGTTGCAGCTATGGGCCGAAGGGACGCTGCAAAGATCCTTAAATATTGCCTACAACGCACCGCATGAGGTGCACTGACGGCTCTAACCCCCAACGGGGGATGAATCTCCAATGTATAAGCTCAAACTCGTTTGGGAAGCACAAGTGTCTTATTGAAGGAACAACAAACTAATTCACAGTAGTAGTAGTAGTAGTAGTAGTAGTAGTAGTAGTAGTAGTAGTAGTAGTACACTTACATATATAAAAAGGAATGACTAGAAATAACATCACTAAACCTTTACAACATTTATAATTTTGGAGCTTTGACAAGGACAATACAAAAAAAAAAAATTCTTGACGTCACGTTATTACATAACTATCTTTCAGCAGCACAGTTGCCCAAATGAAGGATGAGCATTAACAGAATCTTGCAGTTAACCGCAGTCAATTTCAGTTGCCAAGTTTCCTCCAGTTATTGGCAATTCAGTGACTTCATATACCTGAAAATGAAAATTCATTAGTTTAGCTTTTTAGAATTCGTGTCATTCCACATTGGTGTCATTACACATTTTACAGAGCATTCGACGAATTTCTTTACTAGTTGTAAAAGGAATTTAAAACCACAGAAAACTTTAATAACAACTATCCAAGACACCTTCATATGAACAACACCCTAAGAAAATAAAAATATCCAAAATGCATGAAGTTCTCCTTCAAGCTTTAATTACGGATTCAAACAAGTCGACCATCTTAAATTGTTGACTCATTCCCTTTAGGCGTTAATTAAAATTTATGTAATCAATTGTTGACGAATCCACCATTTAATAACTTCACCGACTTTGAATTCTGGTTAAGAGAACAAAAGCTAGGCCAGCAAAGCCAGAGAATTAATTACAAGCTATTTTAATATAAATTCAAAGTACTACCTATGGTATTATATTTACCTGCCGCTTCCTATTCCTAGGCCTAAGAGGTAAACTTATTTCAACTTGGAATCTAAGATAAACCTTCAATTTAAATGAAAATTATCCATTGGAGGTAGTCAAACTTTAGAATAAAAAATTTTAGCTTTTCTATAGCTACGAGAACCTTTGCATTGCAGCTGATCAGTATTCCCTACTTAAACTGAATTGATCTCAATATTAATTTAAGAGGAAAAGCATGCACATCAAATTCGTTGAATTGTTTACTAGTGGATCTGTAAAAATGGCGCAAATAAAGTCCAACACAATTCCAAAAAAAAAACCTTTAATGTGGTTCGTCCAAGTTCAAAATGTTACCAAAGCCATTTTTATACTACTTCTGAAAATAATATAGCAATTTCCATTCTTAGCCTTGCCTCAAAATGCAGCTCAAGTGACATTGATATGACTTCTATTGGCAAGACTTATAGCTGTCAATTTTTCAAATCTCCCTCTAAATTTGAAGTTTAGAAAGTACGGGAATTTCCTTTACCTTTAGTAACATACATTGCAGCCGTATTTAATTTACGTACTACTTATTTTCGCATACTTTACCTTAAGCTCTTATCTTCAGTTACCCAATATCCTAGTTTTCATGGTTGCTCCATTTGCGTATTACTTTGAAGCCACAAACTCTTGAAGAATTTTCCTGCAAAATGATATAAGGTATTTAAAAGGCCAACAATTTAGGTTTTTTCTGAACAGCAAAGTCTTAAGCCTTAAACTCCTGGATAAACTTATCAATTTGCTTTAAGATAATGAACAGATTTATCTTCAACTCCATATAATGAATCTTTCCTTGGAGAAACTAAAGACAATCTAGAGGTCTAGCCATAACTTTTTAAAGAATTGAATACAGAACTTTTGATGTATAGCCTCTGTTAGAAATTAAACTCCAAGAATTGTTACTAAGATTTTGTTTTAACACTACTTGGACGATGAACCTTCATTTGCAATTGATAATTTACATACTTATGGTCTTACATGAACTGTGCAAGCTATTGCTAAACTATTTCAAGAGTTTATCTTAATATACCACTTTGGCTATTTCAGATCCAGTTCTGAAAGAGAGAGGCCTGTTAATGACCTTCCCTAGATCATCTCTCTGTAGTAAAAAGTAAAGACATTGCTAAGGAATGAACCAGTGATTAGAAGCTGTGTCTCTTGATTACATTGGTATGCCATTATCAACACTAAATCACTATCAGTGTCCAAGGCCGGGCATATTGCTTTACACTTCACTTCACTTTAGCAATTTCATTCTCTATCGAGAGCAATATCATAATACTAATGCTGCGACAAGGCAGCTAACAGTAACAGCATGTGCTGAATCTTAGTATTCAACTAAAAACCGAATTCATTTGGTACTCTGCGCGTGTTCATCATAATATAATGTATTTAGTAGAGAGAGTTTTACCCATAGTATAACCCTTCAAAATGTGCCATCCAAAAAAGTTTACAAGTTTCGTCTGCATGACAGTTTATGAAACTTAATGTTTGCCACTAATATGAACAAATGAATGTCGGGGAGAAAAAGTACTTTAATCTATTTTTTTACTAGGTAGTGTTAGACCTTTGAGTCACGTTTCCACAGCAAAAGCAAAAGTAATTTACAATCCTAATTTTGGATAACGTTGGAAGGTGTTCTTTATGCTGCAATGTTTTCTGCTACAAGGCAGTCGAAGAAAACCAGTCTTCATAAATTTCCCAATAAAAAAAAAAAAAAATGGCAACAAGATGCACCTTAAATCCGGGATATCCAGCTTCGCAAGGTACAGACTCATTTTAGGGGAAAAGTTGTCTCATGGGATGTACAATTTTAATTTTTTCATTTCGTGTTAAGCCGAGCTAAATTTACAGCAGGTTAATATGCTGGTAACACAGCTACACCTTGGGTACACTTTAGTGGCAATATTCCCATAAATATTCTCATCATTGCTTCTTCACTACCACGAATTAGAGGTTTTCTAATTTTCGTTTTACAGATTCCCCCCAAAATTTTACTAATGCAGAAACTTTGTTCCCACATTCCAAACTTAAAATTGAAAAAATAAAAACTTGTACTTATAAAGATGTATCGCTGGGACTCCCTACAAATGTGTTTTCCTTACAACTATAAACCTCAATAAGAATGTGATAGATAACCACAACGTTATTTCAAAACATTTTTGTCTAACAATACGTACAAGCAGTTTTATGTACAAAATAGCTGGTATAGTCGCCAAACCAAGGATATAAAGTGATCTGCACAAATTTACAATTGGTTCTGGTTTTTAACCCTGTAGAGAAGTTACTTGGTAAAGGGAAGAGATTTCACATTCAACGGTTAGTTTTTCTAACCCAAATCTCTTTGGAACCGGAACAGTCACCTACGATGAGGATTTCACATTTTCATGTACATGGAAAATGGTTAACATTCAAGTATCACTGGCTTGATAACAGTTGAAACTTACCAACCCTTGGCTTAGAAAGTATAGCTTCATTTTTTTGGCAATCACTATATATATATATATATATATATATATATATATATATATATATATATATATATATATATATATATATATATATATATATATATATATATATATATATATATATATATATATATATATATATATATATATCTCGTAATTCTGCAGGAAACATCCGTAGGACACTGTCTTGTACTCTACCATCCCGTGGCGTAGGGGATGTACGCAAGTCAGACAAGGAACGGTAAATAAATTATAATTTTCCAAACTAACTCGGTAAATTCCTCAAATTACCTCGCACTGCTTTGTGCGCAACCTTTATTCCCTATAATGTTCAGTCAGAGCATTTTATGACAACGGTATCTCCGTGCGGAACTTTACTGTAGAATTTTCATCTCTTACACTGGTTATGTATAGAAATTGGCCAGTGCATTGTAACTTTTCAACACTTTCGAGGGCAAAATAAACTTTATTGCATCTAGGACGACCCTATAGCTGATGATCAAAGATTCCTTAAATAACTTTATACATATTTTACAAATTTACCATTCCTAAACTTGTCTAATTGTTTGGAAGCAGTCTGCTCAAAGGCCCATTTGGTGCATCTTAGCACATTTGACAATGTTGGTATGAAGTTACATTAAGTAAATGGTCAAGGAACCACTAATTACTACCTTGTTAGTTCTTTACTAAATTCCTAGCCCTAATCTATATATACACAACTGTTAAATTAAAATTTGCGATTTTATTTAAAGCTTGTGTACCCAGTTTTCTTTCTAGATTTTACTAAAATTCAGTCTATTCTGATGACTGCTTTTAGGATGACTTAGCAGGCATGGTTATTTATTACTAGTCTAAATACAAGGTAAAATATTTTCATAAGTAAAACTTGAAGATTCACTGTATAAAATTATATATAAAAATCAAAAGGCCCTTGCTGGATATTGAAGTAACCTAACCCATCTATAGTACTTTTTACTAATTTGCATAATGCACTATCAATCTTAACCCACTCAGATTGGTTCAGACCAAATTTTTCGTTAGTCCGCTCTAGACGTTGAAAATACCTACTACTGTCTTACAGCACTGTCTTACAGCATGTAAAATATACTCAAGACGTTCTCAAGATTGACATACAACCACCATCACAGCTTTTTAACCTTAAATAGAATGAACGACCTAGGAGGGTAACTGCAAACTATAGCTCACCATAAAGATCCAAAACCAAATTTGAACCTTCAAAGGCAGCTCCTGAAAATTAAGGTCTGAGTATTCACCAGAAACAGACGGCACTGTACCATTCCAACAAAAACATCTTTAAGTACTAAATACCTACAGGGTACATTAAAATACAGGCGTAACTTATGGGCCAGTTTAACAGTTAATAGCTTGCTCTACAGAGCAAATACCCTTCAGTTGAGAACGTCTAGTTGGTAACCCTGACCTTTAAAAAAAATAGCTTAGAGACTATTCAACTTTTGTTGTTAATGCAAAATCCCACTTCAAAAGTGAGCAGACAAACCGATAAATAAATTTCATGGTAAAGAAACCTACCATTAAATCTGAGCCCCTTAGGAGGAATACGCTTCCCCAAAAATTGTCATTTACATCAAAGTTACGTATCAGTACAAAATCTTCCCTCAGACTATATAAGCTTTCATTTTACCAACCAGGTATAAACTTTCATTTAACCCACCAAGTATACCAGAGCAGACTAAAAGGGGAATGCATAGTTAAGTGAAAACTCATAGGAGGGAAATCGACAGAATGCCTATGACTCAGTTACCTTTACCCTGACGTCACATTCCTATTAAAGAGGCTGTGATGGTTATTAAATTACTTTCCAAATAACTTAGTAACACTCATGACGGGCAACCCATTTTATATAAATTTACAAATTACTCAACTAAGTTTCAATCGGGCAGAGTAGTACTAAAGTAATCCCACTATATAGCATAATTAAGAATTACTCAGCTAAGTTTCAATCGGGCAGAGAAGTAGTATTAAAGTAATCGCACTATATAGCATAATTAAGAAAAAATTATGGTAATTCTATATATTAGCTCCGCACCTGTTTTTACCTTTTCAACTGGTTTTTTTCTACACTTTTAGGGGCTCTGATGCTAGCGGTGCATCTGTTTGTTGTCGGCCAAATGGAATGTCCCTTCGCCGTGTTTAGTACTGCCCCGGGGGCGCGGTACCCATGCGTTAAATTATTGCACTAGCCGGACGGGATATGAACCGTTCGAAACAGACGCCGTGCTCTGTCTTGTGAAGATCGCGCATGGAAACCCCTTGTTGGATGGACTTCGGGGGTTACATTTTAATTAGACTCGACTCGAGCGCCAAAAATCAAAGGTAAATTCATAATTAGCAACCAAAAAACTGTAGAAAAAGTAAAGTTATAGTGCCGTCGGCGACGTGGAGCTACCCTATAGTTCTACCAAAATTATCACCAACCTTATATACCTGTTAACTAATGCGATTCAGAATTGCGACCCCTTACCTTAAGCGTCCATCTCGCAGGTTCAAAAGCACACAGTTATATTAATGAAGGCCGGCACTAGGTTATATGAAAGAGTAAGAGAAAATAACCATCTCTTAGGAAGACTGGCAGGTTAAGGCATTTCATAACACATTTCTTGAGATCCATAATCACACAGAATACTTCGAAATTCATCAAAATACTGCAACTAGTGACAGTTATTCTGTAATAAAATACCATATAAGAAAACTACATTAACACCATAGAACCACCACCAACTGTACACCGCCCGAAAAATTCAAACGAGCTCTGCATAAGAACAGGAGATGGCGACTTTGGCTGAAGGACAAACAAGGACTCTATATACAGGAATATTATCTCAGGACACGTCACCTGACAACAAACAACACTGACATCTGTTGGCTGCGAAAATTATATGAATTATAATGACAGCTAAACAACAATTCGTTGTCATAGATATTTTGATTCGAAAACAACCGAAGAAAATATTTGATAACATTTTTTATTCATAAAGGTTACTTTGTTGAATCTTCTAAAAGTAACCAGCTATTTTACATCGTTACCTGCTATTTAAAAAAAATTTTAGTCAGGATTTCTGAATTTCTGGAAGTCAGTTATTATATCAAAATGACAACTTTAAATAACCTTGGGAAAAACCAACACCTATGCGCACAAAATATCAATACTGGATACTGAATAACGCATATATCTCACTCCTAAACAATCAGAATTTTGATGAAAGCAATGTAAGTTGAAAAACGGCCCCATTTGTAACATTTTTGTTTTGGTCAATAAAATTCGCTCCGCAAATGAACAAGATTCAAGTACCCTTTTATTTCAGGCCACTTTTTTTTTTTTATCTATTTTGCCTAAAGATCATATGCCTGTCAACTAGTAAGATGATCCCACGTCGTTCGTGATGAATGAATTCAGCCATATGATATCAGCACTCAAATTTAAAATCTCTGTAGGTTATTAATGAATCAATAACTAAAAAATAAATTAAGACTCTTCCTCGCCCTTACTTAAGGTGGGTGTACGATAATCTTAAACTTTTATTATAAGTTTGAGAGGGTATGGACTAATTACTCAGACCTCCGCACACATAACTAATCCTTATTCTACGATTTTACCAGTATCACTTACGTTGATTATCGAATGTTTAAGAGAAGTAGTAATACCGGTTTGCACCACCAAATTTTTAATAACTTTTAAAACTCAAGATTATTTTTTCATTAAGCACTTATTTATAGGCGCTTTTACCTGCACTCATTCGCATTTTTCCAGCACTGTTTTAAACTATATTTATCACGTCTTATTTTTTTATATTTACAGTTGTCTTATCTATCCGATTCAAGTTCATTGGTCTGAATCTTGCGAGATACGATCCATTAACCTATCGGAAAAGGAAAAAGTACATGTTTTATCATAAGGGAACTCTAATCGGTGAAAACCTTTTTTTAGTAGATTAACTCACTCACTTACATGTTTTAATGTTTCTTTAGTAGTGACTGTTTGGTAATAATAATAATAATAATAATAATAATAATAATAATAATAATAATAATAATAATAATAATAATAATAATAATAATAAGCTCACTTGTTTGTCCAAATAAATTATATAATAATTATTTCAGACTAAATAACAGAAGGCCGATTTGAGATGCCATCATATGAGATACCTGTGAGGTAAGAGACAAAGGAGAATTTCCGTAGAACAATAATCATAGCAGAGAATCGTGGTAATAATTGTATTAATAATCACACCAACATTAGTTATTTTTATAATAATAATAATAATAATAATAATAATAATAATAATAATAATAATAATAATAATAATAATAATAATTATTATTATTATTATTAATATTAATAATAATAATAATAATAATAATAATAATAATAATAATAATAATAATAATAATAATAATAATAATCATTATTATTATTATTTGGCAGCAGACCCTCTTTCAAACAGGTTTTATTGAATATTATTGCTGTTTTAGCTGCATTTATTTTATAGAAGACTTCTATAAAATAAATGCAGTCGAAGCATTATTATTATTATTATTATTATTATTATTATTATTATTATTATTATTATTATTATTATTATTATTTGTTCTCGCCTTTATTCCTGTTATCAGAGTATTTGAGCTCATAATATTAAATTCAGTGGACAACTAAGGGAATGGAATACTTAGCAAAGGGTCCTGGCTTATACATTATGAGCACCTTTTACGTATAGAGATTAATAACGACATCGAACAGGTCACTATGTTAGCAGCAGTAACAATACAGAGTCAGCAGCAGTAGCAGTCACAGCTATTCAGTGACAACAACAGACGTCATGATAGCAACAGTAAAAAAAATGTCAGCACAAATAGCAGTGGAAAAGGCTGACAGACCACTGTCAAAAGCTAGATGATAGTGTCAGGTGATGACAGTAAACATAAAGGACGCACTCACGCTGCCCAACTAATCACTTAAGGCTACTTACCATTTTAAAATCAGCCTTGTTCTGACACCATCTTCGTAGTTTCTCAAGGGAAGGGAGACCAAAATTATACATATTGGTTTTTTGTAAAAGAAAACTATTGCGCCGGTTCTGTCTGTCCGTCCGCACTTCATTATGTCCGCACTTTTTTCTGTCCGCACTTTTTCTGTCCGCCCTCAGATCTTAAAAACTACTGAGGCTAGAGGGCTGCAAATTGGTATGTTGATCATCCACCCTCCAATTGTCAAACGTACCAAAGTGCAGCCCTCTAAGCTCAGAAGTTTTTATTTTATTTAAGGTTAAAGTTAGCCATAATCGTGCTTCTGGCAACGATATAGTTTAGGCCACCACCGGTCCTTGGTTAAAGTTTCATGGGCCGTGGTTCATACAGCATTATACCGAGACCACCGAAATGTAGATCTATTTTCGGTGGCCTTGATTATACGCTGTAGCGGCAGTACAGAAAACTCGACTGCGCCGAAGAAACTTCGTCTCATTTTTTACTTGTTTTTACTTTTTTTTTTTGCAATGTATATTAGTAAAGAAATCCACTTCTTCCCCTCTGCTTTCCCAGTTACAGAAGATTCAATAAATCGTTTATGGAGAACATTTATCCACAATCTTAAATGAAATAAGAACTTGTCTGTATTTCCACGGAGTGGGAAGGATACGAGAACCACATTTGCTGAAAGCGAGGGATCGCACTGGGAAAAATATGAGTGGGAAAAATGAGAACAGGGAGAGGGAACGAGAGCGAAATGGTTCTAGATGATATATGGAAAGACCCTTAATTTAAAAGCGATGCATTAAATGGATTAGGAATTTCGGAATAAGTGTGTTATAATGCTCTTTTCAAGCAATTTGTTATTTTTTTACCGGCTAAGAGAGAGAGAGAGAGAGAGAGAGAGAGAGATGAGAGGGGAGGCGTGTCCTTTTTACTATTTCTTCCATTAACGGATTCCTACTTGAATTACGAATATGGAACCCAACTGATATTTTAGAATTTGCTTTAAATGAAAAAGAACCGGCAACAGCTAAGGATGGAATCTGCAAACTAATTTCATCAAACGGAGTTGCAAGAAGGAAACACGTGCACTTACATACACAGATAAACACGTAAATACATACACGCACACACCTATATATATACATACACACACACACACACACACACATATATATATATATATATATATATATATATATATGTATATATATATATATATATATATATATATATATATATATATATATATATATATATATATATATATATATATACATATAGATACATACACACACACACACATATATATATATATATATATATATATATATATATATATATATATATATATATATATATATATATATATATATATGTGTGTGTGTGTGTGTGTGTGTGTGTGTGTGTGTGTGTGTGTGTGTAAAGGCCATTTCTGAGCCTATACTTGATTTAAGTCTCTGTTTTATGAACCGAGGCTTGATCTCGCTTATCCCGAGACATTGTGTGATAGCAGTAACGTGAGCCGGCATCATAAGTTATATCTTTCCCTAACTAAAATCTAAGGACTACTGGAATGAGATACTAAGTACAAAACTAAAACCCTTTATTGACAAAATCAACGAAAAATAACTTCTTAAAAATTACGAAGAATGAAATCCAGTGTTTCACATAACTATCAGAAAATCTTCTAAGGAAATAAGGTTCCAAAATCATAAACCCCCAATTACAAAAAATAACTCATCTGTCAAAACATCAACAGGTCAATCAATTAAAACAGGTCATCTCAAATGTCATACCACTCTCATCCTTGTAGGAGGGAGAGAGGAAAAAGGAATAGGAATGGAGTGGAACAGAAATACCTGTGAAAGAAGAAACGTCACATTAAAAATCAAAAATGTAAAAAATTGCAGAAATACATCTTCCACTGTCACAGGAGATACCGTGTGTTCACAGTTCTGAAAAACAAAGTCTAAAAACGTATATGAATTCTTACTCACTCCACAAGTCCTCTGGGACAGTCTCCATGTGAAAAATCACTCACATCTTCAGACACACATGAATCGGATCTCACAAGTCCGATTCGAACAACAGTTCCTCCCATTATATTCATTATGTAACGCACGAACGAACGTACTTTTGTATGACATCATTCGAGGTCAAAGTTCGGCAAGACACGCCTCTGTATTTCAAGGCGTCCCTATCGACATGCATCCTTCAAAACCGGATTTTGTAACTGGTTCAGCTTCTAGAACGTTCTTTGCTGAAAACGCATTTGCCAGCCCGTGTCTTGTCACCAAGGTGGTTTCTTCGACCCTTGTGGTATGCGACTGTTTCAGCATTTTCCTATTTGCTGCGTATAGTGAAAATGAACCCTGCGAATAGCTGACCCAACTTTTCAAGGTCACCTTCATGAGCCTTTTTATATATATATATATATATATATATATATATATATATATATATATATATATATATATATATATATATATATACATATATATTACACCTTCTTCAGATTTTCTAATATTTCATATGACAAAATACGTAGAAAAATCACATTTCCTGTCATTTTATAACAGGGTCTACTAGGATTTTAAGCAAACTGCCAGAGCATTCACATGATTGCCGGTCCTGTCATCTCCATAAGAAGAAACATTGCTTCCTTGATCCTCGGCTACATGTAAAAGTTTGACATTCTTTAGCTTAAGACCCCTTTTGATGATGGCAGATGATCCAATTAAATGAGTAAGATGAACTGAAATACGTGGTAAAGTAAGTGGGAAATTAAATGACAATTACCAGTTATTTCTTAATATTCGTTGAAGAAAGTAATGATTAAAATTTGCACAGAAGAAAATGGTCAAAGATAATACCCAAAAGGAGAAATCACGGAATTTGCACTGACTTCTGGTGTCTTATTCATCGCTTTCATCACTCTAGTTCTTACTCATCTACAATGCAGTTTTTTTCTAATGAACAAAACATATCGCACAATTTTTTGGTGAAGCATCCAGTTACTCAGTTCGTTATTCAGTCTCGTTTGTCTATAAAGTGTCTTGTTAAAATATTCAAAAGCTCTTCTCTTCTATTAAACAGATTAACGGCAATGAAAACATAAACGCTCTTCCAATTCCTTGATGCACTCTTTCGCAACATCCTGGTCCCTCTGAAAACAGTTAAGTATATCTTAGTTTAGCCAGACCACTGAGCTGATTAACAGCTCTCCTAGGGCTGGCCCGAAGGATTAGATTTATTTTACGTGGCTAAGAACCAATTGGCTACCTAGCAGCGGGACCTACAGCTTATTGTGGAATCCGAACCACATTATAGCGAGAAATGAATTTCTATCACCAGAAATAAATTCTTCTTTTTCTTCACTGGTCCCTCTGAAGAAATTTCCATATACCCGTAGCGTCCCCGACATCTTTTCTATGCCAGTTCGGCCTTAAGACTAAGCCATTGTCCTTAGATAACAGATATACTTTAGTTTATTCCGTTTACTCTAAAATTTTCTCACATAATTGTTTCATTAAAAAAAACCTCTGTAATCTCTGAACCTCCCAATGGGCTAAATAGACAGCACTCTCCCCTATCGATACTTCTGTTATCTTTCTCCCTGAATCAGAAACCTTTCCAGGCACAATCGCATTCTTCTCCTTGTGTGCCTCTCCAGGATCCCCTTCCAGCCTCGGGACTCTTCATTTCAGTATCCCACCATACACTATGTTTACCTTTCCTTTTCTAGGTATTAAGGATGCCCCATTGACACCATCCTTCATCTTCTAGAACTCCCATTTTTAATATTAAAAATTTTTTAATCCTTTCTTCCTCTTTATTTGTTGTTACCGCTATAGTTTCTTGGAGGTCTTATGTCCGCTCTCAAGACACCAGGATAATCAAAAACATCTCTCTCTCTCTCTCTCTCTCTCTCTCTCTCTCTGTCTGTCTGTCTGTCTGTCTGTCTGTCTGTCTGTCTGTCTGTCTGTCTCTCTTGACTTCAGCAATTGATGAGGATCAGGACAATGACTGTTCTTTTGTTGCTTTTTACAGAGTCAGCAAAACTATTTGCTAAGTTGGCCCTTAAGACGTTTCAGATGACTGAACGTGATGGCAGCTGCACCACAGCCAGAGTAGCTCATTTCAGTTCATACAAAATAGACAATTGCCTTTTCTAATTATGCCAAAAAAAATTTTCTGTATGATTTTCAATTCCTGGAAACTGGTCAATGATTATTTATCACACCTTTCCAGGAATTATTACTGCTACTATTACTTCTTGAGGGGAAGTGAAGGTATCTTCATTTATAGTATGTTCCATCGCAAATCTAAAAGAATCCATCTGTAAACTATGAAGACACCCAAATTAACCTCCATCAGAAGTTCTCCTATTGAATGACTCGAATGAAAGAGAATACTCGCCACGAGTAGTTCATAGGGTTCCTCATTATAATTTACATTGCTTCACATAAGGTTTATCATCTGGACTATTTCGGTCTGTTGAAAGGAGATTGCGAAAATATTAACTGTCATCTTAAACCAGATGCAGAGAGAGAGAGAGAGAGAGAGAGAGAGAGAGAGAGAGAGAGAGAGAGAGAGGTTAGACTGTGTGTTGTTTAAATATCAGAGAAGCCTCTCCACCCGCAAAGGATCTGTCGAGAAAAGCAATTGCCTACGCCGGTCTTCCATAACGGAGGTTCTCATGGAAGAGTGGATTCCGTGCGGTAATAGCCAAACAACCTACTCAGGTGAACACCTACTCTCCGTCTCTCTTCAAAGCAGCATGTAATTACATTACACACACACACACACACTCACACAAATATGTGTGTTGCATTGACAATTACTCAAACTCTCGCGCGCTCAGATACAAAATTACACGTGGGCTTAAGAGTCCAGTTGTACTGGCTAAATCACATCCTCATTATTCGGGGCCAAATGAAATCTAGATTAAACAAATGAATGAAAAAACAAATAAAATCACAGCATACGGCAAACAATGAAACCAGCTCCTATGGTAAACACTTCTAAACCGAGTTCCATTAATGTATTGCCGTTGTTTGTTTTACTGAATACCATTAAAGATGAGGATAATTGTTGCGTACTAGCTTTGTGAATTATTATAGCGAATGGACATTTAATTATACATATTTTTTCCCATCGATTGATGATGATGATTTGCTACAGCCCCAATAAAAAGTACTGCCTTTTTTATCGGTCAAAAACATTAACCTGATTAGTATATTTGTCAGTGAATCCACGGGTATTATGTTTGAGTAATACTTTTCTTTTGCATCAACCAAAATATGTGTCTGAAACTATTTGTTTGTATTTATACATACATACACACATACAGTACATACATACATACATATACAACAATGCATACATACCTTCTTTGTCAGTGTGTGATGCATTACTATTTTAAGGTTCAAACACTTGACTCAGTATAACATGGTTCTGCCTAGAAAGACATATATATATATATATATATATATATATATATATATATATATATATATATATATATATATATATATATATATATATATATATATATATATATATACTTACATAAATACACACACATATGTTTATATATATATATATATATATATATATATATATATATATATATATATATATATATATATATATACATATACAAGCATTAGGCTATAAACGTCCTTTAATATCCAATTCGCTCTACCTCGAAAATAGTATATTTTCATATATGTTACCCGAAGAGAATTTTTTAGTTGATAAACATCAACTAAAAAATTCCCTTCGGATAACATATATGAAAATATAATTTCAAGTAGAGCGAATTATATTAAAGGACATTTATAACAATGCTTGTACATGAATCACAGTGATGTGATAAAATTCATATATATATATATATATATATATATATATATATATATATATATATATATATATATATATATATATATATATATATATATATATATATATATATATATATATAGCTGAGGAAGGGTATACAGGTGGCTGCTATCAACCGAGGCAAACAGGACCAAGGGCAGAGGAAGACGTCCATAATAACTTGGCATAACTTTATTTGTGCTTACGTTTCAAGACATCTGTCTCATTATCAAAGCTGGAATAAGTAAAATATAAATATAAAATTAGACTCATACTTAAAATTACAATCAAAATATAAAGTTATACAAAAGAAAGACAAAATTAAAGACCGTTACCGTTTGTACGGAGTATAAAAGTAAGTGACATAAACAAGAATTCCAGGCCGGTAAACTCGTCAGGTACAGAGTTGTTGAGGTAGTTTGGTTGTTCAATCTTGGTACTAGTAGTTTAATAAAAGAGATTCAAAGATAGGAAGCGAAGAACTGGGGACTTTGGAAAGTATTTTAAAATTTCTATAATCAATTTCTGTTTTACATCTTTTGGCGTGTTCTCGAATATTTGAGAACTCTGGATTAGATAATTTGACTCCAGTTCTATAACTGACCCCCTATGACAATCAATTCACTTTCAGTAGGCGGCGTGAGGCGCCCACGTATTTCCCCTGACTACATCGGGGCAAGCAAATAAATAGACGATGCTTGATGTCATAAGAGGGCTAATTTGTCTTTTGTACTGGAATAACGATTTGATATTAAGAGGATTGACCGGAATCAATTTACAATTAATGGCAGGTGCATACTGTTGAATTAGGTTATTCAAGTGTTGTAAAGACTTATCGTGGATCATAGGAGACTGGCGAAAAATGTCATCTTAGGAACTGTAGGTATTTGTAATTTAGGTATATACTTATCATTCAGAAATTTATTTAAATAGGTATAAAAAAAGTCTGGAAGGGTAACAATTGTCTCGAAAGTATTTGTATAAAAAGTTATTTCATTATTAAAACCAAACCAACTGGAAGTTATATTAAAAGCTCTGTGGAAGACAGTAACCAAGGAGTTTAATTTAAAAGTTAAAACAGCAATGGCTATAAAAATTCAAACCTAGACCGGAGAAAGTCTTTTTTCCTAAATACTGATGAATTAAAACAATCATTTTTTCTCGAGTAACTAAAACATCCAGAAAGGGTAATTTATTATCATTTTCATGCTCAATCGTGAACCTAATATTTGGATGTGCTGTGTTAGCATACTGGAGAAACATTTCAGCCCTTTCTTTGTCTCTAAAAAGTACAAAAGTGTCATCTACATATCTACAATAGAAAAGGAAGGAAGGCCAGAGGGCAATTGTCAGCAATTGCTCCTCTAGTGAACACATAAAAATATTGGCAAAATGTCAGGCCAAGTGGAGACCCCATCGCCATTCCTTCTACTTGACAGTATGAAACTCCATTAAAAATGAAGGCAGTGTCACTGCCAGTTGTAAAGTTTCTTAAAATTATCTCAGTTAAAACCCTTAAACATAGTGTTAGTTTCAATATAAATTTTGTTAAAATTATCTCAATTGTCTCTTCACAGGGACATTAGTGAACAATGATTCCACATCCAGACTAACCATGTACAAATCTGAGTCTTGTATTAAAATTCTGTTCTTGAATTGCTCTGAGTTCTGTACGGAGTAATCATTATTAGTTAGATTAGATAAAGAGGGACAACAAATTTTGCTAATTTATAATTTGGAGTATCGTAAGAAGTCAGAATAAGTCGTATGGGTAAGCCAGCTTTATGTACTTTAGGTAAACCATACAAAGTTCCATATGACGAGCCCAGTACTAAGTAAAGATTGGTAAGTATCATTATCAATAACCTTCTGATCCCGCTAATTGTTTTAAGAATCTATTAACCCTGTCCTCATTTCGAAAGATTGTGGAGAAATTAGGGTCACCTAATTTCTTGAATTTAGATTCATCACTTAGAATAGTTTCAACTTTTGTATGTACTCAGTTCTGTTCATCAACACCACACCTTTACCTTTATCCGGTTTTGTTATAATTATTTTTTCATTCTTCCCTAGGTTTTCAGGATTTGTAAATCCTCTTTCTTAAGAATGGAGTCCATCTTGTGGTAAGGTTATTAAACGTTTTGTGCGCTAGTTGTGATAAGTGAGAACGAAATTCTTCCGTTTTGAAACCAGTTGAGAACTTACAAGTCTAGAGAACAACAATTCCAAAGAACCGAAAAAACTTACAGTACGAAGGTTTAAAGCAAGGTAAACAGAAGTCAAGACCAAACGACAACAAGAAATTTTCACGTGGAGACAATTTGTAGTCGGAGAAGTTAAAAATAGTATTGTTATCGTTTTGAAGTTTGGGAATACTAATACCAAGATTATACAATTTTCTTTTGTGAGTACCCTGGACTGTTGAAACAAAGGCAGAAATACTTTTATTGAATAACATCTTAAAAACAGCACAATCTAAAAATGTTAATTTTGAGGTAACGTCAGTAAGTAAAGTTTGATAATTACAGGATAATTTCTTAATTACATTGTTTTACCACGAAGCCACTAACAGACTCTTAGACATGGAAATCAATCACAAAAACAATGTAATTAAGAAATTATCCTGTAATTATCAAACTTTACTTACTGACGTTACCTCAAAATTAACATTTTTAGATTGTGCTGTTTTTAAGATGTTATTCAATAAAAGTATTTCTGCCTTGTTTCAACAGTCCAGGTACTCACAAAAGAAAATTGTATAATCTTGGTATTAGTATTCCCAAACTTCAAAACGATAACAATACTATTTTTAACTTCTCCGACTACAAATTGTCTCCACGTGAAAAATTTTTGTTGTCGTTTGGTCTTGACTTCTGTTTACCTTGCTTTAAACCTTCGTACTGTAAGTTTTTTCGGTTCTTTGGAATTGTTGTTCTCTAGACTTGTAAGTTCTCAACTGGTTTCCAAAACGGAAGAATTTCTGTTCTCCTTATCACAACTAGCGCACAAAACGTTTAATAACCTTACCACAAGATGGACTCCATTCTTAAGAAAGAGGATTTACAAACCTGAAAACCTAGGGAAGAATGAAAATATAATTATAACAAAACCGGATAAAGGTAAAGGTGTGGTGTTGATGAACAGAACTGAGTACATACAAAAAGTTGAAACTATTCTAAGTGATGAATCTAAATTCAAGAAATTAGTGACCCTAATTTCTCCACAATCTTTCGAAATGAGGACAGGGTTAATAGATTCTAAAACAATTAGCGGATCAGAAGGTTATTGATAACGATACTTACCAATCTTTACTTAGTACTGGCTCGTCATATGGAACTTTGTATGGTTTACCTAAAGTACATAAAGCTGGCTTACCATACGACCTATTCTGACTTCTTACGATACTCCCAAATTATAAATTAGCAAAATTTGTTGTCCTCTTTATCTAATCTAACTAATAATGATTACTCCGTACAGAACTCAGAGCAATTCAAGAACAGAATTTTAATACAAGACTCAGATTTGTACATGGTTAGTCTGGATGTGGAATCATTGTTCACTAATGTCCCTGTGGAAGAGACAATTGAGATAATTCTTAACAAAATTTATATTGAAACTAACACTATGTTTAAGGGTTTTAACTGAGATAATTTTAAGAAACTTTTACAACTGGCAGTGCAGGACACTGCCTTCATTTTTAATGGAGTTTCATACTGTCAAGTAGAAGGAATGGCGATGGGGTCTCCACTTGGCCCGACATTTGCCAATATTTTTATGTGTTCACTAGAGGAGCAATTGCTGGACAATTGCCCTCTGGCCTTCCTTCCCTTTTCTATTGTAGATATGTAGATGACACTTTTGTACTTTTAGAGACAAAGAAAGGGCTGAAATGTTTCTCCAGTATGCTAACACAGCACATCCAAATATTAGGTTCACGATTGAGCATGAAAATGATAATAAATTACCCTTTCTGGATGTTTTAGTTACTCGAGAAAACGATTGTTTTAATTCATCAGTATTTAGGAAAAGACTTTCTCCGGTCTAGGTTTGAATTTTTATAGCCATTGCTGTTTTAACTTTAAATTAAACTCCTTGGTTACCGTCTTCCACAGAGCTTTTAATATAACTTCCAGTTGGTTTGGTTTTAATAATGAAATAACTTTTTATACAAATACTTTCGAGACAATTGTTACCCTTCCAGACTTTTTTATACCTATTTAAATAAATTTCTGAATGATAAGTATATACCTAAATTACAAATACCTACAGTTCCTAAGATGACATTTTCGCCAGTCTCCTATGATCCACGATAAGTCTTTTACAACACTTTGAATAACCTAATTCAACAGTATGCACCTGCCATTAATTGTAAATTGATTCCGGTCAATCCTCTTAATATCAAATCGTTATTCCAGTACAAAGACAAAATTAGCCCTCTTATGACATCAAGCATCGTCTATTTATTTGCTTGCCCCGATGTAGTCAGGGAAATA
This sequence comes from Macrobrachium rosenbergii, assembly GCF_040412425.1. NCBI lineage: Eukaryota > Metazoa > Arthropoda > Malacostraca > Decapoda > Palaemonidae > Macrobrachium > Macrobrachium rosenbergii. Next base: position 15,200,429 of record NC_089789.1, on the reverse strand, counting down.
CGTGGCGCCTCACGCCGCCTACTGAAAGTGCGAATTGATTGTCATAGGGGGGTCAGTTATAGAACTGGAGTCAAATTATCTAATCCAGAGTTCTCAAATATTCGAGAACACGCCAAAAGATGTAAAACAGAAATTGATTATAGAAATTTTAAAATACTTTCCAAAGTCCCCAGTTCTTCGCTTCCTATCTTTGAATCTCTTTTTATTAAACTACTAGTACCAAGATTGAACAACCAAACTACCTCAACAACTCTGTACCTGACGTGAGTTTACCCTGGCCTGGAATTCTTTGTTTATGTCACTCTACTTTTATACTCCGTACAAACGGTAACGGTCTTCTTAATTTTGTCTTTCTTTTGTATAACTTTTTTATATTTTGATTGTAATTTTAAGTATGAGTCTGATTTTATATTTATATTTTACTTATTCCAGCTTTGATAATGAGACAGATGTCTTGAAACGTAAGCACAAATAAAGTTATGCCGTTATTATGGACGTCTTCCTCTGCCCTTGGTCCTATATATATATATATATATATATATATATATATATATATATATATATATATATATATATATATATGTAAAGAGAACAATCAACTTCGAAAACGTCATTATTCCGTTGTTCCAATCCTAATCTGTCTGTCAACAAGTCTCCTAATGTTTGATGAACTTGAGGAAGAAGACTTCTGTATCATGTAGACATTTAAATTTAATGCCTTACTCTGACTATATAAAGCCTCTGAATCCTATTTAACATTAAACGAGATTGAGTGATGACTCGAGGATATTACTCGAGTAATTACATGGTTATAAAGAGAGTATTGTTAGCCCGGAAGTTAATTAAGGATGCCTAATCTTTCTTCCTCTCCATATTCCCACACGATATGATTGTTTCTAGGCCATGCTAGTAATGTAATCAGTAGGTGAAAGCTTCGTGTAATGAGTAATTCAGTACAACAACCAGGTGTCCAACAAGTTGACGTTCTCGACGTCCTGGGATTCCCTCTTTTTCTGGTCTCTACATCCGTGGAATATCATTCCCAAAAACTAAAATGTAACAAAAAAACTAGACGGAAAATGAAATTTCCCACGTCGTAAAAGTGGAAGGATTTAATTTTTTCTCTTTCTCTTAATGGCACCGTGGTGGCCATTGTCCAATAAAACTCCTTTTATTGCCTATGACAAAAATTCATGGAAAGAGGAAATGACGATTCTGTTCTTTCTAAGTTCCATTTTATTCTTGCGATCTTCAGGACATGGTAAAAGTCGTCCTGGACAAAATGATTGAATAGAAAGGGAAGAAATGTTAGAAA
>NC_089789.1:15174114-15194114 GCF_040412425.1 Macrobrachium rosenbergii | reverse complement strand
GTAACTAAGAAGGATTCTACCGTAGGTAAAAATTGGTACTACTGTTTAGTAGCCTACCAGATGTAATGATGAATCCTGAATTTTTGTTCACCGACTTCATTGCACAGGATGCTTATCAGTTAAAATTCACTTAATTACATAATACAAACACACGAACACACAAGTTGGTTACACTTACTGTATTAGTAAATATTTCTGGAAAAGGTTGCTAGTACATGTTTAACTCCATCATAGATGCAAGTTACAGAAGACAACCAACTGCCTTACAGTGTTTAGGTCCAGCACTACGTACACACACACACACACACACACACACACACACATATATATATATATATATATATATATATATATATATATATATATATGTGTGTGTGTGTGTGTGTGTGTGTGTGTGCTTTTACACACACATATATATATATATATACGTATAATATATATATATATATATATATATATATATATATATATATATACATATAATATATATATATATATATATATATATATATATATATATATATATATATATATATATATATATATATATATATAGAAGCTAAGCATACAGTGAAGACATGGGAACCCACTGTTCCAACACCAGGGTCACGAGACAACAAACCCCGATTAATTACTGTCGTCCAATTCGGTAAGAGCATTTCAGACGTTATGGGAAATCGATGGCGAGCACTCCGTCCGGCTTTGCAATATTGACATCGCCTGAGTTCAAGGCCCTGTTGGCTATCTCGTGGTCGCATCTGCCACTGCAGACGCCTGTGTTGTTACTCTGAACTGTTTCTGATTTGTTCTTATCTTCCATTGCAAACATATGATGCGACCGGCACCAGGAAGACTTCTTTTTAATTTTTTTTTTCTTCGACTGAGCTGGAACACAGTCTCTATTCTATTTTATCTGTAAACTGATTTTTAGTTTTCTGTAAAAGAAAACTATTGTGCCAGCTTTGTCTGTCCGTCCGCACTTTTTTCTGGCCTCAGTGGTTTTTATTTTCTTTAAGGTTAAAATTAGCCATAATCGTGCTTCTGGCTGTATGGGCCGCGGCTCATACAGCATTATACCGAGACCACCGAAAGATAGTTTTATTTTCGGTGGCCTTGATTATACGCCGTAGTGGCTGTACAGAAAACTCGATTGCGCCGCAGAAACTTAGGCGCATTTTGTATTTGTTATATAAAATCCCCTTGACTGTTAGGCTCCGAGGAGTCATAAACCAACAGCACTACCTTGTCCGAGACGGTCACCTATCCATGAAAAGGACCGACGCAAAATTGACGAAATATGCTTATGCATAAAAGCAAAAATACTTTTCACTTAAGAATATTTACAGTCTGCAGACTTACTACTCATACCTTGCTCTAATTACCCTTTCGCATAACAGAAACCGTGTTGATGCCCTGTAAGACCGTCTGAAGGATTGATTTACTCTTAATGAACTTGCACCATCTTGAAATAATGATCAAGTAATTTTAAGCAACAGGGAACCTCATTATTCAAATGGTGAGTGTCCTCTCGAAATCCACTACAAGAAATAACAAGAAGCCTTCTATTCAACCAGTACAGCCCAAGTATGATATACAAATGAGGACAAAACCTCTTCTGTTTCCTCAATGCTTTCATTCTAGAATAAACAATCTTAAGTAATATCAAGCAGGACTAATTGGGCAATTTGTCCGTTAACGTTTGTAAGTTTGTCTCCCTCTTTCTTGAACCAAGCGATTTCATTTATTTCTACTCCTCATCAGGGTTCAGGTACAAGTGCCAAGGAAACAAATACAGAGTCATAAGAAGACTTCGTGGCAAGAAAAACATTGCTAAAAAGATACACAACCCTACCAGTTGTCGAACAGTGGTAATGCTTAATAGCCTACTTGTTTTAAAATACCATTCGTTAAAATTTTATCAACTTTAGGCAAGCCTAGGCTGATATTTAATAAATTGTCACAGTATATATATATATATATATATATATATATATATATATATATATATATATATATATATATATATATATATATATATATATATATATATATATATATATATATATATACTGTATATAATATATATATATATATATATATATATATATATATATATATATATATATATATATATATATATATATATATATATATATATATATATATATATATATATATATATATATATATATATATATATATATATATATAGAGAGAGAGAGAGAGAGAGAGAGAGAGAGAGAGAGAGAGAGAGAGAGAGAGAGTTAATGCACCACTAAATACGGAGTACCTTTTGTTTACATCAGGTCAGTTACATCATAAAGTAAATGATAAGCGTACCTAAGTGGATTTCCTCACGCAGAAGTTAAAGAATACCACCAGTTCCACCGAAATACCTTCCTCCAATGAAACCCGCAGCCTTACTCTTATGGGCATAAACTTACGTAATCACCAAATACTAAAGTTGGCTGAAGGTCCATTTTAGGTATCGTGAGTTTTGTTATTGTACAAGTAAGTAAAAGTAAGTATACCTTAGTTTAACCAGACCACTGAGCTGATTAACAGCTCATCTAGGGCTGGCCCGAAGGATTAGACTTATTTTACGTGGCTAAGAACCAATTGGTTACCTAGCAACGGGACCTAAAGCTTATTGTGGAATCCATGTAGCTGAATGACACATTGGAATTAAATATATTTATTAATGAAGGACGTAGAATTACAGGAGTCCGGGAAAAATACGCAAAACTAAAACTCCAAAGCTGAGCAGATGAAGGAAACAAATGTTCACTTCTTTTCAGAATCTTTTCGAAATTAGATCGGCCAATTTATGCCTGTTCAACCTAAGCTGACTTAGCCTTTTGGTATGCAGACAATTTTAAGATATGTGTGAGATGGAACCTTACCTTTCAACTAACCACTGGATATGGGGAATGCGGTGGAAAAGGGGGGAAGGGGCTTGTAAGCCAGCCAACTCAGCGCCAGTCCCAAGCCCAGATAATGAGGGAGGGATGGAGTCAGCTGCCCTAAAACATTGGCCATAACCAGTTATGAAAGGAGCCATTCAGGTTAGAAACAACTGAAGAGGGGCTCATTAAAAACAGCGACTCAAACTAAGAATTAAGCTAAGAGGAAGAAGAAATGGAGACCTTACCCTTTATGGAAAGTGATTATCAGTCGGAACGCCGCAGGGAGATAAGAGGAGTTCGCTCGTTTTTAGGATCAAAGTTTGCTACAGGGCATTCATATCCAGATAGTGCCCCTTTATGATCGGAAACTTTTTTGGAAACGGCGTTCGAACATTACTGAAAAAAAAAAAATCAAGAACAGTAATCAATTGTCGTGTCTGTATCAATTATCAATCTTCCATGAAAAAGTTATATGCAATGCTGCGTTACAGAAATGTAAATTTCTCTTGAACAATTCCCAAACGAAGGGAAATCGTCCCTTACTGACCAAACTTGAAAAGATACCTGAGATTATCTATAACTAATTTATTTCCTGTAGACATTATGTATTTAATGTCTCTCAAAATATTTAATTCAGACTTTAAGTATTTTAAATGTCCCAAAAAATTCAGGTTCTCTCTATTGCCAATAATGGTATCAAACGTTTGGTTACAATCTTTTTCAAAACCTAGAAATAAAAAATCAAAATAAGGTTTACCTTGCATATATATATATATATATATATATATATATATATATATATATATATATATATATATATATATATATATATATATACTGTACACACACATATATATATATATATATATATATATATATATATATATATATATATATATATATATATATATATATATATATATATATATACCAGAGTTAAGGCATATGATTAAAAGCAAAGATGTATGTTTTTCTCGTTATTTTGTTTACTGCTACATCAATAAATAAGTCGGCAGAGAATATGTCAGAATGATTGCGCTTGATAATGTCTGAACAACTGAGGTACAAACCGAAAATTAATATATATTGATGTAAGCAGAACATTTCACGGTAAAATTCGAAAAAGGAAACTAAAAAGTGCCTTCAATTTTTATTTTTTCTTTATTTTTTTTCTTCCTTCCTTGGAGGTTTGCTCATCACATGAGTGACCTTTCAGACATTTTTCTAAATAAATAGGTACAAAATATGAATAATAAAGTGATAACGACAATAATGAGGTTAATAGAGTAGAATAATAAAACGAAGAGAATAAAACAGTACTTTTAGTGAACTGTAAACGTAAAATACGTGTAGTGTTGAACTCGAATCAAAATAGATGCAACTGAAAAGGCAACTACATTATATTCATAAGGCTCTCGGTGGCTGAGTGTTTAAAGTTTCCTGGCCCTCGTGTACCTACCCTATGGCCGAAGTAAAGAATTCTGGCCTGGGAAGCTTTGCTTGAAATACGAAATTCAATTCATGTGTAAGTTATTTTATCAGTTGCATTATATTTGAAATTCGAAAATGCCACACGAAAAATGAGTGATTCACACATTAACACAGACACACACTGTATAATGTATATATATATATATATATATATATATATATATATATATATATATATATATATATATATATATATATATATATATATATATATATATATATTATATGTATACATACACACACACACACACACACACACACACACACACACACACACACACACACACACACACATATATATATATATATATATATATATATATATATATATATATATATATATATATATATATATATATATATATATATATATATATATTCACACACACTCGTGTGTGATGATGCATGTGGTGTGTTTGTGAGTGAGTACGAGGTTGTGTACATATACTTAGGTAAGGACAGAGGATGAAATTTACAAAAAAAAAAAAATAAAAAGGTGAAATCTGACATCCACCCATATAAAGGCACTAAAAACTGATATTAATCCTCATTGAAGAAGGTTTGTCGTTTTCTCCTAATTTATACTGCCGGAAAACATCGATTTTATCGCCCGAGGATTAAGTTATTCAAGCGTTACCGTTCAGCAATTAACGTTACCCAGGGAGTTTTATCTTATAACAGAGAAAGACCCCACTGACGTTAATTAAGCTGCTTAATTACTCGTTCGCAAAGGATAATTAAGCTGTTGAATTACTTAGTCATAATGACTAATTAAGCTTGTTGTGTCTATAAAAGCTTGAATGGGGCGAACATTCCCCCGTCAAGATTATTATTATTATTATTATTATTATTATTATTATTATTATTATTATTATTATTATTATTATTATTATTATTAAAAAATAATAATATATCTCGAATTGTTATTATTATTATTATTATATTATTATTACTATTATTAAAAATAATGATAATATATCTCGAATTATTATTATTATTATTATTATTATTATTATTATTATTATTATTAGTATTATTATTATTATTATTATTATTATTATCATTCAAAATCTTCTTATGAAAAAAAAACTTGAATATGAAAGAGAAATACACCTTAAACAAAACATAGAGAAATAAACAAATAAACAAAAATTATAAAAAAAGTAACAGGAATTTATCAAGGAAATATCCACCCATTAACTGCTGAATGAGAAACAAAAACTGTGAAGTTCTGAACGGTGAGCTAGTCTTAGGTTACCACGTTCTGAGATTCTTGCTCCCTTTCTTGTTATTCTTAACGGAAAAAGTCTCGGGGAATACAATTGCACGCCATTTAAACTAGAATGGCATTTAAGACGTTTGAGGGAAAAGATATCATGGTTGTCCTACTATAATAATAATAATAATAATAATAATAATAATAATAATAATAATAATAATAATACATTATACTTCAAGATGCCCGTATCCAAAGGGTCTTACAACCTATTTCTTTAGTCGTGAATATTCTTATACTGTTTAATGTCTAAATACATACAGTCTAGAGTATAAAGCTAAAAAATGATTCTTTGATAGAGATCTACAAACAATTTTGTCAGCTTTTATCATGGCCTAGTCAAGCACCGAGCGTTGACTTTCAAGACATTCCGACGGCTATGGCACCCGCTGGAAACCAGTAACAAATACACCCAAGTTTCTTCGGCGCAATCGAGTTTTCTGTACAGCGTATAATGCTGTACGAGCTGCGGGCCGTGAAACTTTCAACCACGGCCCGGTGGTGGCCTGTTATAGAGTTGCCAGACGCACGATCATGGCTAATTTTAACTTTAAATAGAATCAAAACTACTGAGGCTAGAGGGCTGCAATTTTGTATGTTTGATGATTGGAGGGTGGATGATCAACATAACAATTTGCAGCCCTCTAGGCTCAGTAGTTTTTGAGATCTGAGGGTGGACAGAAAAAGTGCGGACAGAAAAAGGGCGGACGGACAGACAAAGCCATCTCAATACTTTTCTTTTACAGAAAACTAAAAACGTGAAGCCAAAGCGTACCATTGAAATATCTGATCATGAATTTCAACTATTCAGGAGTTCGTTTTTAATGATAGCTATTAAACTCTCTGGGTGAACTATGAAGCCAAAATGTTCTGTTGAAATGTCTAATCATAACTTACTTTCTATAACCCACAAATGAGAAACAAAATGCAATTATAATAATCTGCAAGATATTCTCTGCATCCGGAATATGGCACTGTTCAAAATCTCTTCGAAAGCAAACATTAATGCCCCGATATTACCAACTGCTTTCTTTGCAAACAATCCTTGTCTTACATATGGTGCAATGATATGAGGGCACGTGTGATTTCTTCAAGATGGCAGCACATAAGCTCCGAACATTTCAACTGGGAAGCGTTAATTCTCCAATCGTTTGATCATTTCCTCACCCTCTTGGTATGAATTTATGCAATCTTGAATTTCCATTACGTTTTAGTGTAATTGAAGCCAGATAGATGATACTCCATACCTCCCGAGATATTGCAGAGATTATTCAAATTTCCTTGAATTAAGTAATTACCTTATTTACAGATAATGGACTTTCAATGAACAGTTTTATTCCATTTCCATTTTCATATATTGAGGTGATATGTTTTTTATTTGTTATTCAAAAGATGAAAAATTACTTGTGTTCTTAAAATTGGTCATGCAGAATGGCCTAGTGAAAGCACAAGCGGGCCAGTTTTAATATATATATATATATATATATATATATATATATATATATATATATATATATATATATATATCTGTGTGTACTGGTGTGTAACTATGTATATAAATAAAGAATTACTTTATTAATGCATCAAGATATATTTACAGTGTACGATAACGTACAGGTAACAAACGTACAGATAAAAGCTGTAAAATCTTTAGAAGATTTCTTAATCCGAGTAGTGAGGGAGGACTTAAAACGAAATTCTTTTCTGCTAGAGAGATTCAAATGTTCTTCAATGAGGATGGGGAAAGCAATTTGCGGAAGCAATTATGCCGATGCTTTCATGTTTCTCGAAGAAAAGAAAGAAAAGAAAAGATTCAACTGCGCTGCGCCACTAATCCTCTCGACAACTGCCCTATTGGGAAAACGGGAGCCCAGGCAAATGCGTTCATGCAAGGGATAATCCCTTCCATTAGGACGCATTTTGAAAGGATATCAAGACGCTGATGAAGATAAAGCAAGGTCTCAGTGAAATGAGTTGCTTTTTTTCCAGAGTTTTGGTTTTTCTAGTTGGGCAAAGAACTTTATTGCCTGCTACAAATATATATATAAAAAAATTAAGTACTCTCATTGCCTACAGGGAGAGAAGGATTTAGACTGGAGTAACGATAGAAATTTGAAGCGCCCGGAAAAAGGTGGTGCTGTTTTAATCTGGAAAACATCAGAATAAATACAAAGTTCGCTTAATAGAATACATATAAATCTAAGAAAAAAACAGAACGAGAACTCCGTGAAGAAGCTCTAACCTTTCCAAGTAGGATTTCTGCAAACCGGAAGTATATTACCTACTGGATCCAGCCTCCTGAAAGTGAAAGGCGGGCAGAAGAAACTTATAATAATAATAATAATAATAATAATAATAATAATAATAATAATAATAATAATAATAATAATAATAATAACAGAGAATGAGAGTTACATTTCGCCATAAATCATCAAGGATCATCAGCACTTGTTCCGCTGCCCAGACTGATTATTTATGGGTCAATTCAGTTTAATGTAATGGGAACGCTGTAATCCTGACGGTGCATATCGGATCCATATCAATATGAATATGAAATCATAAATCATGCCATTTTTAATAGAGACCATTTGTTAAAACATTAGTGAACAATGCAGTGTAGTGATATTTTGATTATGAAGCGTGCTTATGAAGCAATACAAAATTAAATTATACATATATGGTATAAATATATATATATATATATATATATATATATATATATATATATATATATATATATATATATATATATATATATATGTGTGTGTGTGTATGTATGTATGTATGTATATATTATATACACACACACACACACACACACATATATATATATATATATATATATATATATATATATATATATATATATATATATATATATGAAATCCACTGGCATATTCATCAGAGTTATGCAACAGAGATCATAAACCTTATTCACGAACAAAGGAAAATCAAGCACCTTAACTAAGTTACGCAACACATGTTTATTGCGCAAGCAACATATCGACCAAGAAAAAATACGTTCGCATATGCAACAACTATTAACGAAAAATGGAAAGACCTGCATGAGAGACGAAAAACAAGTAGGAAAATCAGACAGATAACGAATGACTGAATACAGACAATGACTTCTCTCGTAGCCATACTGAAATCTCTCTCCCATTTCAGAAACACAGAATCCTCTTTTGAAATTCAGCATGGCTTTCATACTGGCGTGCATGGAGTAAAAAATGGAGCCCCTCTGACCCAGTTTCATTTCCAGATGACTTAATTTGCAGCACTATCAGATTTTGTCGCTGCAATGCCAGTCGCGTCGTGAAAAACGGGAATGACCTCCCTAGCACGTTGCAACATTTGGTGAATTTGTCTAGGTTAATAAAGGAATCCTGGATTTTTAGATTTTAGAGTGACAAATGCATATAGATAAATAGAAAGAGGGAGAGATAAACAGACAGGGATAGGTAGATAAATAGATAAATTTACAGATGGACAGAGAGGGGAAGGGAGGGGGGGGGGGCGAATATACAGGTGTTTCGAAATTAGAGGCCCCCCTCCACAGAACAAATGGAAAGTTATGAAGTTTTCTGCTATAGCCTATCTCCAAGTACATTATTTTAAGTTTCTATTAAGCTATTTTTCATTTTACATTTCTTGTATTTTCAGACTGAGTGACGGAGTTAGATACAGCCATAGCTAACGACTCAGAGGAAGTCAGATGGATTGACCGAATCCGGGCTATAACCTTCAGAGGGGCCAGGGATACTGGTGCATCCTTCATTTCACGTTCCCGGATACCTAAATACATTAAAAGAGATGAATCCTTTGTTAAAAGAAACTGGAACAAAAATCCATACAACTGTCATTGCAAAAAGAGTGAGAATCTTGGAAGGCCTGAAGTCCTCTCTCAGGAGTCAAAAGACATCATAGCTGAGGCAGTGGGTAGACCAAGAAAGTCTTTACATAAATTGGCGCTTGAACTAGAAACAAAAAGGGGAAAAAAAGAGAAGTTATAGTGCTGTATATCTTGAGTTGAAAAAATCTGGTATCAAGCCATTTCATGTTATCAGCAAGCCCAACATCACTCTGCAACAGAGAGAAGACCATGCATGGTTTTGCGGTTCATTTCTTAAAGATTAGGATGAAGCTGACTTTCTCCATGTTGCCGCACTGGATGAATTCTTCATTTACACAGTCAGGAAGCCAAATCATAAAAATGACATCATTTGGGCTGCAAAGTTGGATGATATCAGCGATGACATGTGCTATCGCCAAGTTGTGAAATTTCCTGAATGTTTGGGAATTTTTCTCTGTTTCACAGTCAAACAGTTAATGCGGATCATCAAAGAAAAAGGACAGTCATGGAATGGTGAATGCTTCAGAGAAACTGTACTTACTGGTGGAGTATTTCCTTTCCTCAAAGATCCTGAAAATGTGTTATCTGTTGAAGAAGTCACATTTTTGCATGATAAGGCACCATGTTTCAAGGCTCTTCAGACACAGGAGCTGCTTCGAAACAGTGGTATTGATTTCTTCTCGTCAAGAGAATTTCCAGGTAGCTCCCCTGACCTCAATGTGTGTGAAAACATTGGTAGTATCTTAAAGGATCGTGTTGAAGCGCGCACAGTGAACTATGATGGTATACCAAACCTCGACGACCTGTGAAGAGAGGTGACCAAAGTGCTCAGGGAAATGGAGTTTGAGTCTCAGCTTTTTTGCGATTTGCTGGAATCATACCCCTCAAGAATGCAGGCTGTGGTACAGACAGATGGAGGCCACACAAAATATTAAATACTCAGAGAGAAACTTAAATAAATACCTGTTCTGAATTACTTTTGTTTTTGTCCATATCAATTTTAGTTTATGCTGTAGAGGGGGGGTGGGTCTAATTTCGAAACACCCTGTAATAAACCCATGTATGGAAAATGAAATAGGTTTTATCTCTTATGGATATGAGCTGAAATTAACCACTAACTAATTCATTAGTGAATCAGACTCTCCAGTTTCCCACTCAGACATGGAAATAAACTTAAACTAACGAACCTAAAAGACAACGAATAAATGCTCTGTAATGAGACGAAGGAAAACTACAAGCAAAATAGCACTGATTCTAGCAACTAACTTGTGTAAGATATATTTTAATTCCTTATATCAGTTCAATAAACGAGGGAATTTTTGTCAGGTAGTAAATGTGTCACTGGTTCAGTTGAAAAGCTTTCTACTAGTAATACAGCTCTTGACAATATCACTCTCTCTCTCTCTCTCTCTCTCTCTCTCTCTCTCTCTCTCTCTCTCTCTCTCTCTCTCTCTCTCTCTATTTACATTTAGCATCGATGGCCACTAGCGTTGTGACTGCATTTACCCACAATGATGAACATCCAGTCAACCCTCTTTTCACTTTCCTACTTTCTTGTGCCGAAACTTACTTTGTATACAATGTCCTTTTCGGATGTCTCTTACAACTGTATAATATAATAATAATAATAATAATAATAATAATAATAATAATAATAATAATAATAATAATAATAATAATAATAATAATAATCAAGATTCATGTTACTTCATTACCACTACTGATAATAAAAATGTGCAAATTATTTCACTATCACTACTGATACTAATAAAAATAATGATAATTATAACTTTACCTTCCTCCGCCCGAAACTCGACGAGGAGCGACGAAGGCTTCCTTGGTTTCCAGCGAGCAATCTCGTCGTGCGGTTTCCAGAAGTCATCGGGGCATATACGCCGGAATCAACTAAGGCGTGCCCTAGGAATGCTGGGAGGCGCTGCAGCTGTTGTTACTCCCGTCCTTCCTTCTGCGGGAAAAGGACGGATGATGATGAGGATGCGGAACTTAAACGCGGAAAATTAAAGAGGATATTAAGAACGACAAATCTTACACTGATCGCTATTGCATGTGAGAATTTCAATCAACCAGATTAGTTTGATATACACATGTAGCTTATGCTGTTCGAATTCATTCATATTACAAATTAAATAATAATAATAATAATAATAATAATAATAATAATAATAATAATAATAATAATAATAATAATAATAATAATAATAATTTGGTTGATAAAAAGTTATTGCCACCACCAATGACATGTATAAAATAACAGTTCGTAAATTCCGAGAAAAAGGGAATTGTTTTCTATTTGAAAAGCAGCAAAGCTGTCACGAAGATAAATTCGAGGCTTAACCAACCAGGAACTCCATTAGGGGACGAAATTAACAACGTAACAAGTGGCGGGCGTCAAAAGAATGGGGGGCTTTTAGGAGAAAGTTTTCCGTAAAAAAATGGGAAATAACGCCTTTGAACAGGAGATAGGAAAGAAGATAAAAGACATGCAATCTACAGACTAAACAGGCGGCCATTGCGGCTCATACCCAGACCTAAAACAAACAAAATTCTGTTATTTTCATCATGAGAACTGGATAAAATTCTTCGAAATGTAAAGAAGACCGATTAAAAGTTAATTATTTACTGAAATCTACACAATAAAAATGTTTTGGGTTTTTGTAGGCATTATGAATACACATACGAGGTCTATTGGTTCATATCATTCGCTTCCAGAATGGCCGAAGTCTGCCTCTCCCTTCATTTCCCAAACCTTCTAGCAGCCAAAGAAGGTGTATTTGTTATCCTTTGTTGATAAATATTTTCCCAGATGCGGCGGAACTAGATCTGGAAAGACGTGCCCGGCTGGAACTCTTCACAATAATAACAAAATTAGTTCTCGTGTGTAGGAAAAAGACAAAAATTATGGAGCCTTGAGAATGATTCTTGATCTCTTTTGATCGCTTTTCTGATTCCCTTCAATAGTCTGAGACATCTGCTTTAACCTTGTGCAAATGAAGAAACTTTCCTCCGAAGTTTGCCGAATCGGAAGGCCGATGAGTTCTTCACTCTCTCATAAGATAAGAATTTCCTCTTCGCCCTCATCATTTGTTAGTGGCTAAATTGTGCTCATCTATCACTGAGGTAGATTTCAGTCATACTGAGAGGCGTGGAAGTCAGTGCCATTTCCCGCTACAGAAATTTTAAATGCCTAAATCTTGTGCATAACCTTTGCAACATATGAAAAGCTCAGTACCAAAGAGGAATGAAAATAATTTTGACATGATTAGAAGTAATATTCCAATTATCGCTTTTTGTTAAATAACATACTGACAGTCATAGGAAACAAGTCAAACAGGTCATTAACTTGACAAGAGAGTAAAATGTCTATTTTTCTCTAGCGGGCCACTTTCAAAATCAAACGGGCCACTTTTGGCCCACGGGCGGGGGGTTGAACGCCTTGGAGTAGAAGGTGACCAGTTCCTAACCACTGACCACTACCTTCTTCGGCCTCAGCCTCGGGAGACATACGATCGTTTTAGGACGAAACTTTTGTGATTATAATAAGACCATTCAGGTCCCTGCACCAGATTCCGCTGACGGTACTGTGACCCCAGGCTCTTGTTATCGTCACTCAGTAGAATCATGGCTTTCATTTTATTTGCTTTTTTCTTATTCTTCTTCTTCGTTTTAACGTGCTTTTCCCATTATTTGCTTTTTTCTTATCATCTCTTTTAAAGTTATTTCCTTGGGGGTCCTTTTTGTTTTAATGCTTGCTATTTATATTTTGAGAGGCACGTCTCCGAATTTTTCTTATTCGTCTTCCAAGGGTTTCAGCTACATACTTCTAACCGTATATATTCTTTTTTATTCATTTATTTATTTTCTTATTTATCTTAAAACGACACTTTAATTGCTTCTGCAACAATCCTCGGTGTGGTCTTACAGACGCGAATCCCGCTTGCAATAAACTTCCATAGCCTTAGGAAATAGTTCCATTTGTGATAAAGCCCCTCTTGACAAAAATTCTGTCATTTATTTCCACTTTTCAAGCAATGTTGAAATATTTTGAATATTAAGCCCTTTTTTTCTACTACTGCTAAAACCACGTCCTTACTCCGTTGGCTTACCTCTCGTCCTTTTTTAGTTTTCGGCAAAAGAAAATTATTGAGAAGGCTTTGTTTGGCCGTCTGGACTTTTTCTGTCTGCACTTTTTCTGTTCGCCCTCAGATCTTAAATATTACTGAGGCTAGAGGGCTGCAAATCGGTATGTTGATCATCTACCCTCCAATCATCAAACATGCCAAACTGCAGCCCTCTAGCCTCAGTAGTTTTTATTTTATTTAAGGTTAAAGTTAGCCATGATCGTGCGTCCGGCAACGCTAAAGGACAGGCCACCATCGGGCCATGGTTGAAAGTTCTATGGGCTGCGGCTCATACAGCATTATACGCTGCTCAGAAAACTCGCTTGCGCTGAAGAAACTTCGGCGCATTTCTTGCTTTTTTTTTTTTTGCTCAAGACTTTTACACCTTTCTCAAATCCCTATGATCACCCAAGTTCTCTGCTGGATCAAACCGACTCTAAACACCGCTCATTTCAATCGATTTGAATGAATGACTCCGCATTACGTCGTGAGCTTCTTAGGGTGCCTTAGCGAAGACTTACATTCACATGAAATGTTAATGTAGAGGATGTTGCAGAATAACTAAAGAGAGTAACTAACAGGAAAATTTTAATTACTTTTTGTGGCCCTTAATGGTAAAGTTTTTCGAATCCGTTCATTTTACTATCATCTCGATACATAATACACAAGGTCATTTTGGTTATAAATGTTTTATTATTATTATTATTATTATTATTATTATTATTATTATTATTATTATTATTATTAATTAATTAATCAAGTTACAAAATAATGTTAAAACTAGATGTCGTTGCAAATGCTGATGACATTAATAGAAGAAAAATTATTCTCAAATGTTTGAGTTCCCGTTCTGACTCATGGTGTTTTGGTAATGGAGAAAAAATGATCTTGACAGATAATTCCATGAACTGATTTATTAAGTGTTGGAAATTAAATATCTCTCTATCTCTCTCCCTCTCTCTCTCTCTGACACAAATACACGCACACGCACGCATACACATTCTCTCTCTCTCTCTCTCTCTCTCTCTCTACCTATTTTACTCCACTAACATAAGGAACAACTGATGCGTAAATACTTGGTGATTTACCTGTTCGCTCCTGCAATAATTTAGGCTAAACTAAAAAGCTATATAAGCTTATGGAATATTTTCAGACAATGTGATCAGATTTACATTGAATACGGAAGAAAATAAGAAAAAAGAGAAAGGCAGATCAAAGAAAGGAAGTTCTTTTAAATAAATGCAAAATAATTCATTTATAAAAGTAAAAAAAAAAATCAAAAGAAAATAATGACATTCACGAAAGATAATGTCATTAAAAAAGAAAAAAAATGGCTACGGGTAAAGTCACAAGCGAATTTTAAATGAAATTACCTTTTTAAAGAACAATATTTAGAATTACATGGGGACAGAAAAACAAATTAACAAACAAATCGTTACGCCCATAAACACGTAGCATCTGAGAAAAATATAAGCCAGCGAGGCGTAACTCTTTAAAATATCCCCCAACTTCTCTTAAAATAGCCCGCGTTATCATCATCATCCATAACACTGTCAGGAGTCTCTTGGCTTATTGTGCAAACACATCAGTTGTCATTTCCCTCCGGATTATTTGCGCTTTTGCTCAGACATTTTGGAAATCCTTTACTTACGACTCAGTCAAAACAGGAGAAGAGTTATGGAATTTCCCTGAGGAGGTCAACGAACGTGGGAGAAAAATTGGGTTCTTATTATTGATCAATTTTTAATGCGGCGGTTCATATTCCTTAGAATTTCCTAGCCGGGCCAAGGACGTACTTGTTTGGAGGGATCAAACATCTCGGAGCGTAGCTGGGAGCAAGTTGATTTTGGCAGTGGTTGAGATTTCATAATTCAACGAATACAAGGACTGGCTCTCTCTCTCTCTCTCTCTCTCTCTCTCTCTCTCTCTCTCTCTCTCTCTCTCTCTCTCTCTCTCTTTGTACATATATAATTATTTTTGTTTTGTTTTGGATATGAGCCAGTGAAAGAGTACGGATCTGATTTATGGAGGAAGACACCAAGTGGTTCTTCCTCCTGGAGATATGATTTGTGGATTCATAAATTCCTTCAGTAAACGCAATTCGTTTACGGTTAGTTCGTTTTGGAACATTCCGGTAATGTTTTATCCAGGAAGAATGTGCATCCTATATCATTCGTATTCTGCATTCTTAGTTTTCAGTATTAATTGAATTCTTCAGTGATGAATAAAGAAAATACATCGAGTGTTATTTCAAAGGCTGTGAACAACACGCTGTCTGTGTGTTTTGCTGGAGTAGATATATTTAGAAAGCTTGAAAGCGTTCGTCACAAATATTTTAGACTACAACTGAACTCCGTTAGCAGAGATTTAAAACAAAATTCACCTATTTTTCATTTCACTACATCAAACGTGGTTGGTGATCCTCCACATTATAGATTACCAGACTGAAAATAAAATACACAAAAAGTAGATGCACTGGATGTGTGGGTTTATATTTGAAATACTACAGTTGACCCTTGAAGAGGAAGTTGACGAGGCTTTGTGTAATTCAAGATAGTTTTGGAACCAAGTTTCTATTAGTTACGCTAGTGTTTCTGTTATTTTTCTGTCTCGTTCTGCTTATTATCATGATCACCACTACAATAACAACAACAACAATAACAGGATACCACAGTTTGATTGTATTTTGGATCTATCGGTACCTGTTTACATACCAAAGACGACACTACAAATCAGACATAAGAGATTGAAGGTGAATTACTGGATTGACAATGGAATATTTTGTACATCTGTGTTGTTCGTCAGCTTCAGTTGTGGGTGAACTTTCAATATTTTGATTACATATATATATATAAAATATATATATATATATATATATATATATATATATATATATATATATATATATATATATATAATATATGTATGTATATATATATATATATATATATATATATATATATATATATATATATATATATATATATATATCCTTATAGAGGAGCCTGTATGCCCATGATTTTAATACTGCTGAGTGAGGCATCTATAACTTCTAGAAAGCTATCATTTAATTTGTCTAGTCTCACTGAAACTGAAACAGTTCAGTGTGGAGAGCATTTTACCTTTGTAGTTAACACTTTGGCCCTTTCAAAGAAGAAAAGATTTATTTCTCCACAAAAATCGTGTCCTTAAAGTAATTCCGTATCTTTTCTCGGCAAAAACGGTTTTATGTTGTGGTGTGTGAATATGTGAATGTGTGTGTTTGTGTCTGTGTGTGTGTGTGTGTGTGTGTGTGTGTGTGTGTGAGAGAGAGAGAGAGAGAGAGAGAGAGAGAGAGAGAGAGAGAGAGAGAGAGAGAGAATATTCCCGTTTCAAGAAAACGTCCTCGTTATCTACATCTCTGTTCGTGAAGAGCTTTTAAAGTTAGAAAAACAAATATTTCAAAATTTCAGATTCCAAGAAATGGTTTCTAAATGTGTGCGCAGTGACACGCTTTCTCGTTAGTCTTAACCTGTGAGACTTACGTAAAAAAAAAATGTGTTTGCCGAAGGAAACTTGCACAGTGATGAATTATTAATTGCTTAAAACTCAACATCCCATTGGTTGCAGCCATGCTGATATATTAATCAATATAAAACTCATATTTCTGCGTAAATTTTTAAAGAATGTTAATACTCAGATATTCGTATATTTGAATAAGGATAATTTTCACGCCGATAAAATTCTTAGAGGAGCAATACTGTCGTATAGTGCTCAAAAATAAAGGGAAAAGGGACATGGCATATAATTACCGTACTAATGCCTTTAGGGCTGGAAAGAGAGTCATATGGAATATGACTCTCTTTCCAGCCCTAAAGGCATTAGTACGGTAATTATATGCCATGTCCCTTTTCCCTTTATTTTTGAGCACTATACGACAGTATTGCTCCTCTAAGAATTTTATGGGCGTGAAAATTATCCTTATTCAAATATACGAATATCTGAGTATTAACATTCTTTAAAATTCTTACGCAGAAATATGAGTTTTATATTGATTAATATATCAGCATGGCCGTAACCAATGGGATGTTGAGTTTTAAGCAATTAATAATTCATCACTGTGCAAGTTTCCTTCGGCAAACACATTTTTTTTTTACGTAAGTCTCACAGGTTAAGAATATAATTGTAATTCATATTTTGGAGATCACAGATTAAATCACGCGAGGGTTCTCTTGATCACCTTTAAAGCAAATGCTTAATTATCTAAGGCCAAAATTTTTTAATCAGCTAATTGGCAACTTTGCCATACTTGACGCTGCCCTCATTAGGCCGGCCACACACGTGCAGTTTTAACTGACAGTTATGACTGTTCAGTTATATCTGACACAGTTTAAACTGACGTCAGTTAAAAATGAAATGCACACACACACACAGCTCAATCCCTCAGTTTTTACCATGGATTCCGAGGAGTAGGATCTTGCCGCTCTCGTTGTATTCTTTGTAATGCTACAAACAAATAGAAAAAAGAGAACTAAAATGCGTAAACAGTGGTGCAAAAAGTGGTTACGAAGGCGAAATCAATGTTCTGATATTAAATTATTAAGGGAATTAAGTGAAGAACCAATTGATTTTTCACATATATTTTCATCTTGTTAAACATTGTTATTGATTACAATAACCGCGATAAAAAAAAACTAGCCTTTTATGGGCTATGACATTTTCGATTAATTTTCATATAATTTCAATTTCCTGAAAGCCATTTCTCATCTTGTAGGCCTACATTTATATTGCAAACATTGGGGTCTTTAGGTGTTCAGTCACTGATAACACCACGGAATCTTCTTCAGTAAAGTCACTGCATCAGATTTTACGCGGTCAATTATTTAATTGAAATTTAAAGGAAATGCCATTTTCGGTAATATTTATTTTTAGCAGCCTCTTTAACTATTATATAAATTTTGTTTGTAAAGGTAATGTTGCCTAACTATGGTAATACTTTTGCTTTTGTACAATGACCTTTCATAGTTTGTGTTTGAGGTTCCATAGTGGGGGTACACTAGAGAACAGATTTCTTTACTCAAATATACTTTAAATCACATGTATGTGTTAATAGATGTACACACACATAAGCACGCAAATTTATGTGTGTGTGCGTGTGTATGTATATATATGTATATGTATTATATATATATATATATATATATATATATATATATATATAAATATATATATAATATATATATATATATATATATATATATATATATATATATATATATATATATATATATGTATGTGTGTGTACGTATGTATATGTAAATACGCATATTTAGTTAGTTATATTTACTGGCAGCAATGCATTCATTTGTAAAGTTTCTATATTGCTGTTTTCTGTCATTATTAGTATTTTACAGTCTGTATGTAAAGAGTTACCCAAGAAACAAGGAACGTTTATTAGTGCCACAGGCAAGGTTCAGATCGATAGAGTTCAATGAATTCAACAATCACTTCGTTTTGTTTACGTGCCATCTCAACAAACTGCACTCACCGCTACCACCTGTAGAAATGAGAAGTTGAGAACTGTACAGTTACGAATCCCCACACACGCTCAGTTCAGTTACTCCTTTCAGTTAAAAATATGGAACATTGCATTTGTCTCAGTTTAACTGTACAGTTTTGTTGAACTGACGAAATGAGCAACTGAGATACCCACACACGTGCAGTTTTAACTGAACAGTTATAACTGTCAGTTAAAACTGCACGTGTGTGGCCGGCCTTACGAGGACACTTCCTCAGTTCTGCCCTAGCACTAGTTCCAATTTACCTCGCGTCCAAATTCTAGGATGACGTTCTCATTTCTGTTACTTTTTATTCCAACACCAGTTGATTTACCAGGGCGGTCGTATTTTGCACATCGATTGATTCCCTCACTAATCCTATTTGGAATGGTATTGCTATTATTACAATTATTATTATTAAAATATTGTTATGCAAATGAAGAACAAAAATTATGTACTAAATATGGTAACAGAAGATGGTCATCCCCCCTTTCCGGCGCGTATACTTAGCTTACCCTCTGTTGCTTAGTTATTTCGAAGTCCATATATCTGCGTAAAGCAACATGGCTCCTGGCTCACATACAGCGAAAATCGAAAATCCCACGAGATAAGACGGAATGTTTAGAGTGAGGCTTTCTGTTTGATGAGGTCACCGCTGCCGATTGTTGTATATATTTGTTTTTTTTTTTTTTCTCTAATTTGCATCTATAGTTCATATGAAGAAAGTCAGTGCGACATGCATCCATGCCTGCTGTCGGCTTCAGGCGTTACTCATGTAGAAAATTGACTAGCGCACCG
>NC_089789.1:15161614-15169114 GCF_040412425.1 Macrobrachium rosenbergii | reverse complement strand
AGCAATGGCGTGTGGGCTCGAGGAATACGGTTGAAGGGCACGAGGAGAAGTATACTTTGGGAAGGGCCACGTGGTTAGGATGCAAGGGCATCGAGGGGGCCAGGTGTTGAGGACGTCTTCACAAGTTCACTCCATATCTTCCAGCCCGCGTGTGCGTCCTGAGACCTTGGGCTTTTGCCTTTTATCCCCTCCTATGGGACAGGGGGGGTGCGCCCAACACAGATGCTTTGACTCATTGCACCTGCTGCCCGCAGGGGAGGTTTTGGCCTGTAGGAGAAACGCCCAAGCCAGATTACTTTTGCCTCGAAGGAAAGATCTTTATCAAAAATGGGAGCGCCTTTAATCTTTTTAAACCTTGTTTTTAAGTCGATAGACAGATGGTCTATCGATCGGCCGGCTGGCAGTAAATGAACAACCAACAACAACAAAGGAGGGGGAGGTAATTTGCTAGCGAATTCTTGCTAATCATAATACCTCCCCATACAAGATGATGTACATACCTCCTTCGGGTGTGTACATCGATATTCAGAATGAGCGGCAAATGCTTTACGTTACTCTACATTCTGCCTTGCAATGAACTTTACTCCTAAGGGTTTTATGAAGCTTGAGACATTACTTTTAATAACACATTGGGACAATTTTTCGTTAACAGAACGCAAAGTGATTTAAACACTTGCAAAAGAATAATTACTTTAGATTTGGTTACCCACTGGTAACTTTATAAAGTGACTCGAACAATTGTGAATTAATTAAGATTATAGGACCACATATATGAGGCTATGGCCAACAAATGAAAAGAAAGGTTATTGTTCAAGAATTAAAATACACGGTTACTTAATTTTAGATAAAATGCATGCGGTTAGTACAATCTGCCTTGAAGAGGCTGTGTAAATGAAAAACAGCGTTTATTTTTGTAAATGACATCCCCTTTTACGCGATACTGTAATGACTATACATATTCGCATTGATAATTTATCTTCGTTTTAACGTCCTTGGCTCAGCTATCGTTCAACGCGAGCTGAGGATGACCCACACACCGGGAATTTGACAGTCGTGTGCGGGCGAGAGTATTCGCGAGGTTTTAATTCGCTAACCTTAAACTACGCTAATTTTATGCGTCCACTGCCTACTCAATGTTATGACGGGCGAGCAGACAAAAGATGTGGGGTAGGACAAACAGAGATCTTGGAAGGAAATGGAAGGGGAAAAGGGATAATAATAACAAAAGGAAAATTACCAAGACATTACGAATGAAACTTGACCGCATATGAAAGGCGGACACGTCCTCAGAGCTTACAAAAGGGGCATTTAAATCACAAGGGCAAGAGTTTATGACTCGCGATTCATTAAAATTAAAGATAAATAAATGACTAAAAGAAAGTAAATGATATTGGCAGAAGAACTAAGGGAAAAAGAGTGAGGGTTTTATTGTGTTAGGCGGGAATTTATCGTCCTTTGCCTATAAATTACGGCCCGGACTATCACTTCAGTCCCAGGGCGAGAGAAAGTGCACCGAAGGCGCGACTCCTTCAGGAGGGCTGACACGCACTCCCGGTGCCAAGGTATGGGCGCAAGGGCGTGCCACTTCTCACTCTGTTATTCTTAATGATTTATACATTGTGTGGGAATGGTATCCCGTATTTAATTGCCTCTTGTGGGGATAATTTAAGGGAAGATTAAATAGAAGGTGATAAGAGATAGAAGTTCCTGAGGAACGGAAGAAGATAGAGGAGGGTCTGACATCCCCTTCTGGATTAGGGGTGCCAAGACCTTCGAAAATGAAATGGCGGCACAGGTGCCATGGGAGCTCTAGAGCTCTTTGTAAATTACCTGGAATGTCCCACGCCCGTGGTAATTTCGCCTCGAGTCTTTCTTAATGGGACAGTCGTCCTCGGCCGGGGAAGCGGAGGGCCCGCGACCGGAGGGCGGCACGGAGTACCACCTGGGCCTGCTGATGCGACAGCTGACGCAGGAGTGTTCCGTGCGGGTTCTACCATGATCCGTCGCGGCTCTTGTAGTTCATCGGCCAAGTGAGATATGGCAGAATCCTGACTTGCAATTGCGTCGGCGACGGGCTGAGGCAGAGAGGAGGCGGTCGGGGTGGCGTGAGCGGCTCGCAGGTAACGATGACCAGCTCAGGCACGGGTTGCGAGGCCGCACCTGCAGGTGAGCTTCCGCGGTGGTCGGGAGGAACCGTCCCTCTGACCGACGCTGGTAGCGGTGCCAGGCCGGGGAAGAGAGGGGTCCTGAGTTGGATCCCGTGAATGGAGATCGGCGTGGCGCTCTGGCGCTGGCACTAGGGCAGAGTCAGGCGCTATCAGAGGTTTCTTGGGCTCGTCGGTCAGGACGGACGAAGCTTGGCCCTGCTCGGGGCATGCAAGTGGCACCGGCAGGAATTTGGCATCTCCTGAAGGGAGATTTGATTGGGAGCCCTGGCACTGGCACTGAGGCAGGGCCGGGCACTGGAATGGGATCGGGAACCGATCGGGGGGGCCACTGTACATTGTACTCAGGTGGCACTGGTGGGGACTGCACGTCCTTCTGGTACCCAGGGGCGCCAGTCTTGGCTGAGGGAGAAGCGGGGAGGATTACTCGCGCCAGCGGAATGATTCGGGGAATGTGGACCCCTAGATTGTCGTGATTTCGGCAGGGACTGGAAGTCCTGTCCCAGGATGACGTCATAGCCTCCGGGAGATGGCTTGCTACTGCAAGATTGCACATTTTGGATTGGTGAGGTCGTGAGACTCTCAATTGGACCGTAGGGAGTATCATCTTAAATTGATTTATTCCCTCGATCGTGACGAGTTTTCGTCTATTGACGATAGCTCCGTAGGGGAACTCTGTCCCTTCGGATGAGGGAGATTTGTGCGCCCGAGTCCTCGAAAGCAGTGACTCGGCGCGGGCTCGCTACCTCGTGGAGGGCCACGTATACAGGCCCTTCGGCGGGAGGGCCTAATGACTGGGGATCTGTGACGGCCAAGGCGACGGTGGGAGTAGTTGATTTGTTATTGCGTGGGCATTTTGCCCATGCGGAGAATGGCCATAGACCTTGCACGCCGTGCAAAAGGTCTGGCTAAAGTCTTTCGCGCTGCCCTGTGGGAGGGCGCAGGCGAGTTATTTGTCGGTTTTCCGGGAGAGAGAGGAGCCGGTTTCTTGTTCCGGCACTGTTCGAAGGAATGCCCCGTTTTCTTGCAATAATGGCAAGTTAGGGGCTTGCCCGAGTTCCCATTTTTGTGGGAATTTGAACCTCCGAGGAGGGACGGGGGATTTATCTTCCGCCCCATGGATCCTTCTTGAGGGTGGTGAGTTTCCCACATGTCTGCTATTCGGCAACACTCGGTGAGTGTTGCTGGGGCTTTTTCCACTATATGAGTGGCGAGGGCAGGAGGGGCGAGCGCAGGAAATGCTCGATTTAAACCGCTCGAGTACCTCGGCGGTGTTAGTGGCTCCTTCGGAATCGAGCCATTTTGTCAACGCCCGCTCCGAATGGTACGCCCAATCGGACCAAGTCTGGCCTGCTTCTCTGGGCTGCTCTCCAACGTCTCCTCCACCGCTCGGGGGTAATCTCGTACGCCGTAACTGCTTGGCGACGGCTTCCCAGTTTCCCCGATCGTCCGCGGGAAGGGCGTGGTAGGCAACGAGGGCCTTTCCGCCCAGGAATTTAGTGAGAACAAGGGAGAGTTCCGCGGGGGAGAGATCGCAGCATTCCAGGACTCGTTCGGCCCTTTCAAGCCATACTTCAGGCTCGGACTCCGTCCATTTTGGCATGAACGAGTGAGCTTGGCTGAGGGCACTCATTCCCGCGGCAGGGGGCGGGGGGGTGGCGGGCTGTCGTTCTAGCATCTGGAGCTCGTGGGCGCGCTGTCGCTCTCGATCTTCCCATTCTCGTTCCTCCCTTTTCTCTTGGGCGATTCGTTCTCTCTCCCTCTCCTCACGTTCTCTTGCTCTCTCCGCACGTTCTTTTTCCTCCCGTTGTTCGTGAGCGATTCGTTCTCTCTCCTCTCGTTGTTCTTGGGCAATTCGTTCCCTCTCTCTCTCTGCACGTTCTTTATCCTTCTCCTGCTCTTGGGCAATTCTTGCCCTCTCTCTCTCTTCACGTTCTCTTGCTCTCTCCGCCTTGGCATCGTCCACTCGCTCTTGAACCCATGCTCTCAGATCTTGCCCCGATAGTCCCATGTCCTTCCCAGCGGACATGTAGAATTTGAAATCCTCGTTTTGTTGGGCTCTGGTATTAGCCATCTTGGAATAATGGGTATAGGATATGTCTGAAAAGACTCTTTGTTAAAATTGGATGTGTCTTGGAAAGACGTGGGTGTTCTTGGCGAACGAATTTTAATATGTCGTCTCGGAAGACGTAGTTGGATTTTGTCACGCTCGGACTTGGCCGGCTGTAGCGTGAAGTTAAGGAGTTGTTCTAACGAACTAGAATGATCAGTCCCGTAAGGGCTTAGATGTGTGTGAACTACACTATATAATGTCTCAAAAGGACTTAATTTTGGGTTCCCGCAGGAATGAGAAATTCTCGCCACGTGCGACGTAGAATTTTTGTATGAGTCTCTGAGGACTGGAATTTGGAGAAATTCTCGCCACGTGCGACGTAGAATTTTAGGAGTCTCTGAGGACTGGAGTTTGGAGAAATTCTCGCCACGTACGACGTAGAATTTTAGGAGTCTCTAAGGACTGGAATTTGGAGAAATTCTCGCCACGTGCGACGTAGAATTTTAGGAGTCTCTGAGGACTGGAATTTGGAGAAATTCTCGCCACGTGCGACGTAGAATTTTAGGAGTCACTTAGGACTTGGAATTTGTGGAATTTGGAGGAATTCTCGCCACGTGCGACGTAGAATTTTAGGAGTCACTTAGGACTTGGAATTACGATTCGTCCCTTAGGACTTAGAAATTACTAACGGGAAACCCAAAGGAAAATGTATGCTGGGAAATGAATGGGGGAAGAGAAAAAATGCTACACACGCGGGCATGGGCGGGGTGGGGGTTGCAGGTCGTTTGGCCAACACCGGAGGTATTTTTAGATTCTGGGTGAATGAACCCGTATATGAGAGGATAACAGTACAACGGCCTAGTAATTTCCCTATAAGCGGAGTTTAAATTTCGCTTTCCTAACACCTAACTCGAATCCTAACTACACTGAGAGAATTTTCAGCAATGCAAGCTGACTTCGTCGTGTCCCACGTGGGAATTTATTCGCGCCTAAATAACAGTTCGCTAATTCGAAATGCGAAGTAAAAGTTATCACAGAGGAATTTCTTTCGCACTATTCCTCGAAGCAAGAATATGGCAAGGATTTTAACACAGAGGAATTTCGCACTATTCCTCGAAGCAAAGGATGGTTAGCACTGGTTATTTCCTAACTACCTATCCTGAAAGGCATGCATTAACGAATCTAATACGGCGGTTCTTTTCTCTCAGTGATTACATGCGTCCCTATTTCTAATTCCTAGGAACAGTCACGATTGTAAAAAGGTTTTACTAAGATTAACACATTACTTACGTGGAATTTCTGGATCTGTGTGCTGGTTTTACACAAAAGGTTCGTAATTGTCTCGTACCCAGCTTAGCTTTGCTAATAGCTGATCTGGCAAGTTGCAAATGCAATAAAGCAACACTAGGGGAACTGCAACTGCAAAACGAGATCTATGGCCAGGTCGCCATTTTTACGTTTTTCCGTGGTTTTAGTTTGAAATATGCTCTGTGAGACAGGTAGCAACAATTTAAGTTAATTTAGCCTTGTGATTCTGACTGCGTGGGTACGGGAAAACGTAAAAAAAGGAAAACAAAGGAGAATTTCATATGAGCATGGGGCTCTGGTTACTGAGGGAAATATTACGTAAAACACGTGGGAACATTTAAAGTAGTGTATTTACATAAATGACATTAGTACGGGAAAGAGGAACTCCGTAGATTGAATGAAACTGGGGAATTCCAGCCACAGCCCGAGAAGCTTCCACGATAGGATCCCTCTGAAATGAGAGATATGCACATTATACGCCAGTAATGAAAATAGACAAAAGAATAATGAATTCGAAGCTGCACTGAGGGTGCCAAAGGAGTAATAAAGAATTAATACTGCCGATGCAAGAGGCGCACGGACATTAGACAAGGGAGATTTCTGGCTTTCTCTTTAAGAAAATATTACGAGACAAAAGCGTGACTGAAATGGGGCTCTTCCAGGGCACTTTACCTTAGCAGATTTTCCGAGGGCGCGTAGAAGGCGGTGCGTGGATGACTTGCGATTTCCGAGGGCGAGTTTCTTCCACGTGGTGAGATGCAAGGGCTTCCGTAAAGGGGGCAAGGCGATGGGGACTCCTCGAAACTCCAAGCAATGGCGTGTGGGCTCGAGGAATACGGTTGAAGGGCACGAGGAGAAGTATACTTTGGGAAGGGCCACGTGGTTAGGATGCAAGGGCATCGAGGGGGCCAGGTGTTGAGGACGTCTTCACAAGTTCACTCCATATCTTCCAGCCCGCGTGTGCGTCCTGAGACCTTGGGCTTTTGCCTTTTATCCCCTCCTATGGGACAGGGGGGGTGCGCCCAACACAGATGCTTTGACTCATTGCACCTGCTGCCCGCAGGGGAGGTTTTGGCCTGTAGGAGAAACGCCCAAGCCAGATTACTTTTGCCTCGAAGGAAAGATCTTTATCAAAAATGGGAGCGCCTTTAATCTTTTAAACCTTGTTTTTAAGTCGATAGACAGATGGTCTATCGATCGGCCGGCTGGCAGTAAATGAACAACCAACAACAACAAAGGAGGGGGGGGGGAGGTAATTTGCTAGCGAATTCTTGCTAATCATAATAATATATATATATATATACACACAGGGTGCGGCACAAGTAACGCCCTTTGTTCAAGTGGAACAAAATTAAAGCCTTTTTGATTATCCTTTATTTTTTCGAACATGAATGTATTGCCACAGGTTAATAGATTAATATAATATATTAACAAAATTAATATAATGCTTATTCGGTTTAATAATGTTCAATACAAATGATATTTCGGCTTTGCACCCTTGGGATGTTAAATTCAGCTGATAACAATCTTGCGGTTTCAGCACCATTTTTATTGTTTTGACAGTACAATTGAATTGCTTTTACTCTCTGTTCCTTTGTTAATCTCATGGTTGTATAAAATATCTGAAAAAATGAAGATTTAGCATATTAATTAAAGAAAATAATAAAGAAAATATACATTATAAGATATAAAATTAAAAAGGGCGTTACTTATGCCGCACCCTGTATATATATTACACACACACACACACACACACACACACACACACACACATATATATATATATATATATATATATATATATATATGTATGTATATATATACACACATTTTCATACGCATCCATATATACATACAAACACTCACACATACATACATGTGTATGTATATATATATATATATATATATATATATATATATATATATATATATATATATATATAT
Organism: Macrobrachium rosenbergii; assembly: GCF_040412425.1. Taxonomy (NCBI): domain Eukaryota; kingdom Metazoa; phylum Arthropoda; class Malacostraca; order Decapoda; family Palaemonidae; genus Macrobrachium; species Macrobrachium rosenbergii. Next base: position 15,161,644 of record NC_089789.1, on the reverse strand, counting down.
ATATATATATATATATATATATATAGAATA
>NC_089789.1:15131614-15156614 GCF_040412425.1 Macrobrachium rosenbergii | reverse complement strand
TGTTAATGAAGGGAAGAAATCCATCAGAAAATAAATTTTTCCGAGGTGGTCAAGATTAATTTGGGTAGCTATGACGTGTTCAATTGCTTTAATAAGAAGAAATCATGGCAATGCACATTGGGTACCTGGTGACTAACATATAAGTAAACCAAATTTTACAAATAGCCTCTTTGCCCTTTGGTGATGGAAGTTAGGTAGATATGTCTAATCAGTCATTAACATCCTCTTGAGCAGCATTTTTTCTGAAGGGGTTGAGAGGAAGGGCCTGGGGATAGCTTTATAACCGCTTTTTAAGTTTATGGTGGTTTAATATCTTCCGTTTCTTTAACCACATTTTTCTTCTTCTCTTTTTTTTCCTACCTCTGATACCAGCAGCTACATACAACATTTACTCTGTGAAAGTTAATAATCCTTGTCGTGCAAAATCGGATGCTACTTTTTTCCCTGAACTACAGGGCCCTGGAGTTCCCTTATCGTTCACTTCCTCCCTCACTCTCACACTTGAAGTCAGATGAAGCTGGCTTTATGCCAAAACGGGCTCTCTCTCACTCAGCCTTTCGAGTTTCAAGAGCTAAAAACCATCACTTCCTTCTGAACTTCATTCTTCTCATCTCCTTTCCTCCCTCTGTTTACATCGTCAGGTCATAGGTCACATGAGGGGCGTTAGGCTAACTGCTCAGGAATGGAATGGAATGGAATATAGAATTTAGGACAAAGGCCAAGCACTGGGACCTATGATGTCGTTCAGAGCCGAAACGGAAACTGACAGCAAAAGGTTTGAAAGGTGTAACAGGAGAAAAACCTCGCAGTTGCACTCTGAATCAGTTGTTAGGAGAGGGTGGAAAGTAAGATGGAAGAAAGAGAATATGAAAGGAGGTACAGTAAAAGGAACGAAAGGAGTTACAGCTAGGGGCCGAAGGAACGTGCAAAGAACCTTAAGTAATGGCACTAGCCCGGGGGCGGGCCTAACTGCTCAGGCATCCAACAACCTATATGTTCCAGCCAATAAGAGGCAGTTAACCTACACCTCCCCATGAAACTACGCTTGTATACGTTTTTAATAAACATTTCATAACCTTTGTATATCTCAATTCATATATTTCTATATATACGGAAACTGGGAAGTAACCTCATTTGATTCATGGAATTTTAAAGATCTCTTATCCGTAGCTAATTACCTACTGATGTAGTTTTTCCTTTCATTGCCGACATTTAATTACAGTTATTTGCATTGCAAACGCTTTATTGGAAAACTAATAATAAAACTACTTGGTAATGTTTGCAATTAGTTTCCATGAAGCAAAACATTCTCTTTTGAAATAAAATCATTTATAGATGTACTGTAAAAGCTTATTCCTTCGCAGTGGCAGATTGCGAAATAATGTTCGTAAACTCGATTACAAAAACAATAACTCTTCTTCGTTCATATGAAGAAGGTTTCCTCCGTATATACGATTATATAAATATATGGATCATTTTATAAATACAGTTTGGTTGTGTGGGAGTTAACATGCTTCCAAATTTGTATCTAGGTAGACTTAAAGATTATTTTCGTGAAATTTTCTCAAGAATGATGCGACAAATTCATTTTTTTCTATGTCTATATCTACTGAATTATATAAAAAACATAAGTAAGAAATGCGCCGAAGTTTCTTCGGCGCAATCAAGTTTTCTGCACAGTGCATAATGCTGTGTGAAACTCTCAGCCATGGCCCATGAAGCTCTCAGCCGAGGCCCATGAAACTTTCAACCATGGACCGCTGGTGGCCTGTGTTGTTGGCACCTGTAGCGGTGGCAGACGCACAATCATTGCTAACTTTAACCTTAAATAAAATAAAAACTTCTGAGGCAAGAGGGCTGCAATTTGGTATGCTAGATCGACTTGAGGGTGGATGATCAACATACCAATTTGTAGCCCTCTAGCCTCAGTAGTTTTTAAGGTCTGAGGGCGGACAGAAAAAGTGCGGACGGACAGACAAATAGCCCTATCAATAGTTTTCTTCTACAGAAAGCTGAAAGTCACAAAAGAATTTCCTCTTGAGGGTTTATGACTTTCTTAAGAATAGTGGAGACGATTTTTCGATGGTATTCTCTTCCCTGAGCAAATTGCTCCCCTCATATTTTCTCTAACTTCCCATTTTTTTTTTTTTTTGCCAGTGCAAATTATGCAGCTTTAAATGGAGTATACATAGCTTTATAAAAGACAAACATGAAAAAGAAAATAAATTTGAGTCCTGGCAATATCATAGCTTATATTCGTTTCAAATTAGGTTATTATGACATGTGGGCTTAGTATTACGATGACCTAGCCAGTCCTGCATGCAGGTTAGAATTGCATTTATTCCATCCTTTATCGATAGCATAATCTGATGTGTTCAATTATTTTCTAAGTAGTATTGTACTGTAGATCAGCACATAATACAACTTTCTCTCAAAAGATTAGCATGAAAGTTGCGTATCGTAGCAGTAGTTGAGAGAGAGAGAGAGAGAGAGAGAGAGAGAGAGAGAGAGAGAGAGAGAGAGAGAGAGAGAGAGAGAGAGAGAGAGAGCAAAGCTTTCACACTGAACGATTTTTATATATTCTTCAGAGCAGCTTTAAGATTGGTCATTCATATTCAGAGTGGTTCTTATGACCTATTCCTGTCTTTTCCCCGGGTCTCATCCGGGTTCGTAGCATGCTCTCTAGAAATTAGGTTTTCCAAGGGTTAGCTTCATTTACTAATATGGAAAGAATGATTCTAAAAGTAACCACTTTTTTTAATCGGTACCTTATTAGAGAGGTCACTGGGATACTCTGCCTCGTGTCCCTACCTAGCATAGGCACGATGACAAAAACAGAAAGGAAGTCGGAAGATTGTAAGAATTAGTGAAAACAAATGCGAAGAGAGATTTCTAAAGCTTGTAAACAGGGGAAAGAAACGAAGCCCAGTCACTGAAATCTGGGAGTTATTATTATTATTATTATTATTATTATTATTATTATTATTATTATTATTATTCAGAATGCATACGTATTTCTGTAAGTGGCAATTAAGTTATAAATTTATCCTGCGAGTGTTTCAGAAACGATAGCCCATTTTTAAAAAGAAAAAAAAAAACCACAAATCGAAAGAAGAAAAGATAAGAAAATTAAAAATGAATATGCAAACAAGTAATCTAATAAAATATGGAAATGAAAGCGCTGCAGGAAAATATAGTTAAAAACATATTTTGAGTTAGCAGAATTTAATGAAAAAATTAGAGTTCTTATCAATATTAGCTCCATGTTTTGAAGACGTTCATGGGAGACAGACCTACTATCTCAGTCATATTTCGAAGATGTTTATGGGAGACAGACCTACTATTCCAGTCATATTTTGAAGATGTTTATGGGAGACAGTCCTACTATTACAATTATATTTTTAAGAAGTTTATGGGAGACAGACCCACTATTTCAGTCATATTTTGAAGAGGTTTATGGGAGACAGGCCTACTATTTCAGTTATATTTTGAAGAAGTTTATGGGAGACAGACCTGCTATTTCAGTCATATCCTGAAGAGGTTTATGGGAGACTGACCTAATATTTCAGTCATATTCTGAAGAGGTTTATGGGAGACTGACCTATTATTTCAGTCATATTCTGAAGAGGCTTATGGGAGACTGACCTACTATTTCAGTCGTATTCTGAAGAGGCTTTTGGGAGACACACTTACTATTTCCTCCTACATGTCATTAAATCAATATATATATATATATATATATATATATATATATATATATATATATATATATATATATATATATATATATATATATATATATATATATATATATATATATATATATATATATATATATATATATATATATATATATATATATATATATATATATATATATATATATATATATATATATAGAGAGAGAGAGAGAGAGAGAGAGAGAGAGAGAGAGAGAGAGAGAGAGAGAGAGAGAGAGAGAGCAAATCGAAAACATACTAGCGTAAGAGGGTGTTAGCTATGTATTTATTTTTCAAAAAGTAAGTAAGATGTTTTAAAATAAGTATATCTTATTTTCCATGCTAAACGCTATTTGTTCCACAAAGTGCTAGAATCAATTTCAAGACGACTCGAGCCCCAAAATGCGTCTCCTCGAAATTTTTTCCTTTCTATTCCGTCTCTTCCCTTTTTGGGGTTTCTATCTTACATTTCCTAGGAGTATACGTAATATTTCCATTCGAAAATACCGCACTCGCCAAAAGCGAGACATTCTTCCCCAGGCGTTTCTTTTTCACATTTTCTCTTCCTCGTCTTTGTTCGAGTGTGAATATGAGACAGAATATACGAGTGATACTCTGATTAAAAAAAAAAAAATTCTATATATTTAATTAATTTTTCGCATTTAGCTGAACAAATTTCTTCCGAAACTTGCGTCAGTTATACATACATACATGTATACGTATATGTATGTATGTATAATTTTCCCAATTTTGGAAGGAATTTGTTCAGCGAGGCGAAAAACTAATATTATATATATATATATATATATATATATATATATATATATATATATATACATATATACATATATATATATATATATATATATATATATATATATATATATATATATATATATATATATATATATATATATATATATATATATATTATAATTAGCAAGAGCTCGCTAGCAAATTGCTTCCCCCTTTTTTTTTGTTCTTTTCATTTACTATCGGCCGATCGATATTTCGCACGGCCAGAATACAAGGGATCAATACCGACTGTAGGCCACTCCCTTTAAGTAGGTAATTCCTTTTCGAGGCAAAAGTGAATCTGTCTGGTTGTCCTTTTCAGCCAAAAAAACCCCTGCGGGCATCAGCTGAACATGACTCAACCCCCCTATGTGTTGGACGTGACTCCTGCCCCATAGGAGGAGATAAAAGCGGAAACCAGACCGAGGTTCGCTCTCACATGTGCGCTGGATGGGATGGAGTAGGGACGACACCCCAGATCACTGCCATGAGATGCCCTTAGCTACTAACCACGTGGCCTTTCAAAGTATACTTTTCCTCTGTGCACTCCGGCCCAAAACACGTGTTCCCTTGGATGCTGGCCGGACCGATGACCCACTCCATTTGCTTGGAGTTTCGAGAAGCCCCCATGGCCCTGCCCTTTACTGAAGCCCTTACATCTCACCACGTGGAGGAAAACTCGCCCTCGGAAATCGCAAGTCATCCACGGACCGCCTTCTGCGCTGGAACCAAATCTGCCTTACGGTAAAGTGCTCTGGAATACATCCATTCAGTCACGCTTTTCCTCGTAACATTTACTTAATTTGAGTGCCAGTAATCACCGAATCTCTTGTCAAATGTCCGTGCTCCTCGAGTGTCGGCAGTGCTAAGCTATTATTAATTCATCGAAGCCCCTTGGCACCCTCAGTGCAGCTTCGAATTCATTATTCTTTTGTCTATTTTCATTACTGGCGTATAATGTGCATATCTCTCATTTCAGAGGGACCCTACATCGTGGAATCCTCCTGGACTGTGTCTGGAATCCCCCCAGTTTCATCCATCCCGTAGGAATTCCCTTCAGGATCAATAATCTACTTGCATTCCTCTTTCCCGTACTAATGTCATTTATGTAAATACACTCCTGCAAGTTTGCCCACGTGTTTATGTAATGTTTTCCTCAGTAGTAAGAGCCTTACGCTCATATGAAATTCCCCTTTTTCCTCTTGTTTTATGTTTCCCTGGCCCCACGAAGTCGGAATCACGAGGCTAAATTATCTGAAATTGTTGCTACCTGTCTCACAGAGAATATTTCAAACTAAATTTCCAGGAAAAACATAAAAATATATACATACATATGTATATATATGTATATATACTGTATATACTTTACTTCTGACCAGTCATTTGTTTTTCATAAGGACAGCGAAAGAGTACTTACATTACAAAAAGACTAGGATGTAGTCTTTATCATCAAACTTTTGTTACAGTGTACATTTGGAAAGGGTGTTCCTTTGAATAATGTTCCCTAACCTTTTATCTGGTGGGAGATGGAATAGATCGAGGTAAAAGTTAAGCGACAACCTTCTGAGCAAATACGGCGACGTCTCTTTTTCGGGAGACGAGTTCAGTTCCAAGAACCCATTGGGAAACCGTTCCAGTTTTTCTCCAACCGGGACATTCATCTGGAACAATGAACGCTGATTACTATTCTTCGCGGATGGAAGGAGAGACCCATTTACTATTTCAATGGATATGGAAGTTTTGGAAACTCGGAATACGGCTGCTGGTCAAGTAAACACTCTTCCCATAAAAGCTTTCTCTCTTATCAGCGTTCTGGTCCGGTCTTGAAAAAGGGAGAGAATTTCCACTTTGAATCTCGATAAGATTTCCACTTATTTTCCTTTGCTCATAATTATTGCCTCCACTTACGATTCTATTATCTTCTTAAAAAATGCGCCTAAGTTTCTCCGGCCCATCAAGGCCACCGAAGATAGATCTATCTTTCGGTGGTCTCGGTATAATGCTGTATGGGCCGCGGCCCGGTGGTGTTCTGGCCTATATCGTTGCCAGATGCACGATTATGGCTAACTTTAACCTTAAATGAAATAAAAAATTCCGGGCCTAGAGGGCTGCAATTTGGTATGTTTGATAATTGGAGAGTGGATGATAAACATACCAATTTGCAGCCCTCTAGCCTCAGTAGTTTTTAAGATCTGAGGGCGTACAGAAAAGTGCGGACAGAAAAAAGTGCGGAGAGAATAAAGTGTGGACGGGCCTACAAAGCCGGCACAATAGTTTTCTTTTCAGAAAATACGTTTCCTTTCAACCTGCTCGTTGCACTGGATGTATTTCCTTGCCCCGAGATGCAAAACAAGAAAGATCACCATAAAATAAATGTCTTAAAAAGAGGGAGATCAGTATCCAACGGGATTTTGTCTGAAGTGTCAGTCTTTTATTTCGAAAGCGCACGCTTGACATAATTTTGGTGTCCGTTTTTCTTTGTGTTGGAGACACCGGGATTAATATGGTTTCCCAAGTAAGGGAAGGTTATGGTAAGAAAATTGTACTGATGGACTTTTCTTCTTGAGTGATAATTGACTCGTCTCTTCAAAAAGAGGCAGAATAAAAGATTCAGAAAGCACAGAGAACGAACGAAAAATCCACATTTCACAGAAGAATGGTTTGAAGGATTAGTCTTGAAGAGCTGACCTCGAAAGCAGATAACTCCAAATGCAGTCATAACGGCTGACTACCCCGACTGACCTCGAGAGCCAGGCGCCTTCCTGACAGTTTCTGGGACTGCGAATCAAGACGTGTATCACTTTGGATGAATAATATTTCCCTGTGATAAAGTGTCAAGAGAAACATTCACCACATTTACATGATCACAGTCCTGGTTATCAGTGAAATAAGTTTCTCTCCGTTAACACGTGCTCTGATATTTGTTATCTTGGCGTATCTTCAGTTTTACAGGATTTAAATACCAACTGACAAAGGTGACACAGATTGGTTATATATACTATATATATGTATGTATGTATATATATATATATATATATATATATATATATATATATATATATATATATATATATATATATATATATATATATATATATATATATATATATATATATATATATATCCTGCAGAATGTGTTAGGTTCCAGATTCTCAATAAGCTAGCCCAAATCCTTCTCCAAAGTGGCTGCATCTCTCGAGAGCCAACTAATTAGCATATGCCTCAGTCGCTGTTTAGTATTAATTGACTGAACGATAGATTTTAAGTTATCTCGCGTCACAACTAACGGTCACCCTAACGCTGTAGGTCGAAATGAAATTAGATTTAATGAGCATAAAAAAGACCCTTTTTCTGACTGTAAATCCTGAAATCTTGCTAAAAATATGTTTAATATCCATAAGCTTTACGAGGACTACTGATTTTAGGTGTATCTTCAACAACATGTCAACATTTACGCTCAAGTCAAAGAGTCTTATTTTATCCTTATCTTGAAAGAAATGACTGTTGTTCATAGTCACCATTAGATTAATGCTAGCAGACAAAAAAAAAAAAAGTTCATATCAGAATAATGAAAGATTTTTTTATTTCATCTTTCTCAATATGACACGCGTCTCGTAAAGCCTCTTTTCCTTCTATTAAAGTGAGTAAGGTACCGACATTCGAACTGGAAGGAATATGAAAGGCATAAAAGAACGTACAGCATGGTTAGATCTTCCGGGAGAAGGATTTCAGCAGCAATGGCTGCCTTTGGACGGAAAATATGCAAGAGGCAAGCACCGCGGGAATTGGCTTCGGCCAATTTCTTCGCAGTAAAAAAATTCAGTTAAAAATTTTGACCCAAACACACAAACAGACACAGCAGTGAAGTTAAATAAAAGCGTGTAAAAAGACCTTGACTGGGCGATTTATCCCACTTAGCCTTCGCGAACTTCTAGGAAAACACGATGAAGTTCTTTCAGTTCCATTCCGACTTCGGGAAAATAGGGCAAAAGACTTTAGTGTCTCTCAAGATTTTATCTTGCACTGTAGCTTCAGGGGTCTTTAGTGCCTGGAACTATTTACGAAATCTTTTTCATGCTTTGTTGCTATACGTTTGCATTTAAGCACAGGCATAAAAGGTCTGGTTACAGCACTGTTCTGGTATTCCTATCAGCTGTAGAAGCACAGTATTGCTGTAGAACAAGAGGGAAAGGTATAAACCTTAAAAGGAAATAGATAAGGAAATGGATACCCTAATCCAGACTATAAGGATTGTATCTGGGGACATCAGGATAGAGTTTGGAATAGAAAAATGCGCCTTGGTCAACATACATAAAGGCAAAGTGACAAGGACTGAAGGGATAAATCTACCAGAAGGAAATAGCATCAAACACATAGATGAGACAGGATGCAAATACCTGGGAATAATAGAAGGAGAGGATATAAAACACCAAGAGATGAAGGACAGGATCAAGAAAGAATATATGCATAGACATAAGGTGATACTCAAGTCAAAACTCAACACCGGAACATGACGAAAGCCATTAACACATGGGCAGTACCAGTAATCAGATACAGCACAGGAGTAGTGGATTGGACGAAGGCTGAACTCCGCAGCATAGTCCAGGAAACTAGGAACTACATGACAATACATAAAGCACTACACCCAAGAGCAAATACAGACAGACTATACATAACACGAAAGGAAGGAGGGAGAGGTCTACTAAGCAGAGAGGACTGCATCAACATCCAGAGCAGAGCACTGGGGCAATATCTGAGAACCAGCGAAGATAAGTGGCTAAGGAGTGCATCGGAAGAAGGAATAATAAAGGTAGACGAAGACCCAGAAATATACAGAGACAGGAGAATGAAAAACAGGGCAGAGGAATGGCACAGCATACCAATGCACGGACAGTACATGAGACAGACTAAAGAAATGGCCAGCAATGAAACATGGCAATGGCTACAGAGGGGAGAACTCAAGAAGGAAACAGAAGGAATGCTAACAGCGGCACAAGATCAGGCCCTGAGAACCAGATATGTTCAAAGAACAATAGATGGAGATAACATCTCACCCATATGCAGGAAGTGCAATATGAAAGACGAGACCATAAACTGCATAGCTAGGGAATGTCAGACGCTTGCACAGAACCAGTACAAAAAGATGCATGATTCAGTAGCAAAAACCCTCCACTGGAGCTGTGCAAGAAACACCAGCTAGCTGGCAGTAATAAGTGGTACGAACATCAACCTGAGGGAGTGATAGAAAACGTTCAAGCAAAGATCCTCTGGGACTATGGTATCATAAGAGATAGGGTACGTGCCAATAAACCGGACTTGACGAAGAAGAAAGTTATCACTCATTGATGTGGCAATACCATGGGACACCAGAGTAGATGAAAAATAAAGAGAAAAAATTTCTAAGTATCAAGACCAGAAAACAGAAAGAAGAAGGATATGGGATATGCCACTGGAAACTGTACCCATAATCATAAGAGCACTAGACACGATCCCAGGATCCCTGGCAAGGAACCTGGAAAAACTAGAGGCCGAAGTAGCTCCAGGACTCATGCAGAAGAGCGTGCTACTGGAAACAGCGCACATAGTGATGGACCCCTAAGGAGGCAAGGATGTAACCCGGAACCCCACACTATAAAAACCACCCAGCCGAATAGGATGACTGTGACAGACAAAAAATAAATAATAATAATAATAATAATAATAATAATAATAATAATAATAATAATAATAATAATAATAATAATAAAATGAGAAAAAAGAAGATGAAAAAGAAGAAAAGCGAAGCTGTTCTTAGAAAATATAAACATCATCGAAAAGCCGGGTAACGGGACACCATCCGGAAAATCTCTCCCGCACGGGCAAACAAGTTAGCACGTTTCGCCTCACGTCCAAACATTGCAGGTAATGGGGATCGAGTTCTCACCTGGAAAACTCTTCCCTGCGTTTAATGACGCGCCCTTTGGGTCCATTATCTGCCTTCTCGCTGGAATAAGATATTCTTTACCAACAAGGAGATCTCCAAATTTCGATATCAATTTATTTTATTTTTTTATTTTTTTTTGCAAAATTTTTGTTACTAAATCTTAGGTTTCGTTATGATAATTAGTAATCAATGATGGCCATTCATCCAAAGAATAGCTCCGTTTTTCGCTTTTTTAACTAATTATTTTTACTGGACAGAGATCCGTTGACAGATGGTCGTTATATTGGGATTATTCTGGAGGGCCGATATCAGCACGTGTTCTTAAGTAACAATTCTAGATAAGAGCATTTAACGTATAACGAAACGAAATCGCATATGATCAAAAGATGTTCGGGAAATAGGATGCTCAGTTACGTTACAACAGATCGCAGAAAGGACTGAAACTGTTAGAAGTAGCTTCGATATAATCTCTGGTTTAGGGTATAGTTTCACAACTGTTTGGAACAACATAAACAGCGAGCATGACAGACTACTAAACAGGATTGTGAATGAGTATTTTCAAGTAAGTAAGTAAATAAAACATAAGAAAACTCATTGGTAAATTAGAAATATTTTTTTACTATGGAATTTTATGTTTTGCGTCTAAGTGTATTTTTTACATTGATAAGTAAATCATTTACCCGTCTAGACTTGTGTGAATGCCCGCATGCACCAAATAATCCATTCTAGTTCTTTTAGAGCTAACGGTAACTAGCCACAGCCGATATCATTGACGCTGATCTTGACTGGCGGAGCACATACTGCTTATCAACTACCGGCCAGTCAGGTGAATGATAAAATATTCAAATAATATTAGCTGCTGATATTATCCGTTGGATCCAAACTTACAAAATATAACATATATGTGTACAATGCAGATCTGAAGCATTTCACTCATAAATTCAGTACTTTCTGCTAATGTCTCTGTTTTTAGTTTTCTGTAAAAGAAAACTGTTGAGATGGCTAGTTGTTTGTCCGTCCGCACTTTTTCTGCCCGCCCTCAGATCTTAACAACTACTGAGGTTAGAGGGCTGCAAATTGGTATGTTGATCATCCATCCTCCAATTATCAAACATAGCAAATTGCAGCTCTGTAGCCTGAGTAGTTTTGATCTTATTTATGGTTAAAGTTAGCGTCTGGCACAGCTATAGGTGCCAACAACACAGGCCACCACCGGGCAATGGCTGAAAGTTTCATGGGCCGCAGCTGAGAGTTTCATGGGCTGTGGCTGAGAGTTTCACACAGCATTATACGCTGTACAGAAAACTCGATTGCGCCGAAGAAACATCGGCTCATTTTTTACTTGTGCATCTAGTGGAAAGGAATGAAAGGTAAAATCTCAGCAGGTAAAATTTTGGAAATACGACCCCTCCCTGTTCTGACTATCCGTCATGTCAAATTAATGAAATCCATTCCAAAAAGGAGACATTAAAGTCGCACTTCAACATGTTTAGATGTATATTTTCTCCCCCACTCTCTTCCTATCTTGCCTATCCCTCTCTCTTCCTCTCTTGCAGACACATATACACAAAAAATAACCTTGATTCCATTGTCGGGCTAGGGCTAGTAAGGTACTATTTATTGACCTCTTTTGAAGTCCAAGTGCGAATTTGTTACTTATTAATGGAATGTTAGGGTGGAATATGGGGTTAAGCAGAGGGGGTGGATGCGAAGAGAGAGAGAGAGAGAGAGAGAGAGAGAGAGAGAGAGAGAGAGAGAGAGAGAGAGAGAGAGAGAGAGAGAGAGAGAGGATGCTCAGACTTGCACTGACATCTCATCAGTAATATTTCAGGGGATAAAATGAAAACTGAAAGGGGTCACTGACTATTAAGTGGGCGTGTTAGAAATTAATGAACAGAACGTAATCAGTGTATAACAACATACTAATTGAAATAAGTATACGGTAGAATTATAACAGGCATCTAAATACTATGCTGTAAGTCACAGTCTTACTATGAACATCACTAACTAATGTGATCCAAGTTTGCTAAAGGAAATGATGCCAATACCATCACAAGCTCTGAAATGACCTGGTTTTGTTTCCCAATGATTTGGTTATTTATCAGTGGTTTTCATTTCCTGCCACTGCAACCTGTTTGTCAAAAGCAAACCTGAATTGCACTAAGACACAAAAAATCAGCCATTTTAACGAATATATTTCCGTCAATGAAATGTTTGCCTGTTTTGGTGCTAATGACAGTTCATTGCTATTTGGCAAATAGCAGCAGTAAACTTTTCCAATGAGTTTTGCCGGTGATTAGGAAAAATCAGCATAACTTCCACGAGATCCCTCGTTTCTTAGTTTTCATTTGAGGGTGAAAAAAGACAGAGTGACAATCAGGATTCTACAGGGTCCATATTTGTTAGGCGTGTTCGCATGGATGTCAAATTGTACAGATGTTATGGATGAAAATAGAACGGACGCCCATACAGTACAAATAAACCTTTTTAAATGGGCGCATGTCGAAAATAATCTACTACCAGCTCTAAGAAAAACTGTATTGTCTCAAAATTCCACTATGTAAGCAAGTTGAGAAGCTTCCCTGGGCGTAATCTGATGTAGGTCTTTCACTAAATATCTAGATGTTTCTAGACAGACATACGAATGCGTTCACTAGTCTCTCTCTCTCTCTCTCTCTCTCTCTCTCTCTCTCTCTCTCTCTCTCTCTCTCTCTCAAATTTGAACAAAATGAAAGGAATACAGCTAACAGCTAATCAGCTAAATCATTGACTGTAAGGAAAATTCTGGAGCAAAAGGATCGGATTTTGGTGATAACTGTAGAGACGAGTGAAAGACAAACATAAATCTTTATTGCACTGTAAATAAATTAAGATTATTGCCAAATGAAATCACTGCAGTCTTCTGATAATGAAGAGTAAGATTTGACGAAGCTCTAAGGAGGTAGAACTATGCTTTCCATCTCATATCATTGATATTTATATAATTTTCACGAAGCTGCACAATGAAAGGAATAGAAATGATATTAACAAAAAGAATAGAATAGAATATATGATTTGGGCCAAAGGCCAAGAGCTAGGATCTATGAGGTCATTCAGCGCTGAAACGGAAATTGACAGTAAAAAGGTTTGAAATGTTTAACAGGAGGAAAACCTCGCAGTTGCACAACGAATCAATTGTTAGGAGAGGTTGGAAAGGAAAATGAAACGGAGGTACAGTAAAACGATTGAAAAGGGTCGCAGCTATGGACCGAAGGGACGCTGCAAAGAACCTTAAGTAATGCCTATAGTGCACCGCATGAGGTGCACTGACGGCACTACCCCCTAAGGGAGATATTAACAAAGAGCTAGTCTTCATCTAAACGCTGAATTCTCTGATCTATGGCGAATTTTCAAACCTAATTAAACGTCTTTCAAAATACTAGGTTCCCAGCAACCGAAAAGCGAATGGCGTGAACACATAATATCCTGCCACTCCTATCTGCTTCACCATAAAAAAAATAACTTTGCAGTAAACGAGAATAGTCGTATTTACAGCTCCCTGATTGCCAATCCTCATTCAAGGAATTACCGAAGCCTCTTGGCCTTTACTGTCCTTGCATGTCTCGACTTTACGATTTCGTGAGAGATCTCGGCCAATAAAACTGAGGCATAAAACAGCGGGAGAATTACATTTGCAGGGCTGAACGAGAGAAAACCAAATAGATCTTCGCCTGCAATTTGAGCCATTTGCCTGAGTCTGCAGTATATCTTGGGAAGAATATGGGCGTCTAATATCTGTTGTAAGAGAGCCAAAGTGCTTTTATTCTTAGTTGGGGATCCTTGTGGGAATATCATCCGGCGGCAAAGCTTTGTGTTTTTATGGATTTGAGAAACATGTAGTTTTCATGAATGGTAGTCTGGTTTGCATATTCGTACGTGTGTGTAAGTATGGTCCTAGATACAATTATTTTTGAGAATATGTCAATAAATTTACACTTTTCAAGCATATGTAATCATTACCACACAAACGAAGCTGAAGTACATTACGTTTTATTTGTCTCTTAATTAGCAGAAGTATTACAAAAGTAATACATAATTGTTTTATGAATCTCTTACCAAAGCTGACACTCGTAATTGCATTAAGTGAATAGATTTCCGAGAGATCGGGATTTTTTGGGGGGGAGGTGGGGGGGAAGGGCGGTAAACTGAGAAGACCCTTTGCTCGCATATTAAATTTTGATGTCTCGATAGAAATGTAACTGAATCATTTAAGCTTTACAAGAGAGAAGGAAACTGAGGAAGAGGACGGTTGTTGTTGTAAAACTTAAAGTTTTCAGATTACTTCTATAAGTACATCAAGTTTAGTTACACAAGAAAAGGTTCTCATTTTTCCTCTTCTTTATTGAACGTTATTTCTTATAGTAGTCTTTAACATAATCGTTTTTATTTTTGCGTTGAGCATACGCTTCCATTGCAGAATTTCTATACATAATTTAAGTGAGGAGAACAGATAATTCGTATCAGCACCGCAAAATTATTTTGGATATCACTGATTATTACTATTTGATATTGTAAAAATTTTACAGCAACGACATATAAAACCTAACTAATACTATTTATTATTAATATTGTCATAGTAAAACTTACCTTATTCCTGTTGTGAAACTTTTCCTCGACCTTTTTTGATTTCCAAGAAAACATTAAAGGGCCTAGAGCCTCGAAAAGATGACTTCCTTCAGGGCGGTAATGAGTATCGATTAATCTCCATTACCTTCCTTCAACTTTCTGTGTTCGTCTCTGTGACTTTTGGGAAACCTGCAGACACATAAAAGCTAGGTAATTCACCAGGAAAAACAAGTAAGAACTGCGTATAATCAAGCCATCGAAAATAGATCTATTTTTCGGTGGTCTCGGTATAATGCTGTATGAGCCGCGACCCATGAAACTTTAACCACGACCTGGTGGTGGAATACCCTATATCGTTGCCAGAAGCAAGATTATGGCTAACTTTAACCTTAAATAAAATAAAGACTACTGAGGAGGGTGGATGATCAACATACCAGTTTGCAGCCTTCTAGCCTCAGTAGTTTTTAAGATCTGAGGGCGGACAGAAAAAGTGCGGACAGAAAAAAGTGCGGACAGAAAAAAGTGTGGACAGAATAAAGTGCGGACGGACAAACTAAAAAGCACCTTAAGACATGTAAGACAGTAAAAGGTCAAGTCAAAAGTAAAATGGATAACTGAAACCATTACGTCAAAACCAGTATCTCTCTCTCTCTCTCTCTCTCTCTCTCTCTCTCTCTCTCTCTCTCTCTCTCTCTCTCTCTCTCAACTGTAATACTTGTTATATCCTTAATACTTGTTATATCCTTCGATTGATTAAAAAAGATATTCTTTGCTAAATTACTTACATAAGTGGAATATCCACCTACACTGCATTTCGTATAAAGTAATAATTAATTCATCGTCCATATCGCATACAGGTAATCTTTGTTCCAAAAATGTAGAATTCAGGGTTTTGAAAATATGTCATTTGAATTATGTCATTACCGGAAGGCAAATACTGTCATGTGGTAATGCCAATATTTCGGATGCATTTTTCTCTCAGAATGAATAACATTGCAAAATTATCTATGGCAAAATCATCTGCGAGTTCTGCACTCCGAGGATTGATGAAAGATCGTTGGTTAGTGGTGAATAATGAATCAATGAAAGTGGGAGATACAAACCCATGCATTTGACTACGGATTTTTCAGTAATACGTTCCGGTGATTAAGCAGTAGAACCCTACCTGAACAGCCCCGATAAAACTGGATATAAACCAACCCAATTAACTCCAGAAACATCATCCATTTTAAGAATGTACATGGCAATAATTGGCACATGAAGTCAGCCATCTTAAAAAGAGATAAGGCATCATATAGTCTCAGTGAGGCGAGATATATTAATCTCTCATCTCAATGAGGCAATGTGATGCCTCATCCCTTTTCAAGATGGCTGAGCATAAGTACAGTTTCATCCACATGATGCTCCCTCTGAAAGCAACTTTGGTGTGAGTATCATTGCTTCTAAAAAAAAATAAAAAAAATATGGCTAGTCGCACGTCAAGGAGATTTGCACCTGGAAAGTGCTCACAACTTCCCTCGTTATGGAAGGTCAAATTTCTCTTTAAGCCAAAGCGGTTGGAGGAACCTTCGTAGTTAAATAGGACTTTCGTTCGTATCATCAACGGGGCAGACGAGTTACGTCCTCAGTAAAAGGAGTTTTTGCCACATTCCATTAAAACGCACAAGAGGTTAAGAGCCACCTCGCCAGAGCGAGTACGGAAATGCCTTCACGGCAATGGTGTCACGGTCTCTGAAACGCAAATTTAAGGGAGCACTTCAGGGCTCTGCTCTGAATAAAGAACAAACTATTTTTTACGGGGGGAAAAGCCAAAAGGCAGTGCAACCTGATGCCCTTATCCAGCCCCGTCCTGTATCAAAATATACAGTACGGGTACTAAATAATGGGAGGTTGTAAGCTACGACAACGGAAGCAGGTAAGAAACTCTTATTGAAGAGCACATTAAGAACACTATTGGCTTGTTTAGAATATATATATATATATATATATATATATATATATATATATATATATATATATATATATATATATATATATATATATATATATATATATATATATATATATTACCACAGGTGAAAAATAATAGACGTAATGCTCTTAAAAACATACATGAAAACACTGAATGTTTAACCTTATTGCTTTGTCCGGACTAGAAATAGGCCTAAATACAGTGTATAGAAAACCCACTATTATTTCTTCCTATGTGCATTTCTATTCCGGACAAAGAAATAAGGTTAATAAATCAGTGTTTTCATCTATGTTCTTAAAACCATTACGTGTATGTAGCCCTGAATATATTGATGAGGAAATAGATAAGATTAGGAATACAAGCAAGAAATTGAAATATACTGACAGTGTATTAAACAGTGTATTAGAAGCGGCAAAAAAGACTATGTATCAAAACCAAAATGAGCTTTACAACACAAAAAATTTGCTTGTACTGCCTTATAATAATAATAATATGAAAGATATCCCCCATCTTCTTAAGAATTTTGTTGTTATTGTCGCATTTAAGAACAATAAAACAATGAAACATGTACTTACCAAGAACTCCCCCGACAATACTAAAGTGTGTGTATTTAAAATTCCATGTAAGTCTTGTGACAACTTTTATATTGGCCAAACGGGTGAAGCACTGGAAAAGAGAATAGAACAGCATAAAAAATATGTGAGATATGCACAGGGCATAAAAAATATGTGAGATATGCACAGGGGAAAAAAGTTAAGTATACCATAGTTAAACCAGACCACTGAGCTGATTAACAGCTCTCTCCTAGGGCTGGCCCGAACGATTAGACTTATTTTACATGGCCAAGAACTAATTGGTTACCTAGCAACGGGACCTACAGCTTATTGAGGAATCCGAACCACATTATACCGAGAAATGAATTTCTATCACCAGAGTGCTAGCCGGGTACGGTATTGAACAGTCCATTGAGGAACTTCAATATGCACAGGGGAACAGTCGTATTTTTGTACATGTTAGTGAGAACAATCATGCTAGCTGCTGGGAAGGGGCAAAAAGGATTGTATAATCTAATAACACCCTAGAAAGGAATATCATTGAATCTAGCTTTATAAAACAAAGTTACAGCCATAATACGAATATCAGTCAAGGGATGTATAAACTTGATCCTTTAATATCAAAAGAAATTTGTAAATTGCTTAAATTTTAAGGTAGGCAGTAGAGATGTATGGAAATAAGATTATCATATTTGTAAACATAGTACGGGGACAGCAGTGGTAATGAGTTTTCCAAACTCCGCCTCCCTGACACCTGTCAGGTGTGGATCTGATGTCGCCTGTGGTCGGTATGTTTATCAGTATTGTCCCCTGAGAGTATGTTGTGATTTTTGGCCAAAGAGTTTTGAAGGCCACTCCTACCCTGACACCGGCCTGTGGGTGGATATGTAATCTCTAACGGTCGTGTATGTTCGTCAGTACTGTTCTTGTAGTATATATACTTGTGACTTCTAATACTCTGTATCAATCCTTCGTCAATGGCTTGGAAATAAGTCGAAACCGGTCAGGACCTACACCCCGTCTCTTATTTTTCACCTGTGGTAATGTGTGATAAATGAATCACGTACAAAAGTGATTATAATCATATATATATATATATTATATATTATATATATATATATATATATATATATATATATATATATATATATATATATATATATATATATATATATATATATATATATATATATATATATATATATATATATATATATATATATATATATATATATATATATAGTTAGATAGATAGATAGACATGTATATAAATTTTGCCCAAGTATGTATGCATATATATATATATATATATATATATATATATATATATATATATATATATATATATATATATATATATATATATATATATATATATATATATGAATAAATAAATAGATACACAAATGAAATACTTCTTCAAAGTTTGCAGGTGTGACTCCAGGTCTTACCAACTTTGTCTGATGGTGTCCTAACAACATACGCTGCTCATCTAATTCGTCAGATAATTACCAAGGCAAAAAGAAAAGGTGATTATCGCCCTCCTTGGTGGACACCTTCATCCGTAGGGTTTTAGGAAGTCCGCTAAGAAACGTAAGCAAGAAATTTCCCTTCCCTGTAAATTTTAGAATTTAAGCAACCTATTACTGAATACCATGCTTTTTCATTTATTATTCGATCTACAAAGAATGAAGTCATTGGGCTATCAGTGTGTGTGGCATTGCATTTAATAATTACGTTTTCCCTGAACACTATGCTCCGAACGCGCCAGGAAAATTGAATGCAGGAAAAAGAATATTTAATGTAAATGTTTGCAGCGCTTAAAAAATAAAACCGACTTATGAACAGAAACTTGCGGAACGTTCACTAACAGAAGGAAAAAAAGTTAAGTATACCTTAATTTTACCAGACCACTGAGCTGATTAACAGCTCTCCTAGGGCTGGCCCGAAGGATTAGACTTATTTTACGTGGCTAAGAACCAATTGGTTACTTAGCAACGGGACCTACAGCTTATTGTGGAATCCGAACCACATTATAGCGAGAAATGAATTTCTATCACCAGAAATAAACAGAAGGAAAGTTAGACAGATAATGAGAGGATAACAGCGGGAGAGAAGCCATAGACTCAACAGTTGTTCAAGAACTGATTAGGCCATCTAATTAACGTCCTCAAGGACAATACTTCCTCGTCATTGAAGCATCACGTTTGTCATTATCCAGAATGAGCACTAGGAAGCGATTTGTCCAGCGGGTGCATTCTCTTCAGAGGATTAGTCTGCAGAATCGTGTAGGCTTAAGGAAGCTTAACCTTATTGCAATAATAATAGTCTGAGCGACGTCTAATGAGAGGCTGCGATGTACAGGTACAGGTAGCTTTCAAGTTAGCCAATCAACTAAATGTCGATACTTCGACGAGAGAGATTGTATGTTTCTGCAAATTGTGGTACGGTTTTATGTATTCCTCTTGAATTTACGTAGTGAAAATGCGTACTATGTAGAAGAAGGGTATTATGTTTTGTTGTGTTTGTATTCAGTAAGTTTATATCGTTTATGTTTTAGATTAATATACACAACGCAATGCAGTGTTTTAAATGCAATTTGGAAAAGCATAATAGTGAAGTAACCTGGGTGTCGTAGTATAAGACCTCGGCTACGATTAGGTTGTTACGTTTCAAATCGTTTAGGTCATACGATAACACATACGATTTGAAATGCTCCAGTTATTCTGAAGGAGTCGGAATATAAAAGCCGGTCTCAGGTAACAACAACCTCTCCCTCTCGCCGACCAGAACAAGTTGGTTAGGCAAATACTACAAAACGTATAAATGCAAACCTTGCGCTCACATCACACTTTCTCCCCAACTGGGAGCACCGTTGTATTCAGGGAAAATTTCAAGTACGGGGAAAAATGTTTCATTCTGGACGGGAATTCAGAAAGGCCGAAAAAAAACGATGAATAGTATAAAGCATTAAATGTTAGTCTGCTACTTACGCTCATCATAATTATCCTGTTTTCTTATCAAGTTTCGAAAATCTTGTTACATTAGCACAGCCATTGTTCAAGATTTTTTCCTATACCAAGAAAGATATCAGTCATGACTGATCGGACGATCAGGTTTTGTTCCGCTCCCTCTTCACTTGGGTGGTATCTCTTCCTCCCCTTGACCAGGCGTTTCTCTGCACTGACACTTCATGAGAAACCGAAGCCATTGGCGATTCCTAAGGCAGATAGTTCCTAAATAACGCTTTACGAGCTGACAAAGAATGAGTCATTGCCGGCATAAAGACAGCTTAACTCAGATTACTTCCGCAGCGGTAACAGTTTTTATTCACACACACATACACACACACACACACACACACACACACACACACACACACAGAGAGAGAGAGAGAGAGAGAGAGAGAGAGAAGACTACGAAACCCTAAATAGCCATTGTGCTGTTTTCTTCTCTGGTGACAGGCGATGTTAGTGAACACTGCTAATTATATATACAACAATTTGATTTGATGACTCAGATATAGCCTACTTACCAATGCTCATGGATGCACTGTACATCAGTACCAACTTAACATAATACTTTTTCCCAGAGAGAGAGAGAGAGAGAGAGAGAGAGAGAGAGAGAGAGAGAGAGAGAGGAGGGATTAAGTCAACCGAACTTCTGATTGTGGCTGGGAAATATTGTATATAATACACGCACGTATACATATATTCAAGTGTGTTTCCATAATAAAAACAAATTGCTCACGCTTCAGGATGGCACAAGAGGGAAAGTAGCATAAAGTGAGGCGAGAAGAAACTACCAGTTCGATTAACGGTGAAAAATTATAACGCCCAATTAGACCCATGTTTAACTTCTCGCATCATTAACTAAATGATTAAGTGCTTAAAGGTGATAGCTCTATAGCAGATCTTATCTAATTAGTTTCTCGAGACCTCATTTGAGTAAACACGTTGACAAAATATTGATTGACAATAAACTACGTAGCGTAAACCACAGTCACTGACCGAACATGGTCTAGTTATATCTCATTCCTCATAATAGCAAAAGCCATCGTAGCTATATAAACATTGATTTACATATTGCTAGCGTATCTTTATAACCATCTTTCAAATCAGTAGTAGTAAAATGTTTTCAAATATCAACGGAAAATTTTAAATAAGTATTTTAATGTTTTTACGTTATTTTTGCATCACACAACTTAAAGACAGGTAGCAGCATGAAACCACAGCTCTTAGGTCTAGGCCTAATACAGTTAGGTGAAATATATATATATATATATATATATATATATATATATATATATATATATATATATATATATATATATATATATATATATATACCTTTGAGGAGCTGGGTGTCATACTATGCTTCTGGTGAGATTCCATAACGACGAATCTTTTTCACACGTTTGTCCATTAAGTGCAAAATAGATTACAAAATCCATGTCGATTTTGTAAGCTATTTTCTCAAATATTTAGGTTCAACATTCAGTACTTGTAGGTCTATCATATTATTACGCGACTGTACAATAAAATAAATGGATATCGAACTCTGCTGACAGCACACCAACACCTCAAGTTCAATCACTCAGGTTGCACAGTTGCCGCTTAGGTGGCGAGCATCATAGCCGCCTTCTTCTGCATAGGATGAATATTACCAGTACAAAGCATCTGCCCTAAACATAAAAGAGGCGTAAAGCATTACCTGTCTTCCCCATTACACGCGTATGCAAAAAGTGGAAGTTTTTCTAACCTTTTAATCACGAAGAATACTAGCGATGTGATAACGTGCGTCAACCTCATCAAGGTAAGTGGGAGGGTCGGTTACTATAGTACTACCATTTCCCTCGACCGTCATTCCCTGACGTCATGATAGTAGAGGTCAGCAGAGCCATCTTTTGGCGTAAGGACAAAACCTGCCAGGTCGAGATCACTTGTCTAACTATTCTATAATTTTTTTGGGCATAGGATTCTGCCAAGTACACCGTATCTGCTCATCGTCAGTGGATGTTGGTGTTTACCGTCATTTCATTTAAAAAAAAAAAAAAAAAAAAAAAAAAAGGGGCACCCGTTGAAAAACTTCTCTTATGGAAGCGCTGTCTCTATTAGACGCCTCTCTCTCTCTCTCTCTCTCTCTCTCTCTCTCTCTCTCTCTCTCTCTCTCTCTATATATATATATATATATATATATATATATATATATATATATATATATATATATATATATATATATATGTATATATATATATATATATATATATATATATATATATATATATATATATATATATATATATATATATATATATATATATATATATATATATATATATATATATATATACATACATGACTGAAACATTTTCTGTTAAAACAAAATTCCATCAAATATAAGGAGCCCATAAATAAATACGCCAAAATGTAGAAAGTAAATGCTATATTTCAGACGTAACGGCTGACCTAGGGACCTTTTGGTATAAATACTGCTTTTCTGTATCTCTCCTCATTCACTGCTTGCCTGAAGGGAGAGACGGTCTCTAAAATATAGCATTTACTTTCTACATTTGGCGTTTTTTGGGGGGGCTCCTTACTGTATACTTCATAATTATATATGTATATATATATATATATATATATATATATATATATATATATATATATATATATATATATATATGCTAATGTGTATGCCTGTGCGTGCTAACGATACCGAACCCTTACGCATCTATGAAACCTAAGCCTATCAAATAACAGATTTGTAAATGGGTCATCTAGCTTCAAAACCTGGATCTCTCTCTCTCTCTCTCTCTCTCTCTCTCTCTCTTTCTCTCTCAGTACAATTCCTTGTAAATATTTTAGTATTTTTAAAAACAAATTCTATGTATTTGGCGGCCTATGATGGTAACTATTTTCCGGAATAGAAAACTACAAAAGTAACTTCAGATTTTAAACTATGCTCTCTCTCTCTCTCTCTCTCTCTCTCTCTCTCTCTCTCTCTCTCTCTCTCTCTCTCTCTCTCTCTCTCTCTCTCTCTCTATATATATATATATATATATATATATATATATATATATATATATATATATATATATATATATATATATTTTTATGCATTGAAAACAAGCTTATACACAAATTTACACACACACACACACATATACATATATATATATATATATATATATATATATATATATATATATATATATATATATATATATATATATATATATATATATATATATATTCGTGAATGGGGATTGAGAGGAACTTTCAGGAAATGCACTAATGCTACAAAATATAAATTCCTTAGTTTCCAAAAATTAGATTGCTTGGGGACGATAACAAAATATTCAGTTAAAAGAAAGGAGATAATCCCCCTAACAAATTTACACGAGTTCAGTTTTGCGACAGATCGTCCTGTTAAGAGAGCAAGGCTAAAAGAGACTGAAATAACATAAGCGGGAAGAGATTTCTAAAGCTTAGAGGTAGTAGAACAGAACAAAATTTAAGATTTAGGCCAAAAGCCAAACGCTGGGACCTATAGGTCATTCAGCCCTGAAACGGAAATTGATGGTAAAAGATCTGAAAGGTGTAACAGGAGGAAAACCTCGCAGTTGGGCTATGAATCAATTGTTAGGCGAGGGTGGAAAGTACGATGGCAGAAAGAGAATATGAACGGACGTACAGAACGACGCTGCAAAACCCTTGAGTAATGCCTACAGTGCACCATGTGAGGTGCACTGACGGCACTGCCCCTCTACGGGGCTTAGAAGTAGTAGGAACGAAACGATGACTGAACTCACATGAGTCAGAAGAGGTGGCTTGCAAGGACACACAAAGGCAAAAATAATTCCAGAATCAAACTGTGCAATCAGCCGCAGAGGAAGAGCATTATTCAGTCAACAAACTCCGTCATTGTTTC
Organism: Macrobrachium rosenbergii; assembly: GCF_040412425.1. Taxonomy (NCBI): domain Eukaryota; kingdom Metazoa; phylum Arthropoda; class Malacostraca; order Decapoda; family Palaemonidae; genus Macrobrachium; species Macrobrachium rosenbergii. The sequence goes on along the minus strand of NC_089789.1, from coordinate 15,132,113 downwards.
GCCAGGCGTTTTATTAATTACCTGCCTGAAGGAGCCACCTACTCGGCTCTATTTGATTAACGCCTCTGGCGATCAGAGGAACAGAATTCAACGCAAGGAGGATATTGAATTAACCCGACTTTCTTTCATCGCTCTAGGGCGGTCTAGGTAGTTAATGTCCTTCGGCAAGGAAGAGGCCTCGTGCCTGCTTGAGTTGAGGTCTTAATTGCATGGCTGAGGAAAAGGTCTTGGGATCGATTTTCGTTGATTCCTTCAGAATTCAAAAGTTATTGCACCCATTTCGGAGAGAAAGAAAGCAAAAATTGGAAGGAGGAACAAGCAAGAATTCCTCGTGTATCTGCAACGGAAGTCAATGTCGTTACTGATATTTTGAAATTTATTATTACCATTTTATTATCAACTTACAATCCATACCAAGAATAATTAATAAAAATGATATTCTGTATACACTGAGCATGTGTAAAAAAAATAATCGAACAAAATAAATGTATGAAATTAA
>NC_089789.1:15106614-15126614 GCF_040412425.1 Macrobrachium rosenbergii | reverse complement strand
TTGCCATGTTTCATCGCTGGCCAGTTCTTTTGTCTGTCTCATTTACTGTCCGTGCATTGGTTTGTTGTGCCATTCCTCTGTTTTGTTTTTCATTCTCCTATCTCTGTATATTTCTGGGTCTTCGTCTATTATTATTATTATTATTATTATTATTATTATTATTATTATTATTATTATTATTATTATTGAAAATGTTCATGTGTCTGAATGTGCTAAGATTTGCAGGCCACTAACTTCGGTTCAGAGTCTGAGATGTTAAACAAAGCAAATGTAAATGATAAATTAATAAATAAATAAACGATAGAACAAAATTTCACGGGGAATACTGAATGAAATTCGAGACATTCATATCTAGTTTAGCTTGATCTCTCCGAGAAAAATATACTATCTGTAAACGATACCGGTACTGTTTATTGCGAAATTCTTCGTAATATTTTCAAAGTAATGTGAAGAGATCTCCAGTCGAAAGGAGCTAGAATTGTCGCCGTTTAAAACCAGTTTCCAGCATGATTGGATTAAACTCCTCTGCAAATTTATAAAAATCAGTTGCTTCATTCACACAGTTTCAAGTCATTTGACGAAAGCGGACTTTTCCTCTAGAGTTGGAATGAACAATAATTGTTACAAAAAAACATTAGTTCCGCAGTATATATGTTCCTTTCTTTTTACACAAGATGCAAACAAATACGATTTTATCATCAATAATAATTTTGAAATGGACAGACGCGTAATGAATATACTCCTCGATGATATTTCGAAAATGAATTTCTCCAGTCACATAAATAGAAATCAAACGGAACAGAAAATACGATTGACATTTACTGCCTTCCCGTGTTCCATGTACCTCCAATAATATTCAAGCAACGCATACTTCTTTGGGAAATTCCTCGCATGTTGTAACTTCAAAAGACCAACTGATGACCGGGTGCAAAGTTTAGTTTCAAAGGCTGTTGATGTTTGCGCCTGAACACCGTTTGCAATTCAAAACAAACCGCTCTCGAGTTTGCTTTATGAAATATCCTCTGGTAAACAGGACAGCAAAATGTTTTGGATCAGATCCAAAGTAATATACTGTACGTTGAATTGAAAGAAGTCACTGTATTTAACGAGAGTTGCCTTGTTAGCTATTTCTCATTCAAAATTACGGGGCGCACGCATACGCATCTCTCTCTCTCTCTCTCTCTCTCTCTCTCTCTCTCTCTCTCTCTCTCTCTCTCTCTCTCTCTCTTTCTTACACACACATTATTATATATATATATATATATATATATATATATATATATATATATATACTGTATATATTTATATATATACATACATATATATATATATATATATATATATATATATATATATATATATATATATATATATATATATATATATATACTGTATATATTTATATATATATACATATATATATATATATATATATATATATATATATATATATATATACGTACAAAGAGATAGAGTATAAATAAGTCGACAGCAAAAACTATTATACTATAACCGACCAAAGCACAAACCTATGCACTCCGTGTATTTACATCGACGCTATCAAAGGTTCCATTAGGAGAGCAGGTTACAAAAATAAGAAGACAGGTAACCGTCATATACTTAGCCCACAATACATGGACAGAACCATGTAATAAATAGATTGAAGGACCATAATAGACTAGGAAAACGACAACAGGAAGTGAATTCTGAAGTTAAATTAGAGGATTTTTTTTATTTCTATAAGGTCAAAAGCAAGCACGTGCAGTATTGAATTTGCAAGTCTTAAGATCGATGAAAACCAACTTGACTAAAGCTGTTGTCAAGAGATCTTCACACTCCGGATTGTTCTGAGCCTTGTCGATCCTCCGTATAAATCCAGTGGCTGCCTCACTACTACAGAAATACTGTAAACATTGTAACGGACCCATCTTCGATATCATACAGAAATACTGTCAACATTTTCAGCAAAGTTGTAAAGGGAGTCAGGCATTACATTTTGATGCTTTATAAAACTGGGCAAGTATTACACCTTGAATCTGGTGTACCACAAAACAGTCATACCAAGCTAACAAAAATCGCAAGATACTTTTCTGGAAATTTACCTCAAATTTTCAGTCTGTGCCCATGGATCCGTTACCTGTGTAATCACATCATATTAAAGGGTCGTATACCACCGTCTGAAATTTTTTGTGGGTTTAAGAAAACAAACATTTTCTGAGGTATGCGAAGATTTTACATCCTATGACCCACAGCGTCTCAGCACATGAAGACTGAGGCGTACCTTTGCAAACATCAAATGACCGAAAGTTTACCACAAGGTCAACTGAAGGAAATGGGTACTTGCCTTTCTATGCCCACAGACGATACTTCACCAGATGAAGCATAGAATCTAAACGAATATTCAGTCTCCCTAAGTTAGCACTTCTCGGTCCAGCCAAGCTGCAAAGCAGAGGTTTCTTTATCAGTGATGTTTGTCTTGTAAGAAAGATTGCTAAAGGATATATTTATAAAACTTGGGCTAATAAATTACAGACAATTTCTCATAAAGACAAAGAAAACAATACTAGGGAGAAATTCCAGCATAACTTCCAGACAACTCTTCGCTCATAAGCTAAAAAAAAAAAAAATTTAAAATACCCAGACCATGATGTAACATCCTAATTGAATTGAATAGAGAACTTAGGCCAAAGGCCAAGCACTGGGACCTATGAAGCCATTCAGCGCTGAAACGGAAATTGACAGTCAAAGGTTTGAAAGGTGTAACAGGAGGAAAATCTCGCAGTTGCACTATGAATCAATTGTTAGAAGAGGGTGAAAAGTAAGATGGAAGACGGAGAACATGAAAGGAGGTACAGTAAAAGGAACGAAAGGGGTTGCAGCTATGGGCCGGAGGGACGCTGCAAAGAACCTTAAGTAATGCCTGCAGTGCACCGCGTGAGGTGCGCTGGCGGCACTAACTCCCTACGGAGCCCTTAAGCTAAAGAAAATGAAAATTAAAGACGTCCATTTTTTGTAGCGTTATTTTTAAAATACCCAGACCATGATGTAATATACTCAATAGGTATATTTCAAGGGGCACTTACTCCTTTGGCTATTTTCCTTCACTTAACAGTAGTTCCGTTACAGGCTTCTAAAAAAATTACTAGCAACGTTTACCTCAGAACATTAAGATGGCCAATGTTTTCGCTAGCATTTCAGTGCGCGTTCTCACTGAAGAGAAAACATAAGAACTTTGAAAACCCCTGTTCCCTCCAAGCTGGCAATATTTCCATGTCTAAGTCATTCTTTCTATGCATGCACGTCAAGAAGATTTTCATGTACTGAGGATACTGTTAAGGATTCATACTTCACGAGATACGGGACAATCGCACAACTCAGAGCCATTATGTCTAAAATTTTTTGACATTTTTCCTCTCCTACAACCAGGACACGTTCTATCAGACATGTCTGCTAGGTTATAATGAAAGACACCCAAACTGTCAGGTTTGACAAAATTCTCCGTGTTCATCTACCAGGGCTTTAGGTTATTTTCTAAGTTTTAAACGTCTTCTCCATTTGATAAACCTGCTTCAATTTTTAATTAGCCAACAATTTTTACACAACTCCCTTTTTTTTCTGTCTACAGTTGTCAGTTGCTTTACATAAAATAAATAAAGCCTTTATTACACAATGTTGCCCAAAAAACTATAATGGCTCTTGAATACCGTGGCCTTGAAGCCTAACGATCTGTGCCATTACACTAGATAAGCGCCAGGCGAGGTTAACTGTAAAAGCCCTGTCCACACTAGCGGGCATTGCCCGACGGGCAAACAATGTTCCCATAACCCGTTCCACTATACCTACCGACCGCGTATGGAGCCAGAACAATGCGATTGTCTGGTAACACTGCTTCAGAAGCGAGAGAAAATATAAACAGCTGCAAGTGCCCGTCAGGCATGCCCGCTAGTGTGGACAGGCCATAAGCCTTCACCATTATGTATTTTCTGTCATCCATACTCAAAATTATATAGTCATGGAAAATGTTAATGTACCATGCATTTTGGCACCAACCAACATCACGGACAATTCCGAGCAGAGATTACTCAAGGTCAGTCAATGCATTTTTCTCTCGAAATAAATTAGAAATACTTTCCTTAGTTAGTACTCCATTCCAATCCATTAACCTTTTGCTATGGTTTTCCCTGGCTGAGGTTTGCGAGATTGTTTCCATTAAGTATTTTCTTACCCGCCTAGGTTAGTTTTACTTTTTGTCATATCCTCACCATTCCTGACCCAGCTAGCACTTCGAACTTTCATAGCACACTTTTACTGCTATTTACAAACAATTATTGACCCTGTAGGCAGGATTTTGAATTCAAAGGGTTACCTGTGGTTTGAGCAAACATCCTAAAGTGGCTGCTTATTCGCTGGTACAGTCCTAAATTAAATCCTTATCCAGTGTTTTGCGATTTGTAGCCGTTTTAACATTATAACTTCTTGCATTATATTTACAGCTCCTTCAGTTCAACTTCCGTGATAATTAACTATATTTTTAACTGTAAATCTTACTTGCATTTGCTTAGTTCCAAACAACCTATTGGTTTTTCTAGAGACCATCCATTTGCCTCAACTGTAATAGCTCAAACATTACCATATAAATTCGCATGAGACTACACACTCAAAAGGCGTTAGCACAGAAAACAGCAATTTCGACCTGCGTTACTGATTAAATAATTCAAAATTCTCATGAATAATGAAACCTACAAGCGTGTAATAGCTTCAAATTTCACCATTGGTCAAAAGTTCCCAATGTACTTTTCCTCAAACTACAGAAATTCACAAACAATGATGCAAACATCATGAAAAGTTGAACTTGAAGGTTACATCGGACCTCTTAGTTTTACGGTTCCAGATATGTAGCCATAGTATTATATTACTATATTATTATTAGCCATTTAACGTCGTCGAAATTTACTCTTCAAGCAACACCTGTGTTGCTGCGTAAGCCTTACACATTGTGTAAAAAAAAAAAAAGGGTCTAGATAAAATTCAGTTAACTAAATCTAATTAGTCTTTGATCAGGCTACCTACATTGTAATGGCTTATCTATTTACCTGAACCATATTAATTGCTCATGATGCATACAATACAGCCGTACTAAAGGCATGAGAAATATTTCCATTCTTTGCCTCTTAACCCTCAAAGTTTACAACTTCAACTGTATTAATAACACATTGTTAGTGGTTCAATATTTTAATTGCGTAAACTAAGCAATAAAAAAAAAGACCTTGAAACTTGATCGTCTTGAAGATTTGACAGAATTAGATGAACTTCTTACAAAAGCTTATGATCAAGAAAAACGTGGAATATTCATACAGAGATCACTAATCCAATTTATTGTTATGTACAAAACCGATTCTTAGATTTCAATCCTCAAGCATTTCTAAGATCAAGGATTAATAAAACTGGATAAGTGTTTTGATGGTGCCGCCTTTGAATATATTACCAAAATTGCAAGCCATAGGATGCATATAAAATGATTTATGAACAATGTTACAGTACTAACTTTATAGCTTTAGGTTATCCACCACTTTCAAGAGAACCGCGGTTCGTAGCGATTTATTCAGCAGTTAGTAGCGGTTTATTCAGCAGTTAAAGTAAAAGGTTTACCTATTTCTTCCCCACGTTGGCGAAGAAATTACAAATGCTGGATATGCTGGAAACCGCAAATGTCTCTCCTGGGAATCATGGCCAATCAAATTCAACCTCTTGCTTTGGTTTTTCTTCATGGTTACAATTCGGCATAGCTGACATACTAGCCGATTCTCCAGTTACATGCCATGGTAATTTAAAATTCTCTAGATGCTCCGACAAATGCAAGTTGTGCTCTTTCAAGTCTCCACATCACATGGAGATTACTCAGCCTGCAAAGTATTTAGACAAGGGTTAGAAACGCTGTATTTCAAGACCTAATTTAAAAGTTAAAATTATAGTCGCAACGTTTTTCTTAAGGATGCTCCTGTGTTCACAAATTACATTATCAACTCTTGTAATGAAGCCCCAGTGCTAGACTTAGAAATGCAATAGCTATCTACTTTATGAACACTTTCCCCCTGCACCCAACGAATACAGTAATTATACTACAGAAAACCTCCCCACTTAAGTAGAGCACAAAATTCAAAGGTAAAACCTACCTTTCAATATGGGTAAATTAATGCACACACAATGCCAACTGCAGTTGACGGGCATTCAATTCAACATGAAAGGCAAATTCAGACACGTTTTGCTTCATAATTGTAAAACTATCTCGTGCACATTCAAGTATTATGAGTGCTGACATTAAAATTATCTTATCAATACAACGAACAGATTTATATGGACTAGCTTTATATACAAAATTCAGGTCAACAGTAAAAATTAAATGGAAAATCTAATTAGTCTATTTAAAAGTAAATTATCTATCAATACAAATAAGACTTAAAGGGACTAGGTTTATATATATACAAAATTCAGATCAACAGCATAAAAAATGAAAAGTCTAACCTGTAGAAAATAACTTATTGAAAAAAAAAATTCAAGAAACAAGAACATCTTAATTATAAGTATGTTAAACTAAAATATTACACGGATATTTGAGCAGTCTTGTCTTTAATGAGAAAAGCAGTTTTAACACATACATAATTCAATAAATAATTTGCTTCCATAGTTGCAAGTGTACTTGCCTAATGACACCTATACTTTCAATAAAAAAACAGCTTAAAGGCTTAAATCCATAATGACCGCTGTCTCAAAACATTTGAATACCCAATGCTACATGGGAATAAGCCATGCCATCCATTAATCCTTCAAAATTACTAGGCTTAAGTCACCTTGATCGTTTAAAAGACAAAAAAGGAACTATCAAAAACCTCCAAATCATAATCTCACTCTTACCCAGCTCGAGTGGAAGTAGCTGACTAACTCACCTGCAAGGATGAGTGTCACAATAGGTTTTGCGGGTCCCAGCTTGGCATGGTAGGCCAAAGACCTACCATACAAGCCTGGGTTTCCCTACCCCTTCAAGGGCACTGGTCCTGAAGGGGTAAGGAGCATTCCGGTTCTACAGTATATACAGCTAGTTATCAAGATAAGACCAACCAAAGCTGTAACATTTCTTACCTTAACATATCCATTAACAGATTATGACCTCTTTCGTAAGTTCTGAATCTTGACGTATAAAAAGCTGTGTTCCTTTAGGTAACTAGCTCCATATCAGTTCTGAAAGGATATTAGAAGTTATTTACCGTTTTGAAATAAGCGATACAATATGCGACATACCAGAACCAAGAATAGTCAAGACAATGATAGGACTATCTTACTTAAAACCCAAGTAGTAAGTTTCTTTAATTTCAGAAAATCCTACAATTCTACGTTCGCAAAATCACACACATCTATAACTTATACAAGAGCAAAAAGTTGAAAAAGAGAGCATCTTCATACTGTCATTCCAAAAGTAGGTATTCACGTAAAAAAAATCTCAAAAAGTTTATCCCCCCATAAATGCAAATTAACTTACTCCATTCAATAACATTTTGATTTAAAAAAAAATTAATAAAAACCTGTTATGATTTCGAGAACGAACTAAAAACTTTGTCAGTCCTTATCCAAGACATCGCAGTGGAAAAACGAGCGCGCAAACGAGGAATGTCTCCTCTGGCGTAATGATAACCACGTCAAAACAGCATTTAGCTAAACGACCAAACACATGCCCACTTTAACGAACACTAAGCAGTTTTATCGATGAGCGATAAATCACTCGGAATACCCTTTAGTCTACACAAAAGTAATGTACGCGAAACCGAGTCTCACTCTCGAACGACTGCCTGGCTGATCTATTTATTAGCCGGTCCAACTTGAAACTGGGAGACCAAGGATGATGAAGTGAGAACAACTCTCCATCCATAAAGTGACACCTACTTCGGTGTCCTTGAATGGCAATAGAACATATAAACTTCCGTAGAACTTCTGCGTACAAATGACAGGTCCTCTGGTGAAATGCTATACTACAATGAAATACTGAAATATCAAAGGTATCTTGTTTCACATTCAGATTCGAGGCTTTTGGTGCAAACCATATCCCAAACGTCGGGGGATATCCGGAAGCTATGAGAACATAATGGTTTTTAAAGAAAGTAAATGCATTTGGTGATTATGACCAGTAAGGTGCTGTATGATGCTGAGGTTACCAGCTCATTTCGTAGAGCAGTATTGTCCACTTAGCCCTTCGAGAGTCGGAAGAACCTAGTGCGCTAAGCTCACTGATAGATCTCCATCTTTTACCTGTCTTTGGAATTGTGTTTTAATTTCGTTTACACACTTTGTCTAATCATTCTCTCTTTCTGTCCTGCTTCCATCAAACAAAGGCTAGATTACATTTTGAATTTTTGACGGCCCTCCCATCGCCCTCTGCGTTTATTTTCTTTACAAAAACGCCGTAGATACTGCAAAAAGCCAGGTTGAATGACGGGGGTGTGGGGTGGGGGGAGTGTTTAAAGAAGGAAGAAAATCTCAATTATGGAGGTGAATGAAATGAGAGACTGGTCAGTGTGAAGATGCAGGTTGATATCTGGGTAAATCAGAAAAGGAAGCTTTCCATTCAAGACTGAGCAAAATGTTGGCAATCGAGTCCGCAGCTTCCTCTTTGTAGCTGTGGGATTTTCGCAAAAAACGGCACTTGATAAGGTGGTCGAGTAAGCCAGGTTCCCTGTGAGTACTGTCAACAATCAGACTTTCAAGGGTAACGGAAATCGGATATACTGTTGCAGCATTTTTTTTTGTTGCATACGCTACACTGAAATATTTGCATTGACAATTATTCATAGCAATTAAAGAATATTCAAAGGCTGGCGGAATGCCTATGAAAATGGGGAAAAGCTTGCGCATTGCCGTATGTTAATAATGTAAAATAATGTTCTCATTTCATATAGCCAAGCTTTACTTTGAGGAATGAAATATAAAATACCCCTTAGCAAGTCAGATGGAAAGGGACTGAACGTAGGAAAACACTTTCAAATCAACATAAAGTTCATTTTGAAAAGATAAATACAAAAGTCATGAAGTTAATCACCACGCAGAGGAATATATAAAATACCTCAAGGTACGTCAGGAGAAAACTTATATCCTAGGAAATGTTGCGAAATGTCCTGAATGAAGTAAATTCTTTTCTGAAAATTAATTTTAAAATATGAGGCTAATGTTTGTGCTGCTTTTTTTTTTTTTTTTTTTTTTTTTTTGCCCGATATCATAACCCGGCTGTTGCAAATGCATGTTTGGAGAAATTTAAATGCAGTGCTCTCGATTATTCGCGAATCATAGTACTTTCCTTGCAGGCAAAGATATGTAAATTAATCTTCACACGATCATCATGTTCCCTTCACCATTGTTCTAGGTACGAACCATAAGGATAACAAAAGGGTAAAAGAAAAAATAGAACAAAAAAAATCAATTACGTCGGACCTCGCTGCTTGTCGGATGTTTCACCTGGTATGCATGGGAGGCTCTCAAGTTGGTTAGTTTAAACCTTTGCAGTGTATACTGTTGTTTGTTCCTGGTATCAGTTAGAGATGTTAATAGTTTATAAACTGATTTGGTTGCTGATTTATTCGCCTTGATTTGTAAGCTATTTCTGTTTATATTTTCCCACTTTACAAGACGTTTATTTTGCCCTATTTTATTATGTGGATGCAAATCCAGGAATCAAATGGTCGTTTTGAGCTTTCCAAATGAGTGTGTTTAAAATTTAGCAAATATCAAAACCTAAACATAACGAAAATATCCTTCAGATGCAAGAGCTATATTTCGTTTTTATAAAATGCCTCAAAACATTTCGAGCTCCAATCATTAGGGCACGTTGTGAGAAACATCTGAGGTATATATTGCATTCTGGGAACCACAAAGACCAGGAGAGAAAGTTGGATTTTAGTAAATTTTGTTAAAATAAAAAAAAAAAAAATCTAAAAGCACGTCGTAACCGAAGTTATCGAAGACATTTCTTCAAATAAATCTCTTCAGTTTAATAATCTTCCCTGCTATAGATTTCTCACGAAAAAAAAAAATGTTTTGAACTAACCTAAGTTAAGTATATCTTAGTTTTACCAGACCACTGAGCTGATTAACAGCCCTCCTAGGACTGGCCCGAAGGATTAGACTCACTTTACGTGGCTAAGAACTAATTGGTTACTTAGCAACGGGACCTATAGCTTATTGTGGAATCCGAACCACATTATAGCAAGAAATGAATATCTATCACCAGAAATAAATTCCTCTCATTTTTCATCAGCCGGTCGGAGACTCAAACTCGGGCCTAGCGAGTGCTAGCCCACAGCTCTACCGACTAGCCCAACGTTAAACTGACCTGTTTTCGAAAATTTTATCAGAGGTCAAGCTCCGGATCATCCCTTTCCTATTCAATTCTGCATTTCACCCTCTGTCGTATTCTTTAGAGACTCCTTGAAATTGAGATATTTCCCTCTCGCTCTTCTCTTCCGCTTCAACCCTTCCTTGTGCCATCTCCTTCAGACCCTCATTTCGGTCTTCAAGAAGTAAAAGTTGTGAGGGAAAATTCTAACCAAGAGAAGAGGGGACGAGGAGCCTCTCATTTCGAAATTGTAGCAACTGAAAATAAAAGCTGGAGAGTTGTCAAGCATCTGAGACGATTGTACTACTAAAGGGAGATAGGTAAATAGATAGGTAGATAGACAGATAAATATTGCTATTTCTTACTGGATATAAAGGAAAAATAAGGCTTGCCACTGCAGGTAGATGGATAGATACCTGCGATTTCCTATGTTTTTTTTTTTTGTGTGAATAAAAATGAGTGCATACATCTAAATGTTATTTAGTGTTAATATATTTTCCATTCCTCTCATTTTCCCTTATGGAGGAAAAAGAAACGGGAGAAAGAAAAATGATTAACCAGGATTTTAAATATATTTCACCACGGGAGGAATGAGAAGTGAAAAGGATGACTCTTCATAAAGCAAATGGTATATGGGAATAAGAATGGTCCATATCAACGGTTCTGAACCGATTAAAAGGTTATCCGTTTGACGTCAACAAACTACACTTGAATTGAAATGTGTGTGACTGTTACTAACATGCTGAATCGTTCCCGGGATAGGTAAATTGAATTTTTCCTTGTTTTTGGTGACAGACGAAGGAAAGTCAAAATTATAACTTTTTTTATAGGATCGTCTTTGGCCCAGAATGACATTTTGATGGAGCCATAAAACGGGCATATGATTTATGAGGAAGGGGAGGCGATGCCCCTCTGCAATATCAGTCGAGAGTTTTTGTTTATTTCAACAGCTTGTGTCAATGGCATTGGTAACATAGTGCATTTTTTATAGCCCAGCCTGACGATATGACGCATAAAAACAGGAAAAATGAAGTGGTGTGTTTGACTGATATAATTAATGTACCATTTCGTTCTAAAAAGTATATGAACATAATTTTAAATACATAAAAAAGAGAATAACAAAAGACCTAATCACCTAATGTAAATGAGGTTGGTTATGACATACCACTCACACATACATACATACACACACACTATATATATATATAATATATATATATATATATATATATATATATATATATATATATATATATATATATATATATATATATATATTTCTATATATATCTACATATATATACGGTATTTTATATCACTCCTATTCAATTCCTTATCAGCTTTTTGTAATATGATGTTTAGGAGTTCTATTTCACTGAAGATTGATTTATACAGCATATCTCCATTTTTTATTACTTCCATTTAAATCTGCTCATATTTTGAAATATATATATATATATATATATATATATATATATATATATATATATATATATATATATATATATATATATATATTTATTTATTTATTTATTTCTTCCATCTCCCACTTGTTGGTCCATCTGGCGTCGACTCAGTTTAAGTCAGATAACATATTCTGGTCGGTCATAGACAGAATGATTCAATATTGCAAGGTCCAGATACCTCTCTGTGTGAACCGTGGCTGCACAAATCGGAGAGGTGTTACGGATCAAAATATGAAATTTGTGGCCTTCGGATATCCTTGTGTTCGTCAAGTTTGGAAGATGAAAGACAATAGGTTATGTTTTAGGTGTTTGTACTATCTGTGTGAAATTTGTGGTTGCGCGCGAAATTTTGAGACCATGACACTCGCAAACTTGTCACAGGATGTTTCCAGCCGATATCATAATATGGTAACACCGCACAAGCAATTCGGAGAACGAAACCTTTTTGCCTCGTGGACATACGAGGCGTTTGTTGCTCTTAACTGGAACGATATAAAGCCCTGTCTCCAACTTAAAAGTATACATAACTCGGAAATAATTAAAGAAAATGATCAGGTGGACCAGTTTCTACTTGATTACCAGCCTTTGTTCAAAGTTCCAGAAGTGCTGGGTGATTCGTCGTTATTGTGACAGATATAGAGAAAACAGAAAGTTCTTGAATGTAGAAGAAAAATATTCGATATTATAATAAAAGTCGTCATTCATAAAAAGCACATTAAAACACGATCGATCTGGCTTCACATTACGCACACACACACACACACACACACACACACACACACACATATATATATATATATATATATATATATATATATATATATATATATATATATATATAGAGAGAGAGAGAGAGAGAGAGAGAGAGAGAGAGAGAGAGAGAGAGAGAGAGAGAGAGAGAGAGAGAGAGAGTTGGTCTAAAGTTTAATATGTCCACGCATTAAAGAACAAGTTTACTGATGTAAAGGGAACACTTTTTTTTTTTTTTGTGTGTGATTTACCTTACTGGTGGTCATTGGACAACAACTGGAACTAGTTAGTGTACTGTAGAGGTTAGGTATACCTTAGTTTAACCAGCCCACTGAGCTGATTAACAGCTCTCCTAGGGCTGGCCCGAAGGATTAGACTTATTTGACGTGGCTAAGAATGTGTACTGTAGAGGATTGATAGTGCGGTAGCAGGTCTCGGAATGCCATGTTGGTGGATCACTCTCATCTCACTTCATTCTTCCGAATAGTCCGAGGGAAATGGATGAGTGCGAAATCCTGGTTTCATCTTATGTAAGTTTCTTGTAGCTAGTTTACTGTTTATAAATGGTCTGTTATGACTGGAGCTGTTCACGTTGTAGGACAATCTGAGTAGCCGCATGCTTACTATAATTATAAGCCCTCACGGCTCGCATGTTATTCGTTCTCCGTCTTTCTCGAAGTTATGTTATTGGTACTAGTTAAGCTAAGTTTATCAACTGGAAAATTTGAGATGTAAAAGTTTTCTATTCTATTTATTTTCCGTATTGTACAAAGAAAAAAAAAACTTGCGCTGTTTGACAAACTAAGCGTACTTGACCAGTGATTTGGATTCAATGTAAAGCCAAGCTATGTTAAACTCAAAAGTCTGTATGCCGAAGTGGACTACTTTCTGAAACGAAGTTTAATATATGCCATTGAATACAATGTTGAAGGTAAGAAATACACACGTTCTTGCAGTTCAGATTTTACACAGTATAATGAAGCTTAAATATAGGCCTGGTACTAGTTTGATGTTTTTGCTTGGCCTAGCGCAGTCTCATACTAAATATCTGGAAGCCAGGTAATCGTTGAATACCAGTATTTGTGTGATAACGTAAAAGGACTTACGAAATCTTGTAAATCTTTTTATCTATAATAATGTACTGGTTTTCTAGAACAGGCTTTTTACACAAGTTCATTTCAGTTGGCTCGTAGCCGTGCTGCCCGTCCATCTTATTTATGTGTAAGTACATGTGCTTCGGTCTATCCCTCTTTAATATAAAGGAAAAATCTCCGACTATGAAACAAAAGGAATAATCCAGAACCATTTACTGTTGCGAAGAGTTTCATAATCTAAAGACTGTAACAGTCTTAGCATGCGTATTGCTTAAAACATGCTTCTGGGTAGATTTGCCGTATTAGCTATGGAGGGGTGGGGGCCTGATTACAGTCCGTCGGACTATCCGGCCTTCTGACTTTCGGACTATCGGACCTTCGGACTATCGGGCCTTCGGACTATAGGGCGGTCACCGCGGCGGCGAAACTACATGGAGCGAACGTAACGGTTTAGGCCTGTTACGTATAGTGCTTTCAATTTAAAATTCTGAGAAGAGCATACCAACTGATTATACTATTAGACTTGAAACAAAATCTACAATGTGCACAGGGTTTTGTTATGAAGTAGTTGAACAGTCACTTTGCGGCACGCACTCTATGGAAAGTTACAAATCTAGGTCGTTACAATGATTTATATCGTGGGGAATCTGACACACACACACACACGCACACACGATTCCGCGCTACTTCGCTGTTCTGAGGGGAGGTGGACTTAGTTGCCAGATATGATTTAAAATTGAATTCAAATGTAATATTAAGTTGATGCTATCTCCTACACCATTATTAAATTTCTATTAAAAATGATGAGCAGTTTTATGTGGTGAGAGAGAGAGAGAGAGAGAGAGTGTGTATCATTGTTATATAACCCCTTCACGTATGAATTATACTATCATAAAACATCAGCCAAAAAATACGATGCGTGATATATTTAGCAATACAAACCGTTGTTCATTGTTAAAGGATTAAGAAATAATGAAGACTTCATTCGAAAACGATGTAATCCTTGGCATCGACCTTTCGTTTTATGCAAGTTTAAGACTTTCAGCTTTCTTTCGGAAGTGGCAGTGGTGTCCGAATTCACCCGGGCTTGAATTATGACAAGGAACTAAGTCTTTTGAAATATATAACTTTCTGGTAATATGGTCATCCGTAGTTAATATCTGTAGAAATCTGATGCTTTGGGCGTGGGCCTAGAGATCTGCTATTGTGTCAAAAGCTGGCGAAGAGCAGACAAGTGTTGTTAAGGGTTGTTTTCGATTAAACTGGCATTACACTGGCGTGGGCTATCGATAATAGAGCAATCCGTAAGCATTGTGAAAGTATCATTTTTTCACTAATATTCCTGTTCAGCTTACAGTATATATTTGCGTGTGTTTTTTATGTGATTGTACCATTCGGGTCTCGATTAAATGAATAGAGTCTTCTAGGCTTAACGCTCTCTGAGTTTCATATACCTTGATGTTTCCTCAATTTACGTTAACGTATCCCTGAAGCCATAGATAGCCACAAGATAAGATGAAATGGCGTGCCTGTTGCTGTTCACATGAGGCGGTTATAAATATAGGCTACAGTTTTATCTTTTTTTTCTTTAGTCTGTAACCGATTTCTGTGCTGCTCGTAGCTTGCAGCTCTTCAAATTTTTGCTGTTTTATTGTATTTGTATTATTTTCCTAGTGTGTATGTTGCTAGATACGTGCCATATCAGTATGTAAAGTTTAGTATATACTACTGTGTTAGACACTTGCAAGGCTCTAATTAATGTAAATGAAAATGAAGTGAACTACTTTACATTTTGAATGCTTTGTCCTATTTTGGCCCTTTGTGTTCCATCATATAAGTTGTAAATGATTATTTTTTACGCCATTTTCGCAATCATGTATTTATATTTGTAGGTCCATTATTGGGCTGCGTTCAAGTTACTATTCTTAAACTTAACTTGAGCGTTGTTGGTAATACCCGTTTGCATTAACAATTCATCATAAAATCTGAGTGAACAATTCTGTTTAACTAAAGAACATTGTACCTCGTCTCCATACTGAAAATCTTTTTTCAGGCATTGATCCTGTTTGGGAAAATATTTATAACCGGACACAAGCTTCAGTGGTTTTCCGCCCTGTAATTTCCAACTTATAACGTGGCTTACGCATTGAGCGACAAATCAAGGTAATCATTATTTTTTTTTTTTTTTCTGTCCAAACCCATTCTTTTTTATTTCACCCTCAGGGGCAGTTGCCCCTGAAGGGGTGGGGCAATGCCCATCTTTGGCACAGTAGGTCCTTTTTTTTTTTTTTTTTTTTTTTAGTACGTTTAGAAGTAAGATTATGGTTTCCCGTTTTTGAATTTAAATGCTTTCCGCAAGATCTTGTGCTATTTTACTGCATGAATGCTGTTTCTTGCCTTTTTTTATTAAATCATATTCTTGAACTAATTTTTTATTACAAAGGACAGCATAATCAGGCTTAATTGATTATTTAAATGAAAAACATTATTGTGTAAAAATGGAAATATTTAGATTTTGCAAGTGAAATGTTGAAATATCTTATTTTTTATTACATATAGATGAATTATTTGTTAGTAAGCAGATTTTTCCTGAAAAAAATGCATGCAAGTGTAGTATACTTACAACATAAAGAAGCCTAATTCTCTATAAATTATTCATGTTCGATATTTTCTACTCGCAGTTAAATGTACAACACGCTTTCATTATTTTAGTGTGTTTCAAACCGTTTTATTTGTGGCCAGTCAGAATGGTTAAGTAATTAATCTCAGTACTTCATTTAACTCCATAAAATTTATAATTGTTATTAAATATTTGCGAATGTATTTTCGGTAATATGTTGTAATAATTATCATTGGGAGAATTTCACCTGCTATATATCACAAACCTTAATAACTAAAATTGAATTTTCATGATTCTTCAGTATGTTAGGTGTCAGTCTGCAGTTTTATTTCTATATATAACAGGTTAGTTTTATTCTTTGTCATTGCACATGGTCTTGAAAGTTTTTTTTCTGTCGTAAAAAAATTATACTTAAATTTTCTTTTTGGTCTAAATGCGAGAACGGTTTCTGACGAGTTGTATTTTTCTGAAAATTTATTTTCTCGGACGTTCAATGATCATTCGTGTTGTTAGCTACGTTAGGATTATTTCGAACTCGACGTTTTAGGGTGCTTTATACTCTTCAAAAGTTATAAGGAATAAAACATTGAACTGTATAGATTTCAAGATATTGTCTAAAAGTTAAAAGGCTTATGTTTACCCTTACGTAGGTAACAAAACTTAATAGTTACACAATTTCTCGTACGTACATCAAATTATATATATATATATATATATATATATATATATATATATATATATATATATATATATATATATATATATATATATATATATATTTATTTCATATTCATATTGACACTACCCTATCGAATGAAACCCTCGTTGTGACAATACTGTATCTGAATTTCAAAGATGATCACCTACTCGGACGGATCTTCAAAGTCGTGTAACAGTTTATATGCACCTGGCGCAGACTGTTTTATATTACAAATGGATAACATGTGAATTTCACTGTACTCATCACATTTATCCTGTAATGACGAGGTTAATGTTATTCTTATGAGAATAAATGATACGTAGTATATTATGATAAAGAATAAATAAGAACTATTGAAGATTAGCCATAGAATTAAAAATTAGCAGTGAAAAAGGAAAATGTGACCTGACAGATATCGGTGACTGAAAAGTAAGGGATATCTTTTTCAGATTGGGTGAAACCCTTATTTCCCGAACCAAGATGGATGAAAGACCTTCGCATGTCTTATATAAGCATAGATAAATGTTAGTAAAAAGTTACCATTGAAACCAAACGAAAAACTGGGAAAGCTAAAGCATAATGAGAAAAGTTTAACAAAACAACGCATGGAAAGATAATGGAATACTATGTAAGCAAGCAAATAAAAGCAGAACTATTAATCCTGCAAAGAAAAAGCACCACTCAGCAGAATGCCGAATAAGAAAAAGGCTTGGCAATTTATAGAAAACTCGATCAAACATAGCTAACATAATAGTAATTGTTACGATCTGATTTTAAAGCCACTGCTCTTAAACGTAGGCCTACCCACCGTCTAGGTATATACCTAGACCCAAGATCTAAAGACTACTTGCCTAGACCGTGGGCCTACCCACACCCGTAACACGTATGGGAGGAAGACATCCCGCAGTCTTAGGGCAAATGGAAGGAAAGACATCCTACGGTATCCCCGGATTCCGGTGCATTAATCATTGAGCTTGATTTAATTAGTCCTTAATCCTTGATGCATCTGAAGATGGAAGGGAGAGCCGCAGCCTTTTGGGGCAGCTGGTGATTCTAAGGTTCTCCTTCCTGGAAGGGAATCTGGTCTCTTTTCTTTACCACAATAAAGGCCATTCGAATAAGCGTGTCATCGTGTGTTTCAGCCTTAGTGTATCTTGCTCTAGGCTTAAACACCCCGTAAGGGGGTAGTGCTGTCAAGGGGTGCACTGCAGGCGTTACTAAAGGTTCTTTGCAGCGTGCCTTCGGCCCCTAGCTGCAACTACTTTTATTCTTATTACTGTACCTCCGTTCGTATTCTCTTTCTTCCATCTTCCTTTCCAACTTCTCCTAACAAATATTTCTTATTGCAATTGCTAGGTTTTTGTTGCTAGGTAACCAATTGGTTCTTAGCCACGTAAAATAAATCTAATCCTTCGGGCCAGCCCTCTCTAGGAGAGCTGTTAATCAGCTCAGTGGTCTGGTTAAACTAAGGTATAGGCCTACTTCCTCATATTACACCTTTCAAACCTACCTACCTCTCAATTTCTTTTCCAGAGCTGAATGACCTCATATGTCCCAGTGGCTGGCCTATGGCCTAAACTCGATATTCCATTCCATTCCATTCTAGGCTTAAACATAATTATTGTTAGAACTTTTGCACACTTATAGGCATCACGGGTTTAGGGAATTATCGCCATTGAAAAAAGGACAGCTAAAAGGTGAAAGTAACAGATACGTTTTCCTTCATGCTGCAGTTCTCTCTCTCTCTCTCTCTCTCTCTCTCTCTCTCTCTCTCTCTCTCTCTCTCTCTCTCTCTCTCTCTCTCTCTCACACCCGGGCCCCCTGCGTAAAAGGAAAAGTAAAGTTAAGAGGAATTGAAGAAGTTGACAGCTACAATGAAATTTTCTGACCTTTGCTCGAGTTTCCTCCTTTCATAATTAACCTTCGAGTGGGACATTCTTTTGACTTTTCTTACGTGATTCAGTCTCTAAATATTAGTTGGCCTTTACCATTTCCGCTCAGCCGTTCTAAAGTAAAATATATATGCCATCTTGCTATTTAGTATATCTGAATAACCACTGAATGTACAGTACATTCTGTATAATCACACACACATATACATATGTATACATACATATACATATGTATATATATATATATATATATATATATATATATATATATATATATATATATATATATATATATAATATATAAAGGCCAATATAAAGTTAGAAATGTAATATAATCGTATGACAAAATATTTTCATTATTGTCGTTAGCAGAATGATTAAAATCTCATGTTAACATTTCAGTCTTGGCGTATCCCAGCATCCAAGGCCACAAAAAAAAAAAAAAAAGACATAACATCTTACACCTTTGCGAACCTAGGAATCATCACGGTGCCTTGTTTCTCAAGTTGAAAAGTGACATACGGCCAAAACAACCAGTCGAAGTCAACCTCTCCCTATACGCACCACAAAAGGTAGGTCAGGTATTAATTAACTACCGTCGATTGATGGCCGTCCCTTGTTTATTAATATCTTGGAACTGACTTGAGCTCGACCAACAGATTGTGCCCACGTGAGGAAGGTAATGCCGTCAGTGCACCTCATGCGGTGCACTGTAGGCATTACCTAAGGTTCTTTACAGCGTGCCTTCGGCCCATAGTTGCAACCCCTTTCGTTCCTTTTACTGAACCTCCTCTCATATTCTCTTATATTTCCGTCTTACTTTCCACCCTCTCCTAACAATTGATTCACAGTGCAACTGCGAGGTTTTCCTCCTGTTACACCTTTCAAACATTTTTACTCTTAATTTCCGTGACATCGCCGAATGACCTTATAGGTCGCATTGCTTGGCCTTTGGCCTAAATTGTATATTCAGTTCAACAGATTGTGAACTTGAGGTCTGGTTGACATTTGTAATCATTATGAGTAGTTGTCCTCCATTTTTGCTTCTCCGTTTTAATTTTATGTTGACAGCATGAAATTGGAATCGCGTCGACAGAAATTAC
>NC_089789.1:15071614-15101614 GCF_040412425.1 Macrobrachium rosenbergii | reverse complement strand
ATATTTTTCTATTGAATAGACGAAAAACAGTGATAATGATGGGTCCTTCCTCAGTTTAGAAGGTCTAAAGCTTATTGCGATATTATTATCATAGTAATTATTATTATTAATCTTATATATAAGTGATGTTGAATACACAACAAATAATCAGCACTTCCTTCAACATGTATTCAGATAGAGTATAATTCTGTTCATTGTTTTTAATTTTCTTTGAAAAGGAAAAAGGGGTCAAATTAACGGTTTCGACAGGTTGCCTTCCTTAGTTGAAACTACAGTAATATAAAGACCATCATTAGCAGAGGAAACAACTACCGTGCAAAATCCAAATAAGACAAGTCTGATGCCGATCAGGTTTTTTTTTTTATTCTGATAATGGCTTTTCATATAGTGGGTCAGTTTCGAATAGAAGTTAGATTAATGCAGGTGTAGTTTAGCCACCTGTCTCTTCACATATTTGTATTTTGTAATGTGCAGCTGGTCTGAAGGTAAGTGATATTTTAGTGTTTTTACAGAGCAAATGGTTAAATGCTCTATTTTTTTATGTGAACTAATAATGGGTTAAATAATCTAAGGTATTACTTCTGCAAATGTATGTTAATAGCTGCAGAAATCTTGTGGCCATGTTAACGAAAGCTTCCTCGTGCAAGAGCTAATATGAATATGTCCTTCATTGTGGCCAACATCGCTTCCAACGCTGCGTGACGCAAAACGTTCCTGAGGAATTCCGCCCCCGTAGCTTTCCTGTGCGTTGTCTTCCACAAATCTCCACTCATATCCGACCTCCTCTCTCATAGTTCTCATCCAAGGGGTTCTGGGCTTTCGGACCTTTCCGGTGCCTCAGGAGTCCAGATGACACTGTCATGTACTTTTCTCCCACGGGCTGTGCAAAGGACATGCCCGAACCACCTCCCTTTTGTTGTTATTTCATCTACATACGGAACTTCCATAGGTGATTAGTGCCGTCATTGCACCTCACGTGGTGCACTGTAGGCATTACTTAAGGTTCTTTGCAGGGTCCCTTCGTCCCCTAGCTGCAACCCCTTTCATTCTTTTTACTGTACCTCCATTCGTATTCACTTTCTTCCATCTCGCTATCCACCCAATCCTGACAATTGTTTCATAGTGCAACTGGGAGGTTTTCCTCCTGTTACACCTTGCAAACTTTCTACTCTCAATTTACCTTTCAGCGCTGAATGACCTCATTGGTCCCAGCGTTAGACCTTTGGCCTAAATGCCTTATTCCATTCTTTCAGACAGAGACCACATAAGCTAAGGTCCCAAATCTAGAATTGACAGATTTGGGACTGAGTTCTCAGGTTTTAGGATATGATTAGGCACGGTAGTTTTTCGTGTGCCGTCTTCAGTCATCAAATGATTTTTTGTTTTGTTTACATATTCATTCATTTTTAATAACCCTTTTATTTATCTCTATGACCATAACCTTCCATGAGAGCTTGTCACAGATTTCCCTTTGTTTGTGTTGCAGTGTGTGATGTAAGAAGGAAAATGTTCGTTACCTCATCCGGCTTTTAACACTCTGATAGCGAGGAATATCACGGAAAGATTCGTTGATAAATATTCGCACTAATTAATCTTCTCTAAATAGCTTCACGGGAATACTGCCACTATAACTGTTTTTATGCTTTAATTCCAGCTTTGTTTAATGCTGGATGGAGCTAAGTTTAGACCCAAATTACTGTTTTAAGTTTGGTTCGTCGTCGAAAAACCTCGAATAAAAGCGCATTCCATACCCAGCTTTTTTCATTGATATTCTTGTCGTTTATTCACCTTACAAGAACTTACTCGCGCCGTTTATCTTTGAACAATAATGAATAAATAAACAAGTAAAAAATGTGCCGAAGTTTCTTCGGCGCAGTCAAGTTTTCTGTACAGCGTATAATGCTGTATGAAACTCTCAGCGAGTCAGTTGCTCCCCAGGTGATGTCAAGTGAAGGCGAGTCGTCGATGCCTCCTGAAAGCGCTGCCAGCACAAGATCCATGGCTAACCTTAACCATAAATAAAATAAAAACTACTGAGGAGGCTAGAGGGCTGCAATTTGTTATGTTTGATGATTGGAAGGTGGATTATCAACATACCAATTTGCAGCCCTCTAGCCTCGGTAATTTTTAAGGTCTAAGGGCGGACAGAAAAAGTGCGGACGGACAGACAAATAGCCTTCTCAACAGTTTTCTTTTACAAAAAACTAAAACTCAGATAAATAAATTTAGGTATTGTATATGTTAGGTGCCACAAGTGTGATGATCAAATGAATTTTAAAATTATCAAAATAGTTTGAATATTTCTGAACAAAGATGGGAGGAAGAATATGCTAAATATTGCTATTTGTTGCTTACAAATTTGAAATCGACATTTTCCAGCTGTACGTCTCCCAGTGAACCTTTGTATTTAGATAAAGTTCTAGGTCAGTGAAGATCTGCTTATATCTTTAGCATCCCATCAGGGAAGGAGATTAACATTATTATATATATATATATATATATATATATATATATATATATATATATATATATATATATATATATGTGTGTGTGTGTGTGTGTGTGTGTGTGTGTGTGTGTGTGTGTGTATGTAATTATTTATATATATATATATATATATATATATATATATATATATATATATATATATATATATATATATATATATATATATATATATAGTATATATATTTCACAGATACTATAAATAGTTACATTTATAAACTCATTCCGAAGAACGTGATCACATCTGATGGGTATCAGAGAGAGAGAGAAAGAGAGAGAGAGAGAGAGAGAGAGTTATTGTTCCACGAACAATGTACCGTTATTTCGTAATTTTGCCCGTCAAAATGATTGTTGATTTGTATGAAATTGCTTTGCAGATCTGTGTTGATAGTAAAAATTAATCTGGCCCCGATGAGAGATACAGAAATGGGGTCCATTATTGCCTTTGGTGAACACCATAAATATCCCTTTAATACAAGTTCACCGAAGGTGTTATTTGGTTTCAGTTGGCGTTATTGAACAACCGAGTGTCATTAATGTTTTCGTAAAACACAATAGTAATCTGTGTTTGCAAAGTAACGGCACTTTTCTTTTATGACTGTAGGAATGTTCCGTGCACCATTGTGTAGATATAATTTTGTAACATTTTTCATCATCAATAGTGCATTTTGGATTTCATAAACAAGAGATGAAAGCATTGTTGACTTTTAAAATGAAGGTTTGGTTATATATATAACAAAACCGCCATTTAAAAAGTTTATTTATATATATATATATATATATATATATATATATATATATATATATATATATATATATATATATATATATATATATAGTATAATATAATATAATATATATATATATATATATATATATATATATATATATATATATATATAATTTTCATTCTATATCTTCTGTCTGCTCATTAAAATTTCTTCCCCCAAAATTCCCAACTTTGATGATCGTTTTAATTATTCCCAAGAATAACACAAATTTTAGCTTGAAACCTTTTATTATAATAAGTGAGTTTAAAAATTCAGTCTTGAGTTTGTCTTTTGCAATGCATGTCTATGTATATATTTTCATACACTTAAAAGTTTTGACAATATGGTTATCATTACTTTTTTTTTATCTGTCTCTATGCATTTCATATTACTTGTTTCCTTTCAATCATGTAGCCTTTCCATATTCTGCAACCTTTTAATCAGTATTATTGCAAATTTTCTTTTTCGTTGAATATATGTGAATACCCTGAACAATAATAATAATAATAATAATAATAATAATAATAATAATAATAATAATAATAATAATAATAATAATAATAATAATAATAACTGGTGTTTGTACTGCATTTAGTTCTAAAATTTGCCGATCTCAGTTATGTAGTTCAAGAGCATGAGAAAATACTTACGACTTATCAGATAACCTGTGTGACATATTAGATCACGTTTCTTAAGAAGTATATTCGACTTAATTTAAAATCCATTAAATACTCTGTGTAATAAAATTGCATTCTTATTGCAAAAGAATTATTCTGCAAAATAAAGCTCTTGAAGTCTCCGACTGGTGTAAACGCAGTGACTCTGAAGAAATTGTTGTCCTTCCATCCCCTGGGCATAGCCTTTGTTTACATTCAGGACGTTGTCTCTAATTGGCATTGTTATTGAGACTGTGCAAAAACAATGACCCTTGAAAAAGTCCTTTCCTTCAAGGCCATAGCAATGTCTGCTTTGTTTATATTCAGTATTTTGCTCGTGAATGACGTCGGTGTTGGGGCTGCAACAGTTTGCATTCTCTGTTCATACGTCGACATTTTCGTTTCATTTTGCTCTCTTTTCAAAGTCCCGTTCTCGTGTTGATGTGATGTGATACATTGATCATTGGTATTGTTTTCCTCTACATAATGAGGCTCTCTCTCTCTCTCTCTCTCTCTCTCTCTCTCTCTCTCTCTCTCTCTCTCTCTCTCTCTCTCTCTGTGGAACCTGTTATGGTACATTCTTAACAACATATTGTATGATTAAGGAAAATTGTAAAGCATGGCTTCCTTTATGGTTAGTTATTCTCTCTCTCTCTCTCTCTCTCTCTCTCTCTCTCTCTCTCTCTCTCTCTCTCTCTCTTCCCGTGGACCTCAATCACCGCAGATCCCTGAACGAGTCTCAGCGATCCTTGTGTGTGTAAACAGCACACGATCTCAGGCACTCCGAGCTTCCTTGTTAGTTCAGTGGTTTTTACTCAGGGCACCGCATTTCTTCGAAAGCAAAATCGCAATAGTGAAAGCATATAAATGTAATGAATCATGGTATAGTAGAAAGAGATAGATAGATAGATAGATTGGTAGACAGAAAGATAAACAGACAGAGTGATTGAGAGATTTACTACATTTTTTCATCATCTAAAAAAAATCTTATTACCTTGATTTAAATAAATTTATGTTCTGTTTAGGCCAATTTTTTTTTACTGCTATATAAGATCATATCATTTCATGGGAATTCGTAGTGCTGCCTTTAATGGCAAACACCGAATTACAAACTGAGCGTGTTTTATTTCAAGTGATTTTTTTAGTTTTCTGGAAAAGAAAACTGTTGAGATGGCTATTTGTCTGTCCGTCCGCACTTTTTCTGTCCGCCCTGAGATCTTAAAAACTACTGAGGCTAAAGGGCTGCAAATTGGTATGTTGATCATCCACCCTCCAATCATCTAACTTTCCAAATTGCAGCCCTCTAGCCTCAGTAGTTCTTATTTTATTTGGGGTTTAGGTTAACCATCGATCGTGCGTCTGGCAGCGGTTTCCGGAGGCGTTGCCGACGCACTTTCACTTGATCGCATCTGTGGAGCAACTGAGTGCTAAGAGTTTCATACAGCATTGTACACTGTACAGGAAACTATATTGCGGCGAAGAAACTTCGGCGTATTTTTTGCTTGTTTTTAAGGTAAACCATGTAATAGCATCCTTACATAATAAACTGCATGCAATGTTCAACAAATTTGATAGCCTCACTGCTTTACTCACGCATGAGTAAGCAAGTATCCAGACGAAAATGAACAACGAATAGATTTTAGAGCATAAAAAAAGACAGGCTCAGTAAGCAGCTTTCCCCGTGAAGAGGCTTCAGCCATTCGATATGAAATAGCATCAATGCGAATATGACCCAGAGTCCAATAAAGCTTATTGACGATACAAAAAGTTTCTCAGATTGCTTTCATAGACAACATTGATCGATTGATTGCTAAGGATAATTGGACTGAATTGTGGAAACCGTCTTTCTGGGTCAACATCACAGAGCTTCATGATTCCACTGTAAGGGCATTAGGTATAATTCCCAAAAGGGATCATTAGGAGACAATCAAAGCATTGAGAATCTCCAACTGCCCTTTGTTAAATCTATCTCTATTCATTTGTGCCTACTGAAACAGGCCTTAAGCAATCTGATGAAACATCGAGCACCGGAAGGAAAAATTGCACTTAAATACATATTAGAATATCCTAAGCTGCTAAATTGTCAAGCATTCTTCCTCACAAACAGTCCCATGCATGAAGAAGACAGATAGATAAGACAAGACAAATCTGCATTGATTAATTAAAGCTCAGTCTCTCAATCAAGGTTCTCGTATAGGTCGTAGGTCCTCGGAAGCATGGCGAAGATTCTAAAGCCGGTTTTTAGTTCTCTGTAAAAGAAAAATATTGTACCGGCTTTGTCTGTCCGTCTGCACTTTATTCTGTCCGCATTCAGATCTTAAAAACTACTGTGGCTAGAGGGCTGCAAATCTGTATGTTGATCATTCCACCCTCCAATCATCAGACATACCAAACTGCAGCCCTCTTGCCTTGGTAGTTTTTATTTTATTTAAAGTTAAAGTTAGCCATAATCGTGAGTCTGGCAACGATATAGGATAGGCCACCACCCGGTCGCGGCTCATGCAGCATTATACTGAGACCACCGAAAGATAGATCTGTTTTCGGTGGCCTTGATTTTACGCTGTAGCGGCTGTACAGAAAACTCGATTGCGCCGAAGTTTCTTCGGCGCATTTTTCACTTGTTTTATATTTTTTTGAGTATGTGCTACAGTCATTATAGTCAGTTACATGGTTAGCGGCTATTATGACTTCATTTTGTATTATAGAAATTCAATCGCATTTACATGATATAGAAACTAATAAAGTTTTGAGTTCTAAATATTAACTCATATTGTTCTTGGTACTGAAATGTAGGTTATGATTTAAGAAAATATGCATAGTAACAATTGGTATCCATACACTCAACTGTTTTTATTACCTGCGTAATTTCTAAGCCCTTATAATGAGATTAAAGATACTTATTGATGCTATCACTTTCTTTGTGTTTAGAAATGACCTCACGTTTTTGCATGCGAGCACTATATGCAAATGGGAATTCACTACTAGCAAACAAAACTGAGGCCCCAACTTAATACATTGTTGTGTACTTGGGACCCCAAACATGTATTCCAATATAATCCTATTAACAATGAATTAATAATTTCTGTCAATATCAAAATCTAGGATATTTTAAAAGTTTGTTATGTACACAGTATAATTTATGCATAGCTATGTTACATATCTTGCATATCGCCTATAATGCGATAGCTGATGGTTTAAAAACAGCTTTGCGAAACAAAGTCTTACGATTGTTTTATAGTTTAAAATGCCGATGACCACAGTGTCGGTTACGCCTGTTTGCGATACCAGATCTGTCAGTGTTTTAAACAGTTCTGAAATTATTTTGATATAGCTTGTTGTGCCGCTTTTTTTTCTGTACAAATTCAGTTGAATTTTTCTCCACATTTTCAAACGATTCTCTGCTGAACCGCGAATTCATCATTATCATTATTATTTCAAATAGCTGCGGCAGCCTCTGCTCGACCACGTCATTATTAAAAATGTCGACAGTGCCACACTCGACGCCAGACACTAAATTAGCTGTGCTGGTAATGCTGTTAACAACGAGGTACTTGATCTCCTCCATCATGGTCTCAGACGAGGTAATATAGGATCTGCGTGGCAGTGACGAGGATTTCCATTCGTGTGTAATGGGAAAGATGGACTGACAAGACGAGAGCCAAAAGAGGACATTAAGTAAACTGGTGATTAAGGTTCAGAAAATTAAAATGTCATTAGAGGAAGTGGAAGAGGCAGAGATGAGAGGAAAGAAATAATGCAAAAGAGAGGTAGCAAAGATAATAAATGAAAGATCACGAGAATAATAACATTTGAATATGAAAATGTTAGCATTTAAGTGATAAATATAACTTTTGAATTTTAGATGAATGGTGTCTGGATTGAAATGGGTGTCCTTGTTATTAACAGATAGGATATATTAAAAAAAATTGTATATATATATATATATATATATATATATGTATATATATATATATATATATATATATATATATATATATATATATATATATATATATATATATATATATATATATATATATATGTATATATATGTATATATATATATATATATATATATATATATATATATATATATATATATATATATATATATATATATATATATATATATATATATATATTACTAAAAGGACCTCATTCAAACTAGATGGTATCAAATAGAGTATTTATTCTGAATAAATACTCCGTTTGATACCATCCAGTTTGACTAAGGTCCTTTTAGTAATTCTACTAATGCACAGAACAATTGTGTAATTGATAAAGTTAAAATATATATATATATATATATATATATATATATATATATATATATATATAAATATATATATATATATGAATATAAGAAGGCCCATAAAACACTATTTAAACGTTGAAACCATATATTTTGGGCACTAGCTTCTGTGCCCCCTGTTCACTGGTAGAATATGGACAGGTGGAGAGTTACAATGGTATATATACAAAAACATAAAGGTGTGGCCCCTAGGCCTCCGATGTTATGGAGGTGGCGTTTCTTAAGGAGGAGAATGACCAAATTCCTTAGTGGTTTTTGGCCTCATTAGCTCCCGTTTGGCGATGGATCTGGCGGTCGCGTTTCTTGGGTAATCTTCTTCAGGAGGGGTTTGAGGATTAGGTGTCGATGTCATCCGATTTCCAATGTCCTCCTGACAAGTTCATATTGTTGGTTTGATTGATGATAGCAGATTCCAGCATCCTTCTTTTTGTACGGACAGCTACTTTTGAAACCAACTCCGCCCCACTCCAGTTAATGACATGCCCTGTATTTCTGATATGTAGGAAAATTCCTGAACTCTCCGGCGTAACGCACTGATCTTTTGTGCTCTGTTATTCTTTGCGAGAGCGATCTACCTGTCTCGCCTATGTAGATGTCCTGACAATTACTACACGGTATCTTGTAAACTCCGGCTTCTTCCCTTTTGTTATTTAAGTATACGTTAACGAGCGAACTCCCGATGGATTTGGGATAATGGAAAATGAAAGGATTGTTAGGCCTGAGTTGTTTGGAGGCCTTTTGGATGTTCCGACCATAAAATTTAAAACAGAATGGGAAAAGGACGGAAAACTGCCGTTCCTAGATGTACTGATCATAAGAAAACAGAATGGGTATGCATTTACAGTATATAGAAAACCCACCTTCGCTGTCTCCTACATTCATTTCTTAAGCTACCACAACGTCTCCGTAAAAATCATGGTAGGGTGCAACTTATTCCTCAGAGGACTTAGGATATGTTCAAATGAGTACCTGGATAAAGAATTTAACACGATCCGCCAACACCTAACGCAACTGCTATATCCACCACACATTATCGAGAGGGCTATTAACAAAACAAATAAAATATACTATAGAGGTCCCACTCACAACAGACAAATAAATTTCAACAACAAAATAAAGCTTCCGTACGATGAAAACATCCAAAAGGCCTCCGAACAACTCAGGCCTAACAATCCTTTCATTTTCCATTATCCCAAATCCATCGGGAGTTCGCTCGTTAACGTATACTTAAATAACAAAAGGGAAGAAGCCGGAGTTTACAGATACCGTGTAGTAATTGTCAGGACATCTACGTAGGCAAGACAGGTAGATCGCTCTCGCAAAGAATAACAGAGCACAAAAGATCAGTACGTTACGCTTCAGAGAGTTCGGGAATTTTCCTACATATCAGAAATACAGGGCATGTCATTAACTGGAGTGGGGCAGAGTTGGTTTTCAAAAGTAGCTGTCCGTACAAAAGAAGGATGCTGGAATCTGCTATCATTAATCAAACCAACAATATGAACTTGTCAGGAGGACATTGGAAATCGGATGACATCGACACCTTAATCCTCAAACCCCTCCTGAAGAAGATGACCCAAGAAACGCGACCGCCAGATCCATCGCCAAACGCGAGCTAATGAGGCCAAAAACCACTAGGAATTTGGTCATTCTCCTCCTTAAGAAACGCCACTCCATAACATCGGAGGCCCAGGGCCCACACCTTTATGTTTTTGTATATATACCATTGTAACTCTCCACCTGTCCATATTCTACCAGTGAACAGGGGCACAGAAGCTACTGCCTGAAATATATGGTTTCAACGTTTAAATAGTGTTTTATGGGCCTTCTTATATTCATATTACACTGTAGTATTACAGGAAAAGATATTATATATATATATATATATATATATATATATAAAGATTTTTAAAGTATGAAATCTAAAGAGAGGCTCCTACGTGCATCTTTAATTTCAGCTTGTTTCAGAGAGAGAGAGAGAGAGAGAGAGAGAGAGAGAGAGAGAGAGAGAGAGAGAGAGAATTCTTTCATCTCCCTGACAATTCCTTGAATTCTTCATTCCACGACATTTTAATATATATATATATATATATATATATATATATATATATATATATATATATAATATATATATATATATATATATATATATATATATATATATATATATATATATTTCAGAAAAGTAGTGAAATATCACCTAATGCAAGCAGGATTTAAAAGCGCTCTAATAGATCCAAATTGCTTCGATAAGGTTGTTTGTAGTCAGGGCAGTGCTATTACTCTAGGATTATATGATGAAAATCCATAAAATATACTTCGCTTCAAACTACTATCCATGTCAGGGTCCGCAAGTCATCCTTTTCTCTAATACCTTTCAAACTAATTATTTGATGTAAATGGTACTTTGACACAGTGTACAATACACCTCCCACTAATTTTTGGTAATGTAGTGCATTGTCAAATGGTTTTAGTTAAGGCGTTTACTTTTAACTTACATGGTGTCGCCAAGCATCGCCAAACTATTCATTCGAAAGTCCTTTATCCCCATTCCGTTCCTCCTCCCTTCCTCTCCTCATCCCGCCCTCAACCCACTTTCCAGGCCTCCCCATCTCCGGCCCCCTTTATTAGGTTGTGTAAAAGTATACCTTAGTTTAACCAGACCACTGAGCTGATTAACAGCTCTCCTAGCGCTGGCCCGAAGGTTTAGACTTATTTTACGTGGCTGAGAACCAATTGGTTACCTAGCAACGGGACCCACATCTTATTGTGGAATCCGTACCACATTGTACCGAAAAGTGAATTTCTATCACCAGAAACAAATTCCTCTAATTCTTCATTGGCCGGTCGGAGAATCGAACGCGGGCCTAGGAGAGTGCCATCGAGTACGATACCGACCCATCCAATGAGGAACTGTTAGGTTGCGTAGTTTAGGCCTGCTGACTCATGCGACTTTACCTTTAAAAGTCAAGAGTAAACGCCTTAACTAACACCATTTGACCATGCGCTATATTACCAAAAATTAGCGGGAGGTGTCTTGTACACTGTGTCAAAGTACCATTTCGATCAAATCATTAGTTTGAAAGACATTTAAGAAAAACGATGACTTGCGGTCCCTGAAATGGATAGTAGGGAAGTCGCATAAAATGACTATCATTTAATTAGCAAAAGTCCCAGGTTAAAAGATGTATCCAGTGCCTAGATTCTTTCAAAACACCTTTGAAGTGTTTTGAAATTATATTGTTGTTATTTTTACCAATTTCATTATTACTTACTCTAATGAAGTTTCATATGAAATAGCCCAAAAATTATATAAAATCTAAGTGTTTAATCTATAATTCTAGCAATCCTGCTTGAATAATTTTGTGTCGTATACCGTCGTTTAATGCGGGGATCAGTCCCATTATTAACGGTGATAATCTAATTACAATAATTAAATCATCTGACCTATATTTATTACTTTTGAACGATAATTTCATCATGAATTCGTAATATCTTTAGGATTAAGTAATTAAATGTTCAAGGCCAATGATTTATGGGGCGTTTTTTCCATATGAGGGATGACATTCGCTTTGAATTATTGCATTAAAATAATGTATTTTTAAGAATGACAATTGAAGCTGGTTTGATTTAATTCTGTCTCATGATTCGTTCACAATTGCCGCGTGAAAATATCCTACACCTAATACCCCGCCTCCTTGCACACACACATATATATACATATACACATACATGTACATATATATATATATATATATATATATATATATATATATATATATATATATATATATATATATATATATAGATGATAGATATATAGATAGATAGATAGATAGATATATGTGTGTGTGTGTTTGTGTATAATTTAGAGAAGAGAGAAGAGAGAGAGAGAGAGAGAGAGAGAGAGAGAGAGAGAGAGAGAGAGAGAGAGAGAGGCAAGACTCGTGCACGTAGAAATCACATACAAACTCAATGATCATGACAAAAGAGTCTGTTTGACCACCCTGCCTAACTGGGAGGGCAATTCCTCCACAGGATGAATCCTCAGCTAAAAGAAGAAGTGAAAAATAACAGCCTCCGACATTTTCAGTGGCAAAAATGAAGCCGGATATAAAAAAGAGAGGAAAACTGTAAGTGGAAGAGGGAATCGACATGAATGCTGACAACGCAACTTTTTCATTTAATTAAAAGTTTGGGAAAGTGAAAGGCTTGAGAGGGAGGCTCTTTGAACGTAATAGCCATCATTTGTCTCCATAAGGCTTCCCTTCACATCACTGCTTGACCTCAGGTATTTTAATCCTTTCTCAGTGGGCAAGAAATTTTGGTTTGGACCAACATTTTTGTGGTGTCCTCCTCCTCCCCTCCTCCTCCTCCTCCTCCTCCTCCTCCTCCTCCTTCTTCTTCTTCTTCTGCTTTTGCAGCGTGCCTTCGGCCTCTAGCTACAACCCCTTTCGTTCCTTTTATTGTGCCTCCTTTCACGTTCTCTTTCTTCCAGCGTACTTTCCACGCTCTCCTAACAATTGGCTCACAGTGCAACTGCAAGGTTTTCTTCCTGTTGCATCTTCCAAATCTTTTGCTGTCTAATTTCCGTTTCATCGCTGAATGACCTCATTGGTCCCAGTCCCAGTGCTTGGCCTCTAGCCTAATTTCTATATTCAGTTCAATTCAATTCTTCTTCTTCTTCTTCTTCTTCTTCTTCTTCTTCTTCTTCTTCTTCTTCTTCTTCTTCAAGTTATTATTATTGGCCCCTTTCGTCTCCTGTCATTTATATCGTATTTTTCATTATTTTCTCTTGTTTCTTGCGGGTACTTTTTTTGTGGAAGTTTTTTCTGAGAAGAAATAGTCTTTTAGATAACAATAATGATAATAATAATAAAGAATCAAAAGAGGAAATCGCCGACACATTGCCTGGGATAGGCTCTAGACATTTATAAAGATTAAAGTCTTTATCGTGGGTTGATGGCATATTTACGTATCATACAGTTTTAGTTATTACTTTTCCATTAATTGATATATATATATATATATATATATATATATATATATATATATATATATATATATATATATATATATATATATATATATATATATATATATATATTATATATATATATATATATATATATATATATATATATATATATATATATATATATATATATTTATATATATATATATATAAGAATAAATATATAATATATATATATATATATATATATATATATATATATATATATATATCTTATATATAGCAATATATATATATATATAATATATATATTATATATATATGTATGTAATATGTATGTACGTATATATATATATCTTTTTCTTATTTTCCAATATAGATTGTGTATAGTTTTTTAGCATTTCCGAATTTGGGGAAATTAACACTTTTTTTTAAATTGTACTTCACGGACCGATAGAGAGTGAAAGCGACATCCTTTTCTAGTGCATTCTAGAATTTGGCTGTAGATCTTTGTTTAAAACAAATTTTTTTTTCCATTATGGTATAAAACTTAACTTCCTACATTTACTAATTCAGTGGAACGCGGGTATTAACAAGCCTACAAAAAGGACCAATAATAATCGTCCGCACTTTATTGTTATTAGTCAACATTTGTGTGATATTCATGTGACGTTTATTTTTGTATATCTGTTAGTTTAGGTTTGGTTAATGCAATCCACTTTCCCAATATTATTCTGACATGTACATATACTCGAACACACACGCACGCACGCACAGACACTCTCGCACAGTTATTCGATTTCATAAAAAAAAAAAAATAAATCTACTGGAATAAAAATACATATTCGACGCCATCTTATTTGGGACTTATTATTAATATTATTATCATTATATACATAAAAATAAGTAAAAAATGCGCCGAAGTTTCTTCGGCGCAATCAAGTTTTCTGTACAGCGTATAATGCTGTATTAAACTCTCAGCCACGGTCTATGAAAACTTAAATAAAAATAAGAATAAAAATTACTGAGGCTAGACGGCTGCAATTTGGAGTGTTTGACGATTAGAGTCTGGATAATCAGCATACCAATTTACAGCCCTCTAGCCTCAGTGGTTTTTAAGGTCTGAGGGCGGACAGAAAAAGTGCGAACGACAGACAAATAGCCATCTCAATAGTTTTCTTTTACAGAGAACTAATAAGATTTTGGTAATTTCCTCGTGAAACTAAACTTATGACACCACGGTCTAAATCGCTGAATTATTTCATTAACCAAAGGAAACTCTGACATATTCAACACTGACTGTTTGAATATGTATGGAGGAAGGTTAGAATACTTGTAGGGGGTTCATGTCAGAAAATTATGGATGTCTTAGTGCTTTAGATATTTGAATTAAAAGAACTGGCCCTTCTGGAGTACCAGGACGGACAAAGAGTGGAAGTTTCAGGTATAATAAGAGGAGGCAGATGACGTAATAAGATATTTATGAAATATATAATAAGCCATAAGCTGATTAAAATTCCCCTTCATTTCATGTAGGTTCACTCCCTTTTCATGGAAATGTTTTATTATAAGTACCAATACATGAACACACACATTAAAGAATATGTATATATATATTATATATATATATATATATATATATATATATATATATAGATAGATATAAATATGGGTATATATATATAAATATATATATGTATATAAATATATATTTGTATATATATATTTATATATATATATATTATATATAAATATATATATATATATATATATATATATATAGGTACAGAGAGAGAGAGAGAGAGAGAGAGATAAGAGAGAGAGAGAGAGAGAGAGAGAGAGAGAGAGAGAGAATACAAATATCTTTATATATATATATATATATATATATATATATATATATATCGAGAGAGAGAGAGATATGAGAGAGAGAGAGAGAGAGAGAGAAAAATGTGAGCACATGATCAGGTACAAGTTATGTAAGTTTTCTTTTTTCGATAATAATATTTCAAGAGAAAGGCAGACAGAGATGTATCTATCCGCACGATACAAACTGTGTAGGTTTCCTTTCCAGGAACTGCTGTTAACAAGGCGCACTAAAACGGTACCTTTGCCCTGTTAATTTTCCACGAGGGTAAAATATTATTTATTTCTTCCACTGTTGAATTGTCGGCCAGTTGATTAAAGTTAAATGGCGGTGTATATTGCCCTGTCCCCATTAACTCCCATTAAGTTTGTGGAAGTAAAATCAAGATTGTGAATCTCATCTCTCTTAGTTCTGTCTTCTGAAACTCTCTCTTTTAGTGGATCTCTCTCTCTCTCTCTCTCTCTCAATCTCTCCTTGTACAATGAAGGATGCCTGGTCACATATGCCCAAAAATTTAATACGACAAAACCATCGAACGGCTGGTTGACAGAAAATCCGTGAAATTTTCAATCCAAAAGCGGCGAAGAGACATCGACTCCCCATTGTCTTATTAACCACCTGTTCGGCCTCGCTGTCTGAGGGGAGGTGGAGAACATGGACCGAAGCCAACATTCCCCGAGTGGATTCCGGGGCTACCTCAGTGAGTCTACATGTGAAATAATACAGCAGAGTTTTAAGAAGAATGGGAACAGACAGATGGACAGTAAGAGGATAATCCCAAACAACGAAGGATTACGCTAACACCCACGTAAATGAAAACTACTTCAGTATTATTCAGTTCTTGCTGACTTATTGTCATTTGTGATTTTTTTTTAAATATTACGCTTTTAAGGAATTATATTTGATATATATTAGTTATAATGTCTACATCTTAGTTGCTAGAGATTGATTCCTAGGGAATCTGATCCTCATCAGGAACAGCCAAACAAGCGCTATAGTCAACATTTTTATTCCACAGGGACGTTTCGGCTTTAACGCACTAAGCCATTTTCGACCTAAAATAGAGGCAAAACACCAAAGAAAGATCACACTCGAGTGTGACCTTTCATTGATTTTGTATTTTACTAGTTTAAAGTTTTTCGAGTGTGGCCTTTCTTTGATTTTGTATTTTACTGGTTTAAAGTTTTATGT
The DNA here is from genome assembly GCF_040412425.1 of Macrobrachium rosenbergii. NCBI lineage: Eukaryota > Metazoa > Arthropoda > Malacostraca > Decapoda > Palaemonidae > Macrobrachium > Macrobrachium rosenbergii. The sequence goes on along the minus strand of NC_089789.1, from coordinate 15,085,338 downwards.
TTTGGTGTTTTGCCTCTATTTTAGGTCGAAAATGGCTTAGTGTGATAAAGCCGAAACGTCCCAGTGGAGTAAAAATGTTGACTATAGCGCTTGTTTGGCTGTTCCTTATGTTTGCATGTTATGTCACTTGAAATGTTACATATCTTCAAAATCGAAACGGAAAACGAACGGTCTCAACGGTGGTTTCAACAGCGCTGTCATCATAATGGAGGGAAATATAAAAAGCATAGTTCGGTGCCAGAAAAGAGAGTTGGGCAGACACACTTGCCCAGCTCAGTCCTCGACAGTTCGTCCTACAATATCAGTCAAGAATCAATACCTTTGGTAGCGATACAAATGGGTAATGCCTTAATGTTTCTTAAAAAGTATAGGGTCCTTGTTATTGCAATGTCGAAAAGTTTTTTTTTTTTTTTAATGACGGTCGCCACCATAATAATGCCCATCGATGCACGTGTGTTAATTATGTAACAGAGTACGCTGACGCTTGAAAATCTTTCTGGCGAAGTTCTTCTCTCACAGAATCATTCTGACGGAAATCTACAAGGGAAACTTTTGGTGTTCAAGTATTCATTTAAAAAATTCCTTTCCCTGGAGTTCTTGTTTTTTCCTCGGGAACTCAGAATAGATCGACAATTTTACGAAGTCTCCTGAATCTCCGTGGGTGTTAGCGTAATCCTTCGTTGTTTGGGATTATCCTCTTACTCTCCATCTTTCTGTTTCTATACTTCTTAAAACTCTGGTGTATTATTTCACAAGTGTCCTTCGTTAGTTGGGATTGTCCCTTTACTATCAGTCTCACTGTTTATATTCTTAAAACTCTGGTATATATTATTTCACAAGTGACCTTGGGATAATTTTGACTAAATCCCTTGTGAAATAATATACCAGAGTTTATAAGAAGAATATAAGCGAAAAGATAGACGTTAAGGGGATAATCCCAAACAAAGAAGGATTAAGCATACGACCACGGAGATAAGAGGATTGCAGGGAAGGGCAGGATGAGTCCAAGATCAAGAGGCAGGTTGGGAAAAGAAACCAACAGATGTTAGGAGGAGCATATATATAACCGAGTGTAGCCATTACCTCCTCAGTGCATCGGTATCTGATGTTGAAGATTTTATATCTTGGTTTTGTAAATTAAAGAATCTGGAATATAAACCATCCCTGTCTAACACGAGCAGTATGATTATATGTACACGGTGAAGTTGTGTGCCTGTTTTGTTTATATATATATATATATATATATATATATATATATATATATATATATATATATATATATATATATATATTTATATATATATATATATATATATATATATATATATATATATATATATATATATATATATATAAATATATATATATATATTTATATATATAAATAAATATATATATATATATATATATATATATATATAAATATATATATATTAATATATATATATATATTTATATATATAAATAATATATATATTATGATATATAAAATTATATATATATATATATATATATATATATATATATTTATCATATATAAATAAAATATATATAGGTAATATAAATAAATATATATATATATATTTATATATATAAATAATATATATATATATATATATATATAAATAATATATATATGTCAGTGTATATAAATAATATATATATATATATATATATATATATATATATATATATAAATAATATATATATATATATATATATATATATATATATTATATTATATATATATAAATAATATATATATATATATATATATATAGATCGAATATATATATAGCATATATAAAATAATATATATCTTTAATATCATATATATATATATATATCATATGTAGAGAGCATAATATCTTTATATATATGATATATATATATATATAATATATAAATTTAGCAAGAAGATTTAGGATATATTATAAATATATATATATATATATATAACAGTTATCTAACTTCCGGAGCAACAGCTCGAAGAACAATCCAAGGCGGGTCAGGGAAAGGCACTGTCCTTATGCATTTTATTAAAATATGCCGACGTTTCACAACTCCTCATAGTTGCATTTTGTAGACTGCAAACAGCGAACATGGCAATCAGTAAATTAAAATCAAAATCAGAAATCAGAATTAAAATTACAATAAAACGTTCAGAATAAAAAGACTAAAACCTATCCCAAAAGAACAAGTAAAAGGCTGTGACAACCTACCCAGAAGGAAGTTAAAAACAAACTACTGCACTCGCATTGAGTATTACAAAAGAGAGAGAGAGAGAGAGAAATAAATAAATAAATAAACATACAGACGGAGAAGAAACAACTCAACAAGACCATCAGGCAATAAACAGTTGTGTAAAGGATGTCTGAGAGTTTAATGGTGGTACAGTCAATTTGATAATAATAGATTCAAGTATTGTTAAATCATTTGCTTTTTGTACCTGTGCTGTTACTGGAAAATCTTTATTTTCTATGAAAGTTTTACACATCTTCGAATGATTCCTGATATTAGACTGTTTAGGGCTGGACAATCTGCTCCCGGTTCTGAAGCTGACTCCTCTATGAGCATCGATGCGAACCCGCAACAGCCTCTTAGTACATCTGACATAGATCCCCTGACTGCATCTGGGGCACTTGTACTTATATATAACGTTGGATGTAAACAAGGGACTTAGCTGGTCTTTAAACTTGAAGAGAGCGCCAACTGTTCGGGGTTCCTCGGGATGAGCTTGAGGTTAATTTGTAATTCTTTCGAATGATGTTGAGAAATTTCTTCCCGAAAGAATCATCTTGCTTATAGGGGAACGCTGCGTATAAATTCATCTTAGGGACGGTGTAATATAGAGGAGGTTGCGTCATCTTCTTGTTCAACGTACTATTTAACTGTTTAAAAAACAGTTTGGATGGAAAACAGTTGTTCCTGAAATAATTAGTGAGATATGTTATTTCGTCGTGAAAAGTTAGCCAGTTAGATGACAGAGTAAAAGCCCTGTGGAGGAGGGTAGAAAGAGCATTTAATTTAAAATTGAAAAAGCAAGAGCTATAAAAATTCATACCCAAACCCAAACTTTTCTTTGTGACGAAACATACCACCAATAGTTCTTGGATTCTTAAATATGAGCTTCACGTCAACTGCAGGAAAATAATTCGTTAAAATCCATTTTAGATTGGGTAGGAAAGAGGTGTCATGCGTGAACGGAAAACTTATATAATATGTTAATTTATGTGCCAAGTGTGTGGTAGCAGGAGGGTGAAAGGACTTATCCAATGTTTTCTTAACATATTTTAAAAATAAATTGGATGGATAGCAGTTGGATTTAAAATAATCATAGAGAAAACCCATTTCCTTGTGCGCACACGCACATATATTGGCGGTGTTTCGTCACAAAGAAAAACTGCCCCCTTTAATGCAGCCCGGTGTTGTTTATTTATTTACTTGCTGTCAATGCCATTGTCAGACTTACGTAGGAAACACACGCCGACTGCTTAAGGTCAGATGTGACGCACATATTGGCGTTAGCTTTCGCACTGGGTGCAAGTTGTCCAATCCCGAAACATCAAATATTAGAAATCACATAAAACTATGCAAAAGTAAAATAAACTATAATGATTTGAAGATTATACTAACCAGTCAACACGAACACCACCTCCCTATTCTTGAATCGTTAGCGATCAAGAAGCTTGTTCCCTCTTTGAACGATTATTCCTCGTCCACGCCCCTGTACATAGCTCAAACCACACCCCACCCTATGTTTATTGTATTTTCATTCAGCAACTGAACTTCGAGGAATAAGGTCTGTTAGTTAAAATTTTCTATTTCTTTCTCTCTTTTTTTTTAACAATTTTATTTTAGGTTTACCTTTTGTATTGATGTTTTACTTTATCACAATTTATTTGTACATATATCCTAACTTTTCTTGCTGTATTTGTATATTTTACTTTGTATTTTTAGCCTTGAGGATGAGACAACGATCTCGAAACGTAGGCCGTGATGAATAAAGGAAAACCATCTACCAAGCTGTCTGCTTTAGTGCTTTTTGCTATATATATATATATATATATATATATATATATATATATATATATATATATATATATATATATATATATATATATATATATATAAAATATATAAAAGATAGATAGCAAGGTGTGTTTTTCTTAGCGAGAAGTGGAAACAAGTACCGAAAGAGAGAGAGAGAGAGAGAGAGAGAGAGAGAGAGAGAGAGAGAGAAGAGAATTTTCCTTTACCATTAAGAGATCAATTGCATAAAACAGGGACCGTAAAAACAGGTCAGTTCAACAAGCATTCTTTCTCAGCGGTGAAGCGAATCATTTCCTCTGAATTATCAGCCGATTTTCACAGTTTACTGGCCTCTTATTGTTCTGCAACCATTTATACCTAAAGTTTATTCTTTCACACCCATTAACATTAAGTTTGAGGAACAAGATAGCAAGACTGTGAATCATGAGTCTCAGGCTGGGGCAACAGTTAACAGCTGTTTGGAGTCAGGTCATGCTAGGTCGTAATTCATCCTCGGAATATTGTGTTTGCATATAACGAGTCAGAGAGAGGGAGGCAAAACCCGTGCATGATAAAATCACAGATGAACTTTACGATCACAACAAAAGAACGTCTTTGCCCACGTTTCTTAACCAGGATGGAAGTTCCACCACAGCGTGAAACAGTCTCTAAAAGAAGGGAAAAATAACAGCAACCAACCTTCCAGTAGCAAAAACGATGTAGGATGAGAGAGAGAGAGAGAGAGAGAGAGAGAGAGAGAGAGAGAGAGAGAGAGAGAGAGAGGAAAAGGTTAAGTGGAAACGGGAATACAGTAGAAATGAATGCTGGCAACGCAACTTTTTCCATTTAATTAAAAGTTCGGGAAAGTGGGAGGTTAGTGAGGAAGACCCTTTGAAGGTAATTGCCATCATTCATCTCCATAAGGCTTCCCTTCACCTCACTCTCCTCAGCTTCATCTCGCTTAAGCCCAGGTATTCGAATCCTCTTTCCTCAGGCAGTTTCGCTTATACCTTTAATGTTATAGAATTATGTATAAAAGGAAGAAAGTTTTAGTTGATGCCATCAGTCTTTTTAGCGTTTTCTTTTTCTTCTTTTTCGTGTCTTTAATGCTCTTCTACTTTCCTTCCCTGTCATTGTATAGTTTGCAAGATAAGAAAAACATTGTTTAAAGTTCCGTTAATGTATCGTTAGTAAGATGCTTTTTATAGCTTGCGAAGTTTTTCCTGAGTACAGCTCAATCTCGAGTAAATGATGCTAATTTCCCTTTTTCATAGACACCAGTAAACCACAATGTTGTATGAATATAAAAAGGCATTATAAAAACGGAAAAGATGTTTTATGTTCATGCAATGCCTCACAGTGTACATAGTCGTGACAGCAACTTTATCGTTCAAGAAAAGTATCGTAAAGACGTTGTGCAAAAGATGCCTTATATCCTATTAAGGTCTCACTGTACGCATAGTACTGACAGAACGAATAAGATATTCTGGCTACTTCCGGATTTTGTTTTGCTGTGGGGAAATTTCAGTGCTGAAGATTTTATTACTGTCGAAAACAGTAACTTCGAAACCTAAGTACCAATTGCATGACGAAATGCAATGGCGGACGATCAAATTACTTGCGTATAAAAGGAAATCGCAATTAACCGTCAACAATGCAAGCTCTGATAAAGGCATAATTATGTAATCAAGGAATGAAGAATTCAGCAAGGAGAGAAAAGCACGTTCATTTATCTAATTGTCTGCACTGCAATAATTATATTAGACAATAAGAATCGGCAACAAAGGCTTAGACATGACATTAATTCATTCTGAATGGAATGCGACGGGACCAACGGTATGGTCAAGACTGGAATCGACCTTTGTGTCCATTCAGAGAGAGAGAGAGAGAGAGAGAGAGAGAGAGAGAGAGAGAGAGAGAGAGAGAGCAAATATCTTTACACCTGATTAGGTTGTGTACGTTATTTTCGTAGATATGATTGAGAGAGAGAGAGAGAGAGAGAGAGAGAGAGAGAGAGAGAGAGAGAGAGAGAGAGAGAGAGAGAGATAACAAATATCTGTTTGCGTGATTAGGTTTAAGCTATGCACGTCTTTCTACATATATTATGTAAAGAGAAAGGCAGACAGACAGACAGACAGAGATGTATCTTTACACATGACACTGTACAAATTGTGTACGTTCCCTTTTCAGAGACTGATTAAAACAACAACCACAAAACGATGAAGGGAATAATATCTTCCTCAGTTGAATTGTGGGCCAATTTATTAAAGTTAAACGGCCCTGTGTATTGCCCTGTCCCCATTAACACCCAACAAGACGGTGAATCATCTCTCTCTCTCTCTCTCTCTCTCTCTCTCTCTCTCTCTCTCTCTCTCTCTGGGATGAAACATTGATAGCTCTTGGAAGGCAGGTGTAGTAATATGCCTCAAATTTGGAGTCAAGTCCCTAAAGAGAAAACGAGTGATAACCTCTCTCTCTCTCTCTCTCTCTCTCTCTCTCTCTCTCTCTCTCTCTCTCTCTCTCTCTCTCTCTGTACAGAGTTTTTCGTTGGTCGCATTATCATTGTTAAGTTTTGCACCAGGAACGAAATGACCAGTAAAACTAACATCATGATTATAATGGATTATATTCTTAATTATATTTTTCCTAATACTTTTATTCACATTTACCATTATGTTTGTATATATAATTAAAAAGAATGATGATTATTATCGTAGTTTTTAATAATAATTTTTTATATATGTGCTCACGCACATACATAAAAGAGGATTTGTGGAATTATCTCTGGTCTTCCGTCCTCAAAAAAAATCCTTCCAACGATCAACAGAATATCCGTGAAATGTTCATTTTGCATCCCAAGGCCGTCGAAGGGACCTCGACTCCTCCTTGTCTTAGTAACCAATTGTTCGATCTCGCTGTTGCGGGGTAGGTGAAGAATATTAAACTGCTCTCGGAGTAAGGTTTGACTGGAAATACAAGGAAAAGATTGAGCATAAAATGAAAACGCCACTGAATATTATCCAGTACCTTCTAATATTCAGTTTTTACATAATGGGAGACTTACGTACTTTAGGATTCTCTTTGATATATCAGTTTTAATCTTATGCCACTGAAAATGTTATGTATACCTTTACAACTGAAACGGAGAGCAAATGGTTTCAACAGCACACTTCACCTGCGCTGTAATCATAACGGAGGGATGGATAGAGAGTACATTTCAGCACCGGAAAAGAGAGTTGGGTAGACCCACTCGAGAGTTCATCATATTATACTATCAATCATGAATCAATACGTTCGCTGATGATCCAAATGTTTTTTAAAAGCTTCATGCCTTCGCTGTTCCAGTCTCAAAAAAGTCTTATCAAAACTAATAGTTTGTTATAGAAACGATCACCACAACAACAGTGCTCATCGATGCACTAGAAATTCTGTCTGGGGGGAATTCTTTCTCACAGAATTATTCGGACGGAAATCTTCAAAGGAAACTTTTGGTATTCGATTTTTAGCTTTCTGTAAAAGAAGATAATTGAGATGGCTATTTGTCTGTCTGTCCGCACTTTTCTACCCCCCCCTCAGATCTTAAAAACTGCTGAGGCTAGAGGGGTGCAAATTGGTATGTTGGTCATCCACCCTCCAATTATCAAACATACCAAATTGCAGCCCTCTAGCCTCAGTAGCTTTTATTTTATTTAAGGTTAAAGTTAGCCATGATCGTGCGCCTGGCACCGTTTTAGGTACCAGCAACACAGTCCACCACCGAGCCGTGACTGAGAGTTTCAAGGACCGTGACTGACAGTTTCATACAGCATTATACGCTGTACAGAAAAATCGATGGCGCCGAAGTAACTTCTGCGCATTTTTACTTGTTATTTAATAATTTTCACTCTCGAGAGTTCTTGTTTCTCCTCGGAAATCTTGACGTGATCACCAGTTTTACGAAGGTTTCGTGTTCCAGCAATCGCGAGTGACAAAGACAATTATCATATCATAAGTGAAGGTATCCAGACTTTTCCCTCTTCCCATTTCCACTCCCAAGTCCCCCCACCGCCCGCCCTTCAAAAAAAAAAAAAAATTACGAAATCCAGAGGTTACAAAAATCCAGAACTAAAGGTGGAGTAAAAATTTACATGTGAAAGGCAGCATTGTGTTTTTCTATTTGCGAAACCTGGTATTCATAAACCATTTAATTTGTTCGATGGCTTTTGACCAAAGCGATGATCACGTTTCTGTATGTAAATTTGCACTTTCACGAATGCGTATTAATACGAGTATGTAATGTGATCCTAATTTTACGCCATTTTAAATTAGATGGTAACAAATGGAAAATGAATATTGCAGAACGTCCGATTAGCGTACGAGCTATAAAGTATTGTTAAACATTTCATTCTTTTCTGAAAGATAATTTAACACTTAAAGAAGGGGAAAAGATTTTTGTTTGTTTATTTCCTTACGATTATTTTCACCTTGACTTTGCGAAAAAAAACATCGCCATTCTTATTTATGTGGGATTTTTGAAAAGTGGTTGGCAATTACAGTATATCTTTCAATTTATTTGTTTTGAGTTATTTGCTTAACTTCCCATGACTTTGTAACTATTGAACGATAGACAGCAGTAGTTTGCTGATTATTAAAAATAGATATCATCCTCACCCTTCGCATTTTAGAAGGATATAAGCAAATGTTCGAAAGTAAAACATGTTCATAAGAAAACTACATTATCAGATTATGTTTTACTAAGAGATGAAGAGAACACTATAAATTGAAGCATTTTTCCTCATTTAATTTTCTTAAGTTGAATATATATATATATATATATATATATATATATATATATTATATATATTATATATATATATATATATATATTATATATATATATATATATATATATATATATATATATATATATATATATATATATATATATATATATATATATATATAAAGGTATCAGAAAGTAGATCATCAAAAAAATAATTACATCCTGTTACTGTGAATTGTAAAATATATTAAATGCAGAAACAAGGAGGAATATTTGGGGAGCCAAACGAGAGACAAAGGTAAAAAAAAAAAAAAAAAAAACATATTGTCCGCGCCCTGTCGGTTGTCAAAGCAGTAAAATAATTAGGGGCTTAAATGACAATCCTCGACGAATCCCCATGAGAGTGGTGTGGTTAGATCTAACCTCCTTGCCCAGATTCCGTAGAAGCTAGTTCTTATATATGTTACAGGGAATATGTGAAATCCAGGGATTTCACGAAACCACTGGGGAATTTGTGAAATGAGCAACTCGCTTCGCCGTGTTTAGTACTAGCCCTCGGGATCAAATGTTCCTTAGCGAATTGGTCATTTCACAAATTCCCCAGGGGTTTCATGAAATCCCTGATTTCACATATTCCCTGTAACATATATATATGGAGGCAATGAAAAGGGAATCAACTAGGAATTTGTAAGGAAGGATTCGCATAAGAGTTTTGTGACATCTGTAGATATTTATTATTATTATTATTATTATTATTATTATTATTATTATTATTATTATTATTATTATTATTATTATTATTATTGAAAAATCCAAAAGACAGCCAGTTTGCCTCGAAAGGTTCCATGAAATAGGATACCGTTTTCTGAAACAAAAATGAAGTATAGAAATACAGGTGGAAATAACATTTGAGTAAACATAAGCAAGTAATTAAGATAGTGATCAGTAATAATTGATAATACCCACTCAGGCCAGAAAAACTCAGGCATAGTCATTTTCCACATGCATGTAAGATATAAATCATAATAAAATTATTAATCATCGAAAATCATTATAATTTCCCCGTGCGATTTTAAATGATTTTGCTTGCAAAAAATCGAAATGAATCATAGATTTAGCACAAGATATTAAAATTATTTCAGTTAACAAAATTGAAGCGACAGTTTTATCTTATAAATCATTTTACTATTGTGAATCGACATTTAAAAATATTTATTACTAGATGTAACACCAGTATACAGAAAGGATAGAAATTAGTCATGAATCCAATGTATAATTTCAGATTATTTAACGAAGAGAATCTAAATCACTGTTGACATAATTTTATCGCACGGTGTTCATTCACTTAAATTAACCAAAAGTAGAGGAGAATACAATGATGATAATCGTCCATTTGTCGAAACAAAACATTTCAACGGTAGTTGTGAAACTATTTCCATAATTCGTGAGCCTGACGAGCCCAATTTAAAGTTTCATTGTTTGCACGTGTAGCTGGAAACAAATTAATACAATTTTAAATTTATTTAGGAAAACACGTTGAGAACAACATGCATTTATGGTGAATTCCCACTTCAGTGCTCCCCCCCCCCCCTTCTTCCTCCACCATTTTTTTTGGTAAATGCAATCATTCCTCTTCTGGTCAGGATGTTTACCGGGATGACTGAGAGTTTGCCATACGGAATAATAATAATAATAATAATAATAATAATAATAATAATAATAATAATAATAATAATAATAATAATAATAAATAGATAAATAAAGGAAATAAAGTATTGATATACAAACAAGTAACGATAAATCGTGGAAACCAGTGAAGAATTTGTTTTCAGATTGTATGTTCCATATTTGAGGAAGGCCAATCCATTCATCGGGTCATAACGGCTCGTCTTACAGTGACATCGGAGATGCTGCATAATTTTTCGGAAAGTCATGTTTTATGAGTGCAATTTCCTCAGTAACGATGCACGAAAAGGACTTATTCAACGTTGGTGGACGCTTTAAAACACGCTCTGCATAATTGCTTTACCATGCTTATGTTCATGTGAAAAGTCACGCGCTTCCAGTTCATCGTGCGGAATTATTTTTCTATATTTTATCATTTTAATCCTGCTTCTCACTTTATTTATGTTTTATATATATGTGTGTATAATATATATATATATATATATATATATATATATATATATATATATATATATATATATATATATATATATATATATATATATCGGAAAAAAGAGCAAGAGTGAGTTTATATATTATGAGAGAGAATGAGAAAGAAAATTTACAAGTTTATTTGAGAAAACATTTTCTTTTACCTCTTAAGAGATTAATAGCAGAATATAAGACCCACGAAAGCAAATCACCTGAACCAATTTTCTTTCTTGTAAATTATCAGCTAATTTCCACAGTTAAATGGCCTCGTTTATCGCTCTGCAACCATTATTACCCGAAATTTATTCTTTCACACCCATTAACATCTAAGTTTGGGGAAGGCTGTGAATCAAGTGTTGGGGCAACAGTTAACAGCAGTTCGGACGCAGGTCCTGTGCGCTCATGATTCTTCCCGGGGACTTTGTCCTTCTGGCACTGAAATGAAATCGGTTAACTTTGGAACTCTCTCAGGCATTATACCGTCTAGAAACTTGCATAGAAAGTTAATGATTATTGAGGCTTAGCCTTCAGAAATAAGCAAATATGTGGTTTTGTTTTTATAAGAGGGTACGAAGAGGAAATAAGTGATCCGATGAAGAAATGAGAGGTTTAGTTAGGGAAAAATACCATTTTTGGAGATGCGTGACAGGAGGAAAGTTCATGTCCGGTCATGAGGATGGATACAGCTGTCAAGAAGAAAATACAAAGGAAAATGAATCAAAGTAGAGGGAAGAAAGGTGAACAAGAATTGTAGGGAGAATAAGAAGTTATACAGTGAACTGAAAGCCTAAATGACAAATAATTGGTCTCAGAATAGAGATGTAAATAGAGACGGTTGAAGTTAACCCATCCCTGTTTCTACCGAGTTAGTTTTTGAAGGTCTGTTGAATTTGGAAGGGAAAAGAGAGGCGGAGGTGAATGACTCAATGGTCAGTGTAAGTTGGAGAATGCGATAGATTACAATTAAGATGCTCTGACACTAATTTGATAAAGTGACTGGGTGGTTGTCTTATGTTTTGTAAAGCATTCCTGGATGAGGTAACGTTTCGATTTGTAAGTAATTTTTTTTTTTTATCTTTTAATGTGTAAATGACTGTGAAATTAAATTAGTTTTGAACGCAGTACATTACATGTAGGTGTTATTACCCTCCCCCTTCAACCTTGAAATAACTGAGGCACTAATTTCCTGTTAAAGTAACCTTGAAATTCTCATGTCAAGAAAGGTAGAAGGATCTGCACTCTCCTTGTCACGTAAACCACCTGTCAGGTCTCTCTGTCCGAGGGGATTTAGAGCATTTGAAGTGAAGCAGTATGCTTCAGTTGGATTTTAGGTTACCTTAATATGAAGATCTAAACATCTATTAAGTATTTACCAGACACGTCTCTGAGAAAACCCTACATCGTGGTAAACCAAACTTTCTGAGAACATAATCATTATGGATACTGACGTGAATAACGGCTAATATAATCTGAATTTACGCTTGTTCTGTTATTGGCTGATTGATCTGCTTGATATTTGGCGCCAAACGACTATATTCGTAAACGCTGCCGTGTTGTTCAGCTATTTACTCAAGATGAATTTACTTCCTTGAGGAAAACTGCACTTTACTTAAATTCCACATTGTTGATAGTGTTCATCTTTGGTTGCTTTTATTTACATGAAAACTTGACTGTATATGCACGGAACTGTCAAGAGCATTTCGAATTTCATCATGCCTAAGTTGACCAAAGCAAAATTCCGTATATGTGGTAGTTACCTTACTGTAGTGAAATATTTCCTTATTACTTAAGAAATGCTACGCGTTTTTGCATGATAAAATGCTGATGATATTTCCTTTCCATGGAGCCCCTGTTAGAGGCTAAATAAAAAACGAAGCGAGGTACTGGTTTCAGTTTATTTTGCAAACAAAGGGATGTTTATGATCTCTATTTATTTTGCTTTCGACTTAAAATACTTTTTTAAACTGCTAAAATTGTTGCAACTGTTATTCTCTTGATTTCGTGGAAAAGTTTGACCGAACGTGCTTTTTTATCTTTTGGATTATTCTCTCAAAATATATATGTAATGTAATGCTTCCTTTTGTCACTACCGTCAAAGCATAAAAAATGTAAATAAAAATGAGTGCTGTTGCTTTACAGTTAGGAGAATAATTTTTCTGTAAAATGGGAGGGTCCGACATTCTCATACTTGTATATGCTTCTTTTTGTAAAAAGGTAAAATAATGTTAATTTAAGAGGGTAAAAAATCTAGTAATGATCGTGCATTTGTGCAATGAACAGAAATGATGTTGAATGAAGTGAAACGATAATCTAAAGAAATTTTGTAGACAGATGACAAAAAAAAAAAAAACATTGATTACGAAGGCTACCAGCCATAACTTGTTGATAATTCCAAATTAATTATAATTGGAAAAATAACATTTCATAAGACCGTTTTTCCTCCTGAACATAACAAGGCACTTGATAATGAAATTTTTGCCCATAATCAAGAAATCAAATATCACGTACATGAGCAATAAAAGAATATTTCCTGATGTTCTCGATATACGTCCAAAGAAAAAGGAAAAAGCAAAAAAGACTGCTATCTGAGTCCGAATGCATAGAAAGCACCTTGGTGCATCTGATCGGGAGGAAAATGCAAGCGAAATATTGAGCAGGAGACATTGCAGCCTCATAAACTAGAAAGGACGGCGCTGTAAATTTCCTTTCCGAAAAGAAGAAAAAAGGAAAATGCCAGTGGAATGGAGCCATATCTTCTGGGGCATTGAATAGG
>NC_089789.1:15039114-15069114 GCF_040412425.1 Macrobrachium rosenbergii | reverse complement strand
GTTTATCTTATCCTCTCCCAAGATTAACAGGACTCTCGTAGGTCGTCGAACTAGGGTAATATGAAATAGCCGGTTACACAGTGGAAACTCTGAGAGGCGTGCTGCAGAATGCATTTAGATGTGTTATCTTAATCATTGTTACTCAGAGTTGTGTCTCACCAGTAAAACGCGAAGGAAGTGTTGCATTTGCACAAAGTCGATTACGTATGTGAAAAAGCTAAAGCAGGAGATGAGAAATAGTGCAAGATACGAATAAATAAAATGAAAACATTAAGATATACGATTTTAATGCTGATTGTGCTTCGATTTGTGGAGAAACATCCACTTACTTCAATTTGCGAGACGGTTATCATATTCTCCTTTATCAACTTCTGGTCTGCGGTAATAGTTTTAACCCTTTCCTGAACGATTCTTTACATTGAAATGTTGGGCCAAATTTGTCCTTTATTCTTATGGCGTTCTTCAAAATTTAATTTTGTGCAATAAATGGTTTCGCCGGCCCTTCCTAAACTTTATTTGAGACAGAGTTATTTTCGTATTGAAATTAATTGGACGAAATTTCCATTTCAAATTCTTTGTTTCAATTTAATGACGCTGGCTCAACTTTACTCGATTTGGTGTAATATTTACGTTTTTACATACTAGTAAATAATGCCAAGTAAAAAATATACGTTATACAAACTGAATCACAATCTGAAAACATTGTTTGAGCAAAGTCTTCCAAGTATTTAAGGCTAATAGAAAACGAGGACTTAAAAATGAAAACTAGCAATATGTATTTGTTGAATTAATAAAAATAACGCAAACAGAATCGAGGGAAAGTAGCTACATGTGATAAACAAAATGATTAGTTAATGAATACCAAGAAGTATAGGGATGCATATATATATATATATATATATATATATATATATATATAAATATATATATATATATATATATATATATATATATATATATATATATATATATATATATATATATATATATATATATATATATATATATAATATATATAATATATATATATATATATATATATATATATATATATATATATATATATATATATATATATATATATATATATATATATATATATATATATATATATATATATATATATATATATTATATGTATTAGGGGTATATTATATATATTATATATGCATCCTTGGTATTCATTAACTAATTGATTCTGTTTTGCTTTATTTTTATTAATTCAACAAATACATGTTTCTAATTTTCATTTTATATATATATATATATATATATATATATATATATATATATATATATATATATATATATATATATATATTATATATATGTGTGTGTGTGTGTGTGTGTGTGTGTGAGTGTAAAGGGGCTTGATGTCTTATGATTTAGCCTTATTGAGATGTATAAGGGTAGAAATTAGTGTTTATATATATATATATATATATATATATATATATATATATATATATATATATATATATATATATATATATATATATATATATATACAGAAAGTATTGTGTATTCACAGTGCTATTCATTTTGCTCGTTAAAAGCGATAATCTACTGAGGGAAAGCTCTACGTTTATTCCTGCCTTCCCTCAGCAGTGCCTCATGCTCTTTCATGACTTGACTTCTAGTTTAGTAAGCAGAACGAAGTTTCTTACCGTTTCCCGAGGTCTTTGACGGCATGGATCATCCAAAGGGGCTGATTCTTACTCTGCGAACCATTTTATGACTGTAGTTATTGCCGGTATGGGTGCGCTAGTTTATAGATATTATGTATACGCCATTTTGGTGGCAACAGATTGTACCGCACTTCGGATTTTACTTATTTTATGATGAGGTCGCTAGCTTCATTACCTTCTCCAGCAATGCTGCGACCCATTATTATCGTCTAGCTACCAGGTACATACCTAGTTCTAGCCTAAGTCAGCATGGCACAGGGCATTAACAGAAACGGTGTTGCGCGATTGAAATCCAACTGAGATAACCCTGTAAAAAAGATTTCATTTCTTCAGGTATTTATTGATATTTTTATAGTTATAGAGCACGTTGATAGAATCAAAATGCAATTATTTTGCATTTTTTTTTTGAAAAGCAATTAATTAGCGGGGTATACAGCTTGAGGTTGTAATCTCAGATAATAATTACACATGAAATTAGTTCCATTAAACTTTTAATAAAGCGCTTGATGAAAAACTCTTTCCCAATTACGGCTCATGATAGGCCGAAGTTTGACACTGGAAATTAATTACCCTTGCATATAGTCTCTTTAAAATCCACAAACGCTGTCTGATTAGATGGTTCAACACATTTCAACAGAAGGACGCGATCATTTCTCATTTCATTTTTTTTTTTTTTTGGCTCTTTCTCAGTGGATGCAGCTTTTGCTAACTGTTTAATCCCCTCTTCTGCCAGATTTTGGTTTTCTCTCCTGCTTCTCCTTTCGCTGATTGTCATCATTTGCATCCTTTAAGAAGCGTCTCGGTAACATCCTTCTGGTTTCATCCTTCGCTTATTCTGACCTCCGTCCCGTTTTTAGTTTTCTGAAAAGAAAACTGTTGTGCCGGCTTTGTCCGTCCGTCCGCATTTTTTTCTGTCCGCACTTTTTCTGTCCGCCCTCAGATCTTGAAAACTACTGAGGCTAGAGGGCTGTAAATTGGCATGTTGATCATCCACCCCCCAATCATCAAACATACCAAATTGCAGCCCTCTGGCCTCATTAGTTTTTATTTTATTTAAGGTTAAAGTTAACCATAATCGTGCTTCCGGCAGCGATATAGGATAGGCCACCACCGGGCCGTGGTTAAAGTTTCATGGGCCGCGGCTCATACAGAATTATACCGAGATCACCGAAAGACGTATTTATTTTCGGTGGCCTTGATTATTCAACGAATATGTTAAATACTTGAATGAAGACTCGTATATGAATAGCCCTTTTGAAACGCCATCTATGATATTTTACAGAACTGAACTGAATAAAGAATTTAGGCCAGAGGCCAAGCACTGGGTCCAGTGAGGTCATTCAGCGCTGAAACGGAAATTAAGAGTAGATAGGTTTGAAAGGTGTAACAGGAGGAAAACCTCGCAGTTGCACTATGAATCAATTGTTAGGGGAGGATGGAAAGTAAGATGGAAGAAAGAGAATATGAAAGGAGGTTCAGTAAGAGGAACGAAAGGGTTGCAACTAGTTGCCGAATGCACGCTGCAAAGAACCTTAGGTAATGCCTACAGTGCCCCGCATGAGGTACACTGACAGCACTACTCCCTTACGGGGTATGATATTCTACGACCCGTGGTGATTATTGCCCCACATGGTAAGTTAAACCTCAAGAAATGTTGCTGAGAATTCAGAATGAAGGATGAATCACATTTGTTTGCCTGCTCTCTCTCTCTCTCTCTCTCTCTCTCTCTCTCTCTCTCTCTCTCTCTCGTGGTTCTTGTACGAAAACTCCATCAAAGAGTTTTTGCAGGAACTATTTCCTGTAATGTTTGAGGTTGTGATGGGTATCTTTGTTTCGTAGCTATTTTGATATAAATGCTTGTTGGTATTTTCATGCTCGCGTGCATTATCCATTATCATTAGTAATACGTATGAAATAAGTTTTTTTTATTTCCTCAGTTTCATTTTAGCCCGACGAATCTTAAGTTAACTCTGTAGGAAGAATTCTTGGGTGGTAACACTGCAATGGCTGCTTAGTCGTTATGAAGCTAACACTCACAGAGTACCGGCATAGTTTTAGTTACTCTTTTACTTACTAATCAATAGCAAAGCCGTTTAATTTAGTTCGGCTGAAATGAAATTTAAGTGTCAGGGAAACTTATTTTATACGTACTGCTTATAATACTGTGTAATCAAAACGACCAAGAAGTTAACAAGCTTTTATACCGGATAGTTAAGGTATAATGGTACTCATCAACATTACAGCGCTACATTTACACTAAAATTTCTTTGAGGGTTTTCTCGTGGATAATTATTTCAGTTTCGTCAATCGCTTTCGATTTCAGCAACGAATCAAATTACAACTTCGCTCTTCATTTTTATTTTTATTTGTTTTTTGCCCGGTAACATACCTCCAAAATCGATTTTATATATAAATGTTTATATATTGATATATGTGCATAACAGCATATACATATATATTAATATATAAACATATATATACACATATAGATATCTTTTTACAAATAATATATATATATATATATATATATATATATATATATATATGTGTATATATATATATATATATATATATATATATATATATATATATATATATATATATATATATATATATACAAGGTATGTTCAATAAGTAATGAGAAAATGTCAGGCGAGACAATAAATATGATTTGATCAAAATACTACTTCATGGTGAAGTACACATACATATAATCTGTAAAATGACAAACTTGCAACTTTCTATATTTGTAGGGACCTACAAATATAGAAAGTTGCAAGTTTGTCATTTTATAGAATATATGTATGTGTACTTCATGAAGTAGTATTTTGATCAAATCATATTTAGTGTCTCCTGACATTTTCTCATTACTTATTGAACATACCTCGTACATATATATATATATATATATATATATATATATATATATATATATATATATATATATATATATATATATATATATATATGTATAAATGTATATATGTATATATATATATATATATATATATATATATATATATATATATATATATATATATATATATATATATATATATATATATATATATATATCACATCACCGTGATTCATATACAATCAGAAAAGCTACAAACGTCTTTAATATTCATTCGCTCTACCTCGGAAATAATATATTTTCATATATGTTACCGAAGGGAATTTTTTAGTTGATAATAAGTTCATTTGTCCGTGTATGGTCGAACCAGCGACGGACGAGGACTCAGGACTACAGGACGCACTAACGCAGTCGGCCGACTGCGTTAGTGCGTCCTTGTAGTCCTGAGTCCTCGTCCGTCGCTGGTCTGATCCGGGACGGTGGACTTATTATCAACTAAAAATTCTCTTCGGTAACATATATGAAAAAATATATTATTTCGGAGTGTAGAGCGAATTGATATTAAAGGACGTTTGTAGCTTTCTGATTATATATATATATATATATATATATATATATATATATATATATATATATATATATATATATATATATATATATATTATATTATTAAAAAAGATATGTGTATATATGTTTATATATTAATTTATATGTATGTACTCTTATACACATATATCAATATATAAACATTTATATATAAAATCGATTTTGGAGGTATGTTACCGGCCAAAAAACAAATAAAAACAAAAATGAAGAGCGAAGTTGTAATTTGATTCGTTGCTGAAATCGAAAGCGATTGACGAAACTGAAATAATTATCCATGAGAAAACCCTCAAAGAAATTTTAGTGTAAATGCAGCGCTGTAATGTTGATGAGTACCATTATATCTTAACTATCCGGTATAAAAGCTTGTTAACTTCTTGGTCGTTTTGATTACGCTGAGTGCCGCGGTGAACGTGTTGGAACCAATCTGATCCGGTTTGCCAATCTGTGAACACTTGTCAAAATTCAGCGAAACATGGAGGAATGTTACAACATCAAATTTTGTGTTAAACTTAAGAAAACCAAGCAAGAAGCTAATGGAATGTTAAAGGAGGCCTATGGGGATGAACAGATGAGCCAAGCAAGTTTCTATCGGTGGTTTAATAGATTTTCTGACGGAAATGAACAGGTTGAGGATGAACCCAGATCTGGAGCACCGAAAAGTGCACACAAGGAGGAAAACATTGAGGAAGTGCAAAGGTTAGTGATGCAAGACCGTCGAATATCTATGAGGATGCTATCTGAAGCTGTTGGTATTAGTATTTACAGCAGAGACAGTTCTGACCGAAGAGGAGTGGAGGAGTGGTCAGTGGTGGTTCCACCAGGACAATGCCCCATGCCACAAGTCAACGCTGGTGACCACCTGGATGGCCGACAGGGGAATGAAAGTGGTACAACACCCACCCTACAGCCCCTGACCTAGCCCCTTGCGACTTCTTCCTGTTCCCACGCATGAAAGACAGCTTCAGGGGGGAACCAGATTCCAGTCAACAGAGGAGCTGAAAGTGGCATCGAGTTACCTGAAGGGACTACTGAAAAAGTACTTTGAGGTCTTCCCGGATTGGGAGAGACGCATGCAAAGAAGTGTGTAGCTGCGAGAGGCAATTATTTTGAAGGAGACAAAGTTGTGTAAGCTTATGAAAATAGTGTCTCTCCTGACATTTTCTCATTACTTATTGAACATACTCGTATATATATATATATATATATATATATATATATATATATATATATATATATATATATATATATATATATATATATATATATATATAAGAGGGTATGTTCAATAAGTAATGAGAAAATGTCAGGAGAGACACTATTTTCATAAGCTTACACAACTTTGTCTCCTTCAAAATAATTGCCTCTCGCAGCTACACACTTCTTTGCATGCGTCTCTCCCAATCCGGGAAGACCTCCTCAAAGTACTTTTTCAGTAGTCCCTTCAGGTAACTTTCCGATGCCACTTTCAGCTCCTCTGTTGACTGGAATCTGGTTCCTGAAAATATATATATATATATATATATATATATATATATATATATATATATATATATATATATATATATATATATATATATATATAAATATATATGTATGTATGTATGCTATACATACATATATTGCTAAAACTGTAAAGACAGGTAAAATAAAGATGAAATGCCCATATGAAGAAAGAGGAAAAGAAACCGAAGATCGTCATATTTCAGGTTGGTTTGAAAGATGGTAGACATTACTACCCATGTCCCGTTGACATACAGTGAGATGTTTGCCCCCTACTTAAATGATTACCTCAGAATATTGACAGAAGCTTGTTTATGCAAAATACTTCAATACTCATTATCTTTTGAATATTTTTACACATTATCGCACTGCATATACTTCTCTTCTTTCGTGCCCAATTAAGATATCCAGTCGATATTGTCTTATACATAACATTCCAAAAATTTCAGAAAACTGATCAGTAACCTACCAGATTAACCTGACCTCTCTCTCTGAACGATGCTGTATTTCATTCCCATGTTTCTTCCACATTCCACTTTAATTCTATTCATTCATTGGTGGCACCTAGTCTGAATAATTAATAATTACGCAGCATTAGAGCAGAGCTATGACAGACGAGCGGGCTCACACCATGATAAGAGAAGCAAATGAGGTCGTCTGTAATCGTTAAGACACAATGCTCAAATGGAGCTTGGCCCATTAGACCGCTCAGTCGGGTCTCCTTTGTTTGCTCCCAATGGGACTCGATGTCGAGTCTCATACCGCTGGTTTAGGTTTGCTTCTTCGTGGACGTCTAATTTCTACTTCCCTTTCTATTCTCGTTTTGTTAGGATGCTGTTCATCTCTCATGCCGGTAGATGTGATATAATTCATCTCTCTCTCTCTCTCTCTCTCTCTCTCTCTCTCTCTCTCTCTCTCTCTCTCTCTCTCTCCATTGGGAAGGAAATCTTGATATTCCTTGTCCCGGGTTCTGTTATTTAAAGCGAGTAGTTTTAAAATTACGCACGCGCACACACACACACACACACGTATATATATATATATATATATATATATATATATATATATATATATATATATATATATATTATATATATATATATATATATATATATATATATATATATATATATATATATATATATATATATATATATATATATATATATATATATATATATATATATATATATACTGTATATCTATATATATATATATATATATATATATATATATATATATATATATATATATATATATATACATGAATATAAGAAGGCCCATAAAACACTATTTAAACGTTGCAACCATATATTTTGGGCACTTGCTTCTGTGCCCCTGTTCACTGGTAGAATATGGACTGATGAAATGTTACAAAGGTATATATACGAAGCATATATGGGTGTGGCATTAAGATGGTATGCAGGTGACCGTTTCCTAAGAAAGGAGGAGAATAGCCAATTCCCTAGTGGTTTTTGGCCTCATTTAACTCCCGTTTGGTGACGATTCTGGAGAGTCGTGTTTCCTGGGCCATCTTCTTTAGGAGCAGTCTGAGATTAAAGCATCGATGTTGTCCGATTTCAATGTCCTCTGACAAGTTCATATTGTTGTTTTGATTGATGATAGCAGATTCCAGCATCTTTCTTTTGTTACGGACTGCTACTTTTTGAAAACCAGCTCCGTTTACTCCAGTTTATGATATGTCCTGTATTTCTGATATGTAGGAAAATCTCCGAACTCTCGAGCGTAACGTACTGATCTTTTGTGCTCTGTTATTCTTTGTGAAGCGATCTACCTGTCTCTCCCACGTAAATGTCATTACAATTGCTACACGGTATCTTGTAAACTCCGGCTTCTTCCTTTGTTATTTAAGTATCGTTAATGAGCGAACTCCCGATGGATTTGGGATAATGGAAAATGAAGGATTGTTAGACCTGAGTTGTTCGGTGGCTTTTGGATGTTTTCGATTACGGATTTTTATTTTGTTGTTGAAATCTATTTGTCTGTTGTGAGTGGGACCTCTATAGTATATTTTATTCACTTTGTTAATAGCCCTCTAGATAATGTGTGGTGGATAGAGCAGTTGCGTTAGGTGTTGGCGGATCGTGTTGAATTCTTTGTCTAGGTACCCATTTGAACATATCCTAAGTCCTCTGAGGAATAAGGTGCACCCTACCATGATCTTTCACGGAGACGTCGTGGTTTAAGAAATGAATGTAGGAAACAGCGAGGTGGGTTTTATATATTGTAAATGCATGTCTGTTCTGTTTCTTATGATCAGTACATCTAGGAACGGCAGTTTTCTAGATGTACTGATTCAAGAGAACAGAACAGACATGCATTTACATTATAGAAAACCCACCTTCTCTTCCTACATTCATTTCTTAAGCTTTACGACGTCCTGTAAAGATCATGGTAGGTGCAACTTATTCCTCAGAGGACTTAGGATTATTATGTTCAAATGGGTACCTAGACAAAGAATTCAACAGAATCCGCCAACACCTAACGCAACTGCTCTATCCACCACACATTATCGAGAGGCCTATTAACAAAGCGAATAAAATATACTATAGAGGTCCCACTCACAACAGACAAATAGATTTCAACAACAAAATAGCCAACTGTACGACGAAAAACATCCAAAAAGCCACCGAACAACTCAGGTCTAACGATCCCTTCATTTTCCATTATCCCAAATCCATCGGGAGTTTGCTCATTAACGTATACTTAAATAACAAAGGGGAAGAAGCCGGAGTTTACCAGATTCCGTGTAGCAATTGTAATGACATTTACGTAGGAAAGACAGGTAGGGTCTCTCTCGCAAAGAATAACAGAGCACAAAAGATCAGTACGTTACGCTTCGGAGAGTTCGGGGATTTTCCTACATATCAGAAATACAGGACATATCATAAACTGGAGTGGGGCGGAGCTGGTTTTCAAAAGTAGCTGTCCGTACAAAAGAAAGATGCTGGAATCTGCTATCATCAATCAACCCTAACAATATGAACTTGTCAGGAGGACATTGGAAATCGGACAACATCGACGCTTTAATCCTCAGACTGCCCCTGAAGAAGATGGCCCAGGAAACACGACCTCCAGAATCGTCACCAAACGGGAGTTAATAAGGCCAAAAACCACTAGGGAATTGGTTATTCTCCTCCTTCTTAGGAAACGGTCACCTGCATACCATCTTAATGCCACACCCATATATGCTTTGTATATATACTCTTGTAACATTTCATCTGTCCATATCCTACCAGTGAACAGGGGCACAGAAGCAAGTGCCCGAAACATGTGGTTGCACCGTTTAAATAGTGTTTTATGGGCCTTCTTATATTCATATTACACTGTGGTATTACAGGAAAAGACATTCATATATATATATTGTTACGTGTGAGAGTCTTGGTTGATCATGTATTAATCAATTTACGTAATTTTTACGGCCCTGCAAACCAAGATTACACGTAACCTGTCACTTGAAGCCAAAAGTTAACCTCAAAGACAGACGTTAATTAGCCAAAGGTCGCCAGTTAAGGGTTATTAACCTTAACAAAGAATATTTGAGATGAATTTGATTTTAAACGCAACGGTTCTCCCAAACATTCGGACGCGAGGCATACAAAGCATCGAGATTTAACCTGATTTTGCTTACCCTAAATCCTAGGTAGTTTACTGGAATAACGGGGTTGAAGCTAACAACATAATAATTTGACTTAATCTAGACTTCGTGAACACATATACCGTAAGTGGTGGCTGAAGGGGGAACAAAGGAAATTTGAAATACAGAAAACAAAGGATAAAAGAATGGGCGAAGTTTTGAACAAAAAAGCGACTGTACCTTAGGACGAACGTTGTGCGCATCAACGACCGACGTGGAGTTCTTGCAATTGTTTCTTCACTTCACTAATAGAATAATAGACAAAGAAAGGGGGAAGAGGTCCAACTGGACGTGTTATCTCTCCGAAAGCTTGGTTCTCTCTGAAGTTCTCTGACCGAGCCTAGGTCAAAAACAGTCACCCCAGGTGTCCACGTTCTTGTTAAAACATTCGCCAAGAGACAGGTAGGAAGGAAAAAGGGACCTTAGGACCACCTATTCTTAAGGCTGATAGGGAAATTTTCCTATGGGGGTAAAGGCCTAACTTACCTATCCCGTTCTCCAACGGACGTTAAGGTTTGAACTGAAGACGCACTAGCGTGGGACAAAGCAATTTCCCTGTCTCAGTCAGGCTGATATTTCTATCCCTAAATGTTCGAGGGCGAACAGCGTAAATATTTATAAAAGCTCCCCCTTTAAGAGGGCCTTCACTCCTTTTCGGGCGTGAAGGTCTATACTAAGCAAGCTGTTCGCCTCTCGTAGGTTACTCTCCTTCCCCTGAGCAGATTAGTCCTGGTTAGCCTACCTAGCTACAGAACTACCTAACCCTAGAGAGGATATGAGCTATAATTACTACTTAACCTAATTCTAATAGTACTAGAAGGTGCTCACGGTTATTATAGGCTACCTCCTACAATCAAGATGTGTTTTAGACCTAGCCTAGTGGTACATTCTATGATATTCCCTAGCCTAACCTATCCTAACCCGACCGTAGCACCAACATAAGAGTTAATATTCTAACTAAATTACAACATGGTTTATGTTTAATACAATTAAAATTTACTAGTTAATTCATGAGGGTTGCCTCATATGATAAATGGGTGCCTCACTGAGGTCTTAGGCCATGCGTGTCACGAGCATCGTGGCTCGTTTCACAATAGTTAAGATTACTGAAATTAGTTATGCTACTTACATGATTACTGCGGCTCGGTGGTAAGTGGAAAGAACAAGGTTACTAAATTGATGTACCGTACTTTTTAGGTGGCCTAGGCTAGGTACAAATAAAAGGAAGAGATCACACTGGCTACCTTCTCTGGGCAAGGGGCCAGGATCACTTTAGATGTTAGGCACTGTGCCGAGAGGGCACTGGTGCCAGGAGGAGCTTATAGCTCGGCAACTACTGGGCTCTCTTCCGCCCCTTCTTCTTCTTCTTCGGGTTCCTCCAAGGCCTATCAGTAGCTGGCCTAGCAGGTGATGAAAGCACCGACTCCGGGGACAGGCCAGGAGGGCTAGCGGGCGCGAAGTCATGGGCAACTGCAAAAGCTGCGGGAGGACTCCCTACTCCGGCTGCTGCGACAACCGGAGCGAGAGCGATCTCGACTTCTGCATCCGAGGATGCCAGTTCCTGGTCTTCCAAGGAAGGGGTACCATTTCGATCCTCCAGGGTTCATCCCTGGAGTCAAATTTGCAAAGAAGAATCTTGCAAAGAAGAAGTTTCGGGTGCTGGAGGCTCTCCAGTCGCGATGATCAACTGCATGGGGAATCCTAAATCTCCCGGAGGAGGATTCACCTCATGATTTAGACCCGGCATAGGGGCCTTTTCCATTGGTAGCTCAACGTCCGGGACGGACGGAGTCTGGCACTGCTCAGTGCTCGCAAGTGGCACTGGCAGCAGTTGAGGGTCAGGCATGCCTGATGAGGGGTCCGGAGGTGCAATACCTCTCGGACGACTTGGGTTTGGCTGCGGCAGAGATTCCTGCCCCAGCAGGAGATCGTAGCCTCTCCTAGAGTTTTGTTCGGTGGCGTCCGCTGGGCGTTGCTTGCTTGGGCAGCCCTCCCAATTTGTGGAGTGGTCTGCCCGCTTGCACGTCCTGCAGCGGTACTGCTCCTCCTGAATCTCTCTTCGCGGAGGGGGAGGACCTCTTGGTGGGCCAGCCCTTCGCGATTGGAGAGGGCTAGGCCTGAAATAGGTTGGGTGGTGCCCCTTCCGCGGACCACTTTGGTTGGCGGAAGGTGGAGGTTTGTCATGGTTGAGAGTTATAACTGGGGCCTCCGTGGAGGAGGTAACGTGGCTGCGGAGTGGCGTTGGTGACGGGCTTCCGCAGAGAAGATCCCGACCCAACAAGAAGGCCACTCCGGGCCGAATTCCACCTACCACGCCGAGGCGGTGGGGTATCGTGCCCCAAGGTGTCATAACCTGGAGTTGGACAGTAGGAACGGTGATGGTGTGGCCCTCTATCCACTTCATTTCCCACCGGGTTTCTTCGTCAACCATGGCACCGGCTGGCACTTGGGCCCTAGTGATCAGGCTAATGTCTGCCGCAGTGTCTACTGTGAACGGAAGGGTCACTGGCAGGCTAGTGCTCTGAAGAGGGGCCACCGAGATGAACTGGGTTTCCAGTCTCGGGTAAAGGATCCGGTGCGGACCAGCAGCAGAAAATGAAGTGCTGATTAGGTTGACAAATTTGGTGGTGGGGACATGATGTGGACAGGCCGGAGATCCAGCATTGTAGTGGCTAGCAGCCCCACAGGATTTGCACGGGCCTTTTGGATGGGCTCGGTGGCCTGCAGTAACTGTTGGAGGAGAGGGCTGAGCGGATGAATCGGGAGCGGAGTTCTGGCTGGTAGGGTTAGGCTGCTCATTAGTGCCGAGTTTGTATTGGCACTCAGCTTCAGCATGGCCCCTTCTTGCAATAGTTGCACAGGGTCTTGCTAGGCAGTCCATTCTTCGGGCGAGTGGAGTTCGAGAGGTAGGCCGGAGGGATGATTCGCTTCTGAGAGGTGCTATGCGACTGATTGAAGGTTTCCCACGAATCAGCCATGCGACAAGCTTCCATAAGTGTGGAGGGCTGCTTATCGTTAAGATATACCGCAAGGGGCCGTGGCACACATTGGAAGAGGTCTTCTAGCATGGTCCGATTGAAGAGATCCTCAAACGTCGTGCAGGCCAAGGAGTCGAACCAGCGCGTACCGGACTGGGTTTTGTGACATGCCCATTCTGTCCAAGACCAGCCGACTTCCTTGGCAAGACCTCGGAACCGTTGTCTCCATTTTTCTTGGGTTATTTCGTAGGCCTTTGTAATGACTCTACGAACTTCCGCCATGTTGCCTCTCTGGCTCTTTTCCAGTGAGCGAAGCGCTGCCTTGGCTTTTCCCTCCTTATGCTTGGCTAGTATTAAGGCTCTCTCCGTCTCCGTGGTGCTGTAGTTATCGAAAAGAGCCTCGATCTCCTCCAGCCATGCTTCTGGCTCGTCCTCAGTCCACTTGGGGACTAGGGAATTGATGCTCGAAATTGGAGCGTTTGATGCAGCAGGTGTAGGACTGGAGGCTTGATGGCTAGCCATAGCTTCGGCATTCTCCATTTTCGCTCTCTCAAGCTCGAGCTCCTTCTCCTTTAGGGCTAACTCAGTTTCCTTGCAGGCTAACTCATGCTGTCTCCTTCTTTCTTCTCTTTCCTCTTCATACTGCCTTTGCTCGGCTTCATACTTCCTCTGCTCGAGTCTTTCTTCCTTCTCCCGCTTGGCCAAGTCGTCCACTTGCTCCTTAACCCAGGTAATAAGTTCGAGCCGGGTGAGACCTGCCGCGTCCCCAGCCCCAGGAAAGTTTTATAATGCTCTGCTGCCATGGTTCTGGTGGGGAAGGCCGTCTAACCGGGTCGAGTGGGCGTACTTGGGCAGCGAGGAAGTGTCTCTTCAATGAAGTGGCACCCTTTCAAAAGGTGGCACTGTAGTTTGGGTGTGCCGTGTACAGGTCACACTGGTGGCACTCAGTATCCCTAGGCACTGGTGCAGGTTAGGTCCCAGAAGAACCTTCTCTTCTGTGTTCCCTTTTGTCCTCTTTAGTGGCACTTATGGTGCCAATGTGTTCCTAGGGACCCTCTACTGGAGTCCAACTAGGCTATATGGGAGGAAAGGCACTCTACACCCCCTGCAGAGTGCAACAATCGAATGAGAGAGAAAGGGAAGGTAAAAAGAGAGAGAGAGAGAGAGAGAGAGAGAGAGAAGTAAGCTATTCAAGTGATGAGTGCTGCAAATTATTGGCACTGTGGAGTAAAGTGAATTTTTTTTTTTTTTTTTTTTTTTTTTTTTTCTTAGAGATCCTCGTGAGTGGCTGGTCCCAGTACCGGCCCCAGTGCTGGCCCCTTCTTTTTTCCAGAGGGTGAAAACTACTGTTGGCTTCGGTCTGGATAGCAGGCCTCACTCGTGACCGACAGTTTATCACTGTATTGTAATTACTCTTAACTTGTCCTCATCTATTGTGGGACAGAGGTGTTTTCTTTTAATTGGTTTAAGTATTCGAATTAATTAGCCTAGTGTCGGCCGTTCTTTCTTTGAAGAGGGTCACGTACACTTAGGTTAGGAATGCTTACTTGAATGAGAGAGAGAGAGAGAGAGAGAGAGAGAGAGAGAGAGAGAGAGAGAGAGAGAGAGAGAGAGAGATTTTCAATCAGCTAATTTCTTGCTGCTTGAGAACATGTAAACAAAGATTTTATACATGCACAATGGCATGGATCTTAATAAATGATATAGATGCGTCGTCTTGGCTTCCTTAGGGATTACTTTATTATCTTAATTTTCCGGGAGCCGACGTCACAAAAGTTTATCGTAAAAATTTTTAATTTTCTTTATATGATTTTATAGTAGGTATTCGTATAGGAACTTGTTATTACTCCTAACTAAGGCCTAACTTTCCTGCCTAAATTATCTTTTGGTTTTTTTCCTAGCTAAGATATTAGGAGGTGGGTTCGCTACGAAAAGCAAAAAAAATATATGCCCCAAGAGTGGCGGGGAGCAGAGTCGACGTCACAATAACAAGGTCGTTGAGATGGCGGCCAAGGTCCCGTTAGGCCTAAATTTCAAAACAGCCTCGGCCGGCGAAGGAAACCCCAAAATGGCCGTTCTCTCACAAACAGTTCAAACAAATTCAAAACAACGCAACAAATGCAGGTATCCAGATTTTACTTTAAATATACCAATCATGCATAGTGTTTTACGTTACGGATGGAAACTAAATTACCAAACAACTTTGTGTCTTTTGTTATCGTATTCCTCACCCGGAGATTAAACAAAAGAATGAAAAGAGAGATGCTGGCTTGCCTGCGTAAATTTACGTTGTTGAACGGTACCTTTATTGTAAAATTACTATTTCAGTTCGTTTGCTACTTCACTGACACGGTTTTTGAATGATTCCCGCTATATGCAAACAATAACGATCGGAATTGCCGACGCGATTAGTATATTACTTTGTGTACATGAACTGGGCTCCGCGATTCGGCCTTTGAATTCGTTACTTGAACGACTTGACTCACGATCCGAACACGGTAATGTCCTTGTCTTAAACGTTATAAATTATGACTCTGCTCTCGACGCACCCTTTCCTACGCTAATTCTCGCTACACTTGTTATACTATTCTCTTTACTGCTTATTATTATGCCTCGTTCCTTGTTTGGAAGAATGAAATGGAGTTCGATATCTGACTTTTATTTTTTGGAATTAATGTAATTTTAATTTCCTTTTCTCCAGATTCTTTCTCTAAAATGTACTTTAGATCCTGGCAAGGTCGCCAATGTTACGTGTGAGAGTCTTGGTTGATCATGTATTAATCAATTTACGTAATTTTTACGGCCCTGCAAACCAAGATTACACGTAACCTGTCACTTGAAGCCAAAAGTTAACCTCAAAGACAGACATTAATTAGCCAAAGGTCGCCAGTTAAGGGTTATTAACCTTAACAAAGAATATTTGAGATGAATTTGATTTTAAACGCAACGGTTCTCCCAAACATTCGGACGCGAGGCATACAAAGCATCGAGATTTAACCTGATTTTGCTTACCCTAAATCCTAGGTATTTTACTGGAATAATGGGGTTGAAGCTAACAACATAATAATTTGACTTAATCTAGACTTCGTGAACACATATACCGTAAGTGGTGGCTGAAGGGGGAACAAAGGAAATTTGAAATACAGAAAACAAAGGATAAAAGAATGGGCGAAGTTTTGAACAAAAAGCGACTGTACCTTAGGACGAACGTTGTGCGCATCAACGACCGACGTGGAGTTCTTGCAATTGTTTCTTCACTTCACTAATAGAATAATAGACAAAGAAAGGGGGAAGAGGTCCAACTGGACGTGTTATCTCTCCGAAAGCTTGGTTCTCTCTGAAGTTCTCTGACCGAGCCTAGGTCAAAAACAGTCACCCCAGGTGTCCACGTTCTTGTTAAAACATTCGCCAAGAGACAGGTAGGAAGGAAAAAGGGACCTTAGGACCACCTATTCTTAAGGCTGATAGGGAAATTTTCCTATAGGGTAAAGGCCTAACTTACCTATCCCGTTCTCCAACGGACGTTAAGGTTTGAACTGAAGACGCACTAGCGTGGGACAAAGCAATTTCCTGTCTCAGTCAGGCTGATATTTCTATCCCTAAATGTTCGAGGGCGAACAGCGTAAATATTTATAAAAATATATATATATATATATATATATATATATATATATATATATATATATATATATATATATATATATATATATATATATATATATATATATATATATATATATACACACACACACACACACACACACACACACATATATATATATATATATATATATATATATATATATATATATATATATATATATATATATATATATATATATATATATATATATATATATATAAAATTCCTGTGTGTATTCAGTTTTATAGTGTTTCCGTTTCAAGAGGTGGTTCCAGTATTAGGTTTTTGACTTTCAACTTTTGGGGATAAACTTGCTAGCTTAGGTCCGACGGCGACCCGTCAAATCCTCCATTTATAGAGTTGCTCTTCATATTTTCATTAATCTTTCTCTTTGCAATTAATGAGATTACGTCATTATAGAATTGCTTCTCATTCTCCTAAGGTTCTTGTTTACCTTCTCCGTTCAGTTTTTTATTTGTGGCCTCCTGTTTTATTCCCTTTTTTTTTTTGTCTATCCAATCCATCTTCCTGCACACCTTTACGTGAACTTCTCTTCGCCCATACAATTGCAACTTTAGTAATGTGTTTTCGTTCACTGAACCTCTCATATCCTCATGACTCTACCATTTACTGTTTTTAATTCCTCTTCCTACCCCTCTTGTCACCACTGTTGCTGTTCCCGTCACGGAATTTTAAGAACTCTTCATATAGTTCTTCCGTCTCTTTGCCGTCTTCTACCTAATTACCTTTACATTGTCTAATCAACCTTACTTTTTATAAATTAACCATAAGTTACGTACTTAACCTTACCTTACTTAATTAGCGTTACTTAACCTAACCTTCCTCAGACACAGACTTCCTTTATGACCGTAATTCAAGCCTCCTCGGAGGTGAAGTCAACCGGGTTAATTTATATAAAAAAAAAATGGATACGAGATTAAATTTACAAGTGAAATCAACACTACTTATGACTATTATCTCCCCCTCGCCCCCATTTTTCTACTTTAGAAGCGGAATTCTTGAGCTGCAAAGATATTGAATTGAGTGGTAGTCATGGAATGGCTGACACCATTTGTCCCTGAAGAACCACGTAATCAAAGACGAATTTTCTTTATAAAAAAATTCTCATTAGAAGTTAAGAAGTGCAGGTATTCATCGTAGGAATATTCTAGAGAGAGAGAGAGAGAGAGAGAGAGAGAGAGAGAGAGAGAGAGAGAGAGAGAGTCCAGTAAAATGAGGATATTGAGGCATTGAAAGCGGCACTTGAAAAAGGGAAGGGGAATAAAAATCTGCTTCAGTGGAGAGGGCCGAGAAAGGAAAGAGAGAGAGAGAGGGAGAGAAAATATTTTGAGGAAATTGTTCAAGATAAGAGAGAGAAAAAGCACGAAGACCAAGGGAAGAACACCGTTATGCTCTGTTTGCAGTGGGATTAAACTTCGAATATCTCGCTGGACGGGTCGGTGGATATGAGTTGCAAATGCTATAGACATAGACAGATAAATTATTGTCCTATTTACGTTTTTATTCGAGAAAAGAATTCTCAAGGTCAAGTCGAAACTTCCATTAGATCAGTTATTCCTTTAACCATGTGCAAAGAAACAGTACACATATACTGAGGAGCCATCTCCGCTTCCTAAAATCCCCTGTGACTTTTGGATACATATATATATATATATATATATATATATATATATATATATATATATATATATATATATATATATATATATATATATATATATATATATATATATATATATATATATATATATATATATATATATATATATATATACATATATACGCACATGAGATATTTTGTTCATATCCCCAAATTCAAACACACTTAGTTCTCGAAACTCCTACAATTTTTGAGTATGTTCCTCAGTCCAAATTTGGAAATAAAATAAAGTTCACTTAAAGATTCCACACCGGTTTTGAACCTCGGTTATCAAAAACACCGTAGTGCAGAATTAGATAATCACATTTTTTTTATTTATTTACTATGTTCCAGATTCGAATCCTGGCGTTCTCAAAGAGATTCTTTGCTTTACTTCCGGTTTTCGTTTTAGGTTTATAGTGGAAAAATAAATACTTTTTATCATGGAATCAAGGTTTTGACCGCCCGTTTACCGTTGGATTTGCCCACCAGCATGATAGACATGCTTGCCTACATGTATGCATGTATATATATATATATATATATATATATATATATATATATATATATATATATATATATATATATATACATATACATATTTTCATGATGTTACCTTTGTAATACATATATCCTCCTATAATTTTGACATATTTACTTTTTTTCATGTGTTATGTGTACTGATAATGATTGTTGAACTGTCATATTTAGTTTGGCATCAGATCTCAAAAGAACTAATGATTAAATAACTTGGTAGCATAATTTAGAGTTGATAACACAATTTTAATAGTAACATAGTTTAGAATGAATAATATCTTTCTTGATAAAAGCGTAGTATATGAACACATGTGTGTTCAGCAAAGACTTGTTTCATTTCAATTGTCATCAGTTGAGATAAGAGAGAACGCTTTGTTTTGGGTTAAAGTGATGACAGGTTGGAATAACAAATACCGATTCATCCCCTACAAGCACAAGATGAGTGATTTCACGTTGTTACATGCATTGTTCCAGTCACGTACGCCACTTTGAGAGAAAGAATACATGTCTAGATCAGTTACACCATGTTTTGTAAGATTGCATTCAGCACATTTTGCTGGGATGACGTCACTTTCCTTCTAGAATTTCTCCATGGTATCTCGTACTCAAAATGCTTTAATGACATCACCTCCCTTACTTCTAGAACTTCTCTTTTGTATCTCCTAACCAAAATGCTTTAATGACATCATGTAATTGTTTCATGTGCTACTGGAATTCTAAAATCTGTTTCATTCTGATTTCCGAAACCGATTAGTTTGGTTCCCTCTCTCTCTCTCTCTCTCATTCTTAAAAAGAGATTACTTTTAA
This sequence comes from Macrobrachium rosenbergii, assembly GCF_040412425.1. Taxonomy (NCBI): domain Eukaryota; kingdom Metazoa; phylum Arthropoda; class Malacostraca; order Decapoda; family Palaemonidae; genus Macrobrachium; species Macrobrachium rosenbergii. Next base: position 15,049,180 of record NC_089789.1, on the reverse strand, counting down.
TGTAGTGTTTTGTGGTCACGTATTAGCATCAACTTTTGAGATCTGAATTTAGTAAAGTTATTTCATTTGTAACGGCGCCTGGTAAAAAAAAGTGTGGTTTGTGGTAAAACAGCTGCGGCAAGTGATTTTACAGAGATTTTCACAAGTTTGTGTAAGGTAACGTGAATTTTACTTACTAATACCATGGTATGATAAGTTAGGAAATTTTGACTGAGTGAAATTATTATTGATAAATCTTGTGTGTATTTTTGTGTGTTTTTCTATCTACAATCTCTTCATATTTTCACATTTTTTTTATGTTTGTGATGTAACATTTATTTTTGTAGCACTTTAAATATTTCTTGGTAATTTAACATTGCATACTTGATTTAATATTTCATTTATTAAGATTTTCTTTTCAAATCTTGAGTTATTCTTGATAGTTTAAATTTTGCTTGATTGATTTAAATTCCTGATAAAGTTCTGTGAATTAGTTTTGTTTCATAATTTAATTCAAGAATTAATTAAGTGTTGTGTTATTTTCAAGTAATAATAAATTTTTCAGATTGTGAATTCTAATTATAAACTTTGAATTTAAAAATAAAATTTTGTATTTAATATTCTTAGAAAAACAGTGTTTCATTTATTGATCACCAGTGAATAGGATTGATTGTGTGTGCATAAGGCAAAGTGATAAACATGTTTTGTTCTTTTAGTTTTGCTTAAGTGAATTAAGACCAGGGAAACAGTTAGAGTTGTTTGATGGAGTGATGCCCTTTTACTCTAGAATATTTCTAGTTTAATTTTTGATACTTAACACATATTCTGATAAACTTAGTTTGATTTTTCAAGTGATAAATAAGTTTTTCTTTAGAGTACTCAGTCGTAATTATTAATGTTATGAGAGTTCAGGTATCTGGCTGAAATGAGGTATATTTTTGAATTTTGAGATTAGTTGTGTAATAACCAGGTACTTGATATGCATCGTGACAATATATATACATATATATAAATAAATATATATATATATATATATATATATATATATATATATATATATATATATATATATATATATATATATATATATATATATATATATATATATATATGTGTGTGTGTGTGTGTGTATGTATGTATGTATGTATGTATGTATGTATGTATGTATGTATGTATGTATGTATGTATATATATTTATATATACATTACTAATGTAGCAATCTATTAAGGAAACAGCTCAAGTCTCACGATTTACGGGACATACGAACATAACTGGGAGAATCATCAACAGGAAGTCTGTCAGTCGCAAAAGATTCAGTACTGTCCCCTTGAGCTTTTCTCTGTACCTCTGATATCTTGAATACAAGGGTCAGTCATGAATTTTTTGTACAATTTTTTTTATTAACACAACGAGCCTATTTTAAACTATATTATCTCTCTCTCTCTTTCGTACGTATTTTAATTTTATAATCTCTCTCTCATACATATTATTATAATCTACAAGAAGTCGTGCACAGCGCGCCTCCCCCCCCCCACCCCCACCCCATAATTTACCCTTTGTTTATTGAGAACCGCATGGCCGATTATATTTGACCTAGAAATACAGGGCACGGTTATCAACATTCCGATCTGTCCTTCTTTTACCTGGAACAGATACTGAGATGACACGGATAAAAAGGGGCAAGGAGAGGACACTACATGCCACTCCCTTAAGAAGCTTAGCCCAACTAAGCTTCTTAAAACGGCCTTTCTAAAGGCAAATTAAGCTGCTGAATTGTCTTAACTCCGCAGGAAACCTGGGAAGAGGCCACCGAATCGCTGAACACCTGGCCAGTGACACACCGTTTGCACACAGCTCCTACCCCTGGCCGCGTGCCTTAAAAAGAAGAGACCGCAACAAGCAGTGAAGCAGTTAGTAGCGTGAGTAAGAGCCATGCAGTAGCAGTCGTAGGGGTACAGCCGCTGAGAGACCAATCATTTCCCCCGTCTGACTCCAGACTCCAGTCATCCTCGAGGGACAGTGTGCATCATCGGTGATCGCCCCTCGTCATTCTTCGCCAGAGACCCGCTTCCCCTAAGGTAAAGTGCGAGTAAAGGCTTTCCAGTCACGACAGTTTGCCCTTTAGAAAGCTTGGAGTACCAGCTTTCACTTCTGTCCTTGTGCCAGTTTATCCAGTGCCATTTCCAATGTCCTGTGTTCGAGTGTAAAGTGGTCATTCTTTCCTCGAGTCTTTGGCACCCTCAGTGCAAACTCGAGTCATATTCGGTGTTATATTGTCCCTTTACTGGCGTGTAATGTGTAAATCTCTCTTGCAGAGGGACCCATTCGCAGTGGACTCATCTTGAATTGTGCCTTGCCTCTAGTCACGACTCCAGTAGAAGGATCTTCAGGCGTTGTAAGCCCCTTATCAATTTACGTATCCATTTTTCCCTTCAAATGCTTTCTTTTGTAAATATAATTCTTTAATTTATCCTAAGTGCTTACGTAACATTTCCTTATGAAGTAGAGCCTTCAGCTCCTAAATTCTCCCCTTTTTCTTATTTTTTTTACGATTTCCCTTTACGCAAGTCAGAGCTCCAAGGCCAATTAAATAAAGTTTCCGTTGCCGGCCTGTAAAATATCATAAACCCAGGGAAATACGTAAAAAATGTGCCTTTAGTGATTTTTTAATTCCAACCCCTTCTCTCTCTCTCTCTCTCTCTCTCTCTCTCTCTCTCTCTCTCTCTCTCTCTCTCTCTAACGTAGTTTGTTATTGGAAGTTTTGAGCACAGATACTCGTGAATGAAATATGAACTTGACTTATATTGATAAACTGAGGGAGTTGGGAACTTGAATATGAAGATCCACGGAAATAAAAGTGGATGAAGAATTATTTTGTATATAGTTTCTATGCAATTATTTATTGGAAAACGAGGAATATTAAATTCGTAGTGATATATTGGAACTCCCATATTTCAATGAATTCGAAGTGCGCTGTCAAATGAAGAGGAATAGGGATAGGAAATGAATATCGTCGTGAATGAAAAAAAGGAGTAAATGAAAAAGAATGTTGCTGTTAATCTTGTGCTACTGATGAAAAATTTGCGGGAAATAAAAAAAAATGGAAGAAATAGTATAACCATATCTATTCTTCAATCGGAAGTTACTAAAACGAATGATAACGAAACCCATGTACGTAAGCTCTCTGAAAATGAACGAAATCTTCAGTTCGTGAACAAAGGAAGTCACTTTTATGACCACCAATATCAGACTTTAACATGTGGCTATGGGAAAAGGAGGGGCGGTGGGGTGGGGGGTGCTATTTTCTCTGCTTTCACATCCGAGAGCTTTGTTTAACATTTCTCATTTTTGTTTCATCGGAGTTCTCGAAAGGACGAGGTTCCAGTAAAAATGAAATCCACATACTTTACCTGTTACATTGATGGTTGTGACCCCTTTTTGTTTGGTGACAAGTCATCCAGAAGCTGGATCGTGCTGCCGTCTGAGAGGTCATCATATAGCTTGAACGAATCCAGATAAAAAAGTCACAGGTAAAAAAGTCACAGAAAAAAAAAGTCACGGGAAAAAAAGTCACATTAATCTTTCGTAGACAGTGACTCCCAAGGGTTTTAACCGGTATGTATCCACCTTTGCGGCGTGTTTAGTACAAGCCCGTTGGGGATTACCGTAAAAACATGAACAAAAGACTATAAATCATCGTAAAGATAATGACCCCAAAGAAATATTGTGAATTTTTCATTGTGACTTTATTACCGGCCACCATAATTTAATGTGACTTTTTTTCCCGTGACTTTATTTCCGGCCACCGCCTAAACAGAGGGTAGTGTGTCTTTGGGCGCTTACACCGGTAGCTGTTCATTAAAACTGGAACACCAGCATTGACTCTTACAGATTCATAACGCGCAGAAATGCTTTTTTCCAGTATCGGTGATGATGAGTAGGACGATTGCTATGGATGTTTGATAGAACCATGTTTACTGGTTCTAGATTATTCTCTTTACTAATAACGAGTCCTCAACAACTAAATCTGAGAAAATAAACGATTGTCTTGCAAACCTGTCATGGACAAGTTTCGTTATACTATTTGTTTTTAGATTAAAATTTCTTCGTATAAACTGATTTTTCTCTTGTACTTATGCATTTCTGCTCCTTACGTAAGATACACAAGTTAAAATAAATATGCTGAACGCTAATTTTAAGATTTACCCCTGAGACTTTTAATTTCTATCAGGTACTTTCAGCTACGTGGCGTTGCAATAATATTTTTTAGAGGAAGAAACACTGCAAATTTTTATTCAAGTTCAATGAACTGCGCTCTAGGCTAACTGCAAATCATACTTACTGTTGGTCTGAACCTCATTACCGATTCACTCGGAAAGAAAGGAAATTATTTATTTTGTTCTAGTCCCATTTCTTTTCGTTCATGACTGTGGAATACTTCAAATAAATTCCGAATTCTCTGGGCAGCAGCGCAGATTTTCGAAAAAAAGGACGGCTGATATAAAAAGGGTGACGTGGACAAGGATCAGAACAAAATCACGTTTATTATTAGCTGCGATGACTTAAGATATTATACTGCCACTTATTGTGCATAACTATTTGCATAACGTTGAGCTGAAGGAGAGTGAATGTGTCTCCAGAGAAAATTGTTTCATGATCCGTTTTTTTCTTGTTCATTCCGAAAAGTTCCTTCCGTCCCCATCCTCAAAGGCTTTTTGCAGAAAGTCAATTTCCAGCTGACATTTTTGAAAAGATGAAGTAAAAGAGCCTTCCGCAATCTCGGATTTGAGGAGAAAAGTCAGAAACCAAGAGCCACTTAGGCGATTCCTTGGAGAAAGTAAGTGCTGTCTATCTTTGATCAGTAATGGCATTTCTATGACGCCGTTACTAGTTGAATACGTCGTATATTCGCACCTTTTATGCCTTCTCCGTTTTGAATTCAAATGCAATTTTGATCTGTTTCTGGAAATTTTCACGTTCCATTCGACGCTTCATAAAACTTTAAAGATGACCCACTGAAACTGATAGGACTTTATTACGTTAACTTCTTCCGTCCATCATGACTCATAAAACTTAACTTTCCTTTTAAACCTTGAGTGCAAAAATGCAGAGACATAGACACACATAAAATGGATCACCCAATTTAAATTCACCTTTCTGTGCATGGAGTGGATTCTCCGGTGTTCAAAACACTATGACTCCTATTGCATCAAATAAAAGAAATAGAAAAAAAGAAAATACAAGGACCTTTCAGTTAATATTAAAAAAAAAGACAAAAAACCCATTTAACAGCCACTTCCTGGAAGGTAAATACGACCGGAAATTCAACGATGACCCTGACATTTATTACGCAAGATGGCACTTACTGATTCATGTTCATTCCAATAGTGATATTAAGGTGGTGAGTCGTCTGCCTCGCTGCCATCAATCACATTGATTGAATGACTGGTTTATTGAGTGACTGACTGACAGAGAGCAATAATTAGATTGTACTGAGGCAAATGTCCCAACAGATCAACGTGGCTCATTTTAATCACTGATCAAAGATGCGTTAAATATCATTATAGAAAACAGATTATTGCTGACTGATCAACGTACTGCGAAAGATAAACCTGCCATACCATGCTGACATTCCCGTGATACTGTAGTCGCCACTGTCTTAAGAGGAATGCATCGATATGGACCTCTGTATACAACTTGTTTCTGAAGAGAGAGAGAGAGAGAGAGAGAGAGTTACACATCCATTCTTTCATGTCCCCAAATAAAATCTTTTACCTTTATTTATTTATTTTTTTTTTTTGTAAAGTAACACGGTGATACACTACCCGACTCATTCAGAAATTTCCTCCTAATTCAGTTCACGTTTCTTTTTACAGTACAGCCCTAAAAGGCCACTTTAATCGCAGAGAAAGCTTCCAGAGAGCTAGAGTGATTAAAAGGAAAAGGTTGAGGAGAAATAGCAAACAAATATAAGACGTAGGTACACGTATACATGATACATTTTTCTCAGATTAATGAACTGAGTTATATAAGCCTGGATTATTCAAACTTCATTTGCATTTCTTGTCAAGGAATATTATATACCTCTTTATTCCTGGCTAAGAGTATCATGTGCTTTATGTTGATTGCAGTGCAAGTGTTATCGTTATAAGAAACTCCATCAAATTACGTGAACAATTTATCAAAGGCTTAAACGTGGATTTGCTGTTGTTTCAAAAGGATATAATCGTGCCTGGCGGATACACAGACATTCGTAAAGACAGACAAAGACAGAAATTTACTCCCATAAATGTCTGAAGGTATATACTGTAATTATCACAGGAGGTGGAGAGATTATCTGATGAGAAACAGTAGAAAGAGGGAAAGTGGGCTCAGTTGCAGTTCTGAGTGAGTGAGGAAGGAAGGAGTCTCTGGTCCGGTTGATCGATCTTAATCCACCTCGAAAACCATCCTTAATTTTAAGATAAAAAAAGTAAAAATGCGCCGAAATTTCTTCGGCCCAATCGAGTTTTCTGTACAGTCGCTGCAGCGTATAATCAAGGCCACCGAAAATAGATCTATCTTTCGGTGGTCTCGGTATAATGCTGTATGAGCCGCAGCCCATGAAACTTAAAGCAAAGCCCGGTGGAGGCCTCTTATATCGTTGCCAGAAATTATGGCTAACTTTAACCTTAAATAAAATAAAAACTACTGAGACTAGAGGGCTACAATTTGGCATGTTTGATGATTGGAGAGTGGATGATGAATATTCCAATTTGCAGCCCTCTAGCCTCAGTAGTTTTTAAGATCTGAGGGCGATCAGGAAAAATGGGGACAGGGAAAAGTGCGGACGGACAGACAAAGCCGGCACAATAGTTTTCTGTTACAGAAAACTAAAAAAAAAAAAAAAAACTGAGAATAAATAGTGATTACATCGAAGGAATTATTGATTAATCCCATTAAGGACAATTCAAGAAATAGTATCAAATCCTACCGTCAGAAATGCAACGTCGAAGACCAAACGAAAAAAAGAAGAGAGAAAGGTTCAGAGAAATAAAACCGGATGAGCAAGTATCACAATGGTTTCATTCAGCCATTCAACAGAAAAGCGTAAATACATCCCCAAAACAAGAGTGGAAAACATAATCGGAAGGAAAAATCCCGGCGACTTCGAAAAGTCACTCTAAGCAATGAGCTGCCATCACCAGTTCAGAGTGACGGGGCGATTCTGAAGAAACAATGACTGAAAGCTCAGGTATTTTGCTCTGAAATTTGACTCGTGACAACCTTTAATTGGGGGTAATTGCCTTAGTCGAACCGGAAATTGGCTGAAATAGTCGAGGCGTTTAAGAACTAATAGCCACTTCGTGTCCGCCTGGAATTTTCGTGTGGATTAAGTGGCCAGGTAATTACATTCCAAGCTGTGTCAAAACCAGCATGGCTTCGGCCTTTTGTTGTGCAGTTGCTGCATTGATGTCCATTTGGTTGTCTGGTATCATGAGGAAAGAGCCCATTTACATTTTGATGCGACAAATTTGCAATGATATGGCAGTGTATAATGAATGTTCACTGGAATGCAGAATAACGATCAGTTCTTTCAGTAGAATAAACTCTCTCTCTCTCTCTCTCTCTCTCTCTCTCTCTCTCTCTCTCTCTCTCTCTCTCTCTCTCTCTCTCTCTCGTCAGGGAAGTAATGTTCTTAATATCATAAAAGGACCATCGGTTACACAAGCCAATTTTTTACGCATTAACTCTAGCATGCCAATTTCTATTAAAATGATCTGTAGATTAGCCAGTTTTCCATAAACCTCACTAACATTAGTGGTTTTCTGTAAAAATAGTATGTTCATTGTTCAATTTTATCTAAATAAACTATTGCAAAACTCATCTACAAGAGCAATCTGCTGCATTATTTGGCGTTATCCAAGTTTTACGCTAGCAAATTGAAAGTGAAAATGAGTTAGAGCAGTATGTGTATCGCCTACTATATTTTCCTTAATGTGGGTAAGAGCTGTAATAGTTTCTGAGTGGAATGGAAATTTTAATTCAAACACTTTTCTGAATTCTCTTTTTTCTTCTATTAACAATTTAACTTGAATTTTCTTTCCCCTTCTATTAACAATTTAACTTGAATTATCTTTTCCCTTCTGTTAACAGTTTAACTGGAAGTTTCTTCTCCCTTCTGTTAACAATTTAACTTGAATTTTCTTTTCCCTTCTATTAACAATTTCACTTGAATTTTCTTTTCCCCTCTGTTAACAGTTTGACTAGAATTTTCTTTTCCCTTCTGTTAACAATTTAACTTGGATTTTCATTTCCCTTCTATGAACAATTTAATTTGAATTTTCTTTTCCCTTCTATTAACAATTTAACTTGAATTTTCTTTTTCCTTCTGTTAACAATTTAACTAAAATTTTCTTTTCCCTTCTATTAACAATTAAACTTGAATTTTCTTTTCCCTTCCATTAACAATTAAACTTGAATTTTCTTTTCCCTTCCATTAACAATTTAACTTGAATTTTCTTTTCCCTTCTATTAACAGTTTAACTAGAAATTTCTTTTCCCTTCTATTAACAATTTAATTTGAATTTTCTTTTCCCTTCTGTTAACAATTTAACTTGAATTTTCTTTTCCCTTCTATTAACAATTTAATTTGAATTTTCTTTTCCCTTCTATTAACAATTCAACTTGAATTTTCTTTTCCCTTCTATTAACAGTTAAACTTGAATTTTCTTTTCCCTTCTATTAACACTTAAACTTGAATTTTCTTTTCACTTCTATTAGCAATTTAACTTGAATTTTCTTTTCACTTCTATTAGCAATTTAACTTGAATTTTCTTTTCCCTTCTATTAACAATTTAACTAGAATTTTCTTTTCCCTTCTATTAACAATTTAACTAGAATTTTCTTTTCCCTTCTATTAACAATTTAACTAGAATTTTCTTTTCCCTTCTATTAACAATTTAACTAGAATTTTCTTTTCCCTTCTGTTAACAATTTAACTAGAATTTTCTTTTCCCTTCTATTAACAATTTAACTAGAATTTTCTTTTCCCTTCTATTAACAATTTAACTAGAATTTTCTTTTCCCTTCTATTAACAATTTAACTAGAATTTTCTTTTCCCTTCTATTAACAATTTAATTTGAATTTTCTTTTCCCTTCTATTAACAATTCAACTTGAATTTTCTTTTCCCTTCTATTAACAATTCAACTTGAATTTTCTTTTCCCTTCTATTAACAGTTCAACTTGAATTTTCTTTTCCCTTCTATTAACAATTCAACTTGAATTTTCTTTTCCCTTCTATTAACAATTCAACTTGAATTTTCTTTTCCCTTCTATTAACAGTTCAACTTGAATTTTCTTTTCCCTTCTATTAACAATTTAACTTGAATTTTCGTTTCCCTTCTGTTGACAGTTTAACTTGAATTTTCTTTTCCCTTCTATTAACAGTTTAACTCGAATTTTCCTTTCCCTCCTATTAACAATTTAACTCGGGTAATATTCGGGCCATCGATGTGAAATTAAGCAACTTCTTTAAACATTTCGGTGATTTAGAAGCAATTTAATGTGTAGTTGAAACCATATCCGAACGTTAATTCATACTAAATTTTTAAACTTGAGAGAAAAGGTTTACGTCGATATTGATATATTCCTCGTTTATGCATCCCTACTCATGTCTCATCTAAGGTACAGCTCGCTCCTTTGCTTGATCTCAGACTTCTCTAACTTCTCTGTACGACGAGGTTAAAGTGTTGAATCAAAACAAATATATATATATATATATATATATATATATATATATATATATATATATATATATATATATATATATATATATATATATATATATATATATATATATATATATATATGATTCCTATATTTTACTTCATAACTCGGAAAATGTATTGTATAGAAAGATATTTCATTTCATGTATTTTAACCAGGTTCTCAAGGAAAATATTTTAGTCCAAGAATTCAATATTAGAAAACTACCGTGACAGGCACACTTATAGATGAATGCACAGACTTATATGTTTTTATATAATATACGTACGTCCTCGTGAAATACAAGCTTAGTGAAGAATTTTTCAGTAAAGAACAA
>NC_089789.1:14919114-15034114 GCF_040412425.1 Macrobrachium rosenbergii | reverse complement strand
TATACTATGAAAACATACAGGAGATAGAAAGAAAATGGGAGGATACTGGGATTACATTGCTCAAAGAAAATTCCTTCCTTCCTTCTGAAATGGCAGTGAATAGAAATTGTCCCCAGTTCATGTAAGGTCACTGCTAAAAACCTGTTAATGGGCTGATGACTAAGCCTTTTGTCAAACTCTTCAGAATATAAGAGGGAACGTAGGGAATTTTACTTTCTGGAAGTGAATTCACGTAATCAAAAATCTAATTAAACGGGTGGACTCCATGGCTCAAAATTTCCCACGAAATTTAATTTGTTATGTACCGTTCATACAGAATTAAAAAAAAATATAGCCAGTATCCTGCAGATGGTAACCATTGCTGAGGATTCGAAGGAAATCTATACTCATAAATTCATTTACTCGTAATGGTCGATTAATTTTAATTTCCACGATCATGGTGTACCTAAAATGTGATAAGAAAGGAATTAAAGAATCAGTATGCCTAATGCCAAAAGTTGTATCACCCAGTGCATCGTGGTTTTATTCAGTAAACAGACTTACCAGCTATTCTTTCAATCAATGTATCCTTAACGTAACTATGTAATAATAAAAATAATAATAATAATAATAATAATAATAATAATAATAATAATAATAATAATAATAATAATAATAATAATAATAATAGGTTAGTCTCAGCTTTGTTTTTCTGGAAATAATGAAGAATCAAAACTGAACTTTTCCTACTTCTTGAGAATCATTATGCCCCTAAGAGTATTCCCCCCCGCCCCGTCATGCTTCCGTAACGGAACTCTTTGTCCTAGCCAGTCCTATAACGGCTGGAGTAAATGAAGTGAGTTTATACGATAAAATGGACCTTTTCCTTTCGTCCATGATATGAGGTGCCTTCATCTTGCTTCTATAGTTATTTACTAATGCGAATGCTGTCGTTTTGTTTTGGTATGTTTTGTTTCGTCAATGCATTCTCTTGTATAACTACCTAATGTTTATATTATTAGAGAAATTAAGATTTATAATAGCTTACTGGTGATTTTCTTCAGAAACCAAAGCTGAAAATGTATTATCTTCAACTCTGGCCTCTTCTTGGAAACTTGTCCATTATTGGGTGCAATTTCAGCTTCGATTTTGTATGAATGGAAGAAGTACGTTAAATAAACTTTGTAACTAATTAAAATTAGAAGATAAGTTAAACATAGGAAACAGAAGGTTCGAGAGTAAATATAATTAAATTTTCTTTTTTCATCCGCAGGCATTGTCATTTCCTCAGTCATAGTTGTATGAATATGCACCATTCTCTCTCTCTCTCTCTCTCTCTCTCTCTCTCTCTCTCTCTCTCTCTCTCTCTCTCAATAGCTTCATTTGAGGTAAGGAGCATTTCTTCTAGAGAGCCTCGTTCCAACACAAACCATAATTTGAGAAGGTAAAGGAATTCAAATTGTCGAAGACTTTTGGAAGTTACTTATTTCATTATTTTTATTCCTAAGGGTAAAAGTTTAAAGCATTCTTTAAAGGTGGAATCTCATTAGTTGATATCGTTTGAGTCGAAATAAAGCTGCTTCGTAAAATTTGAGCACCAGGGGAATTAGTTTTCCTTTTTATGTCAATGTTCACATCAAATAAAAGGAAAAGAAAAATCTCTGTAAGCAGTAACGGCATCGAAAATTGAACGCAGATGGCGTTACTTGTCACACAAGGACTGCTTAATTAACTCTAGGATCTTTCATGTACTACTTTCTTCTTCCCGCGTCCTTGTTTTCTTTTTTGTTATAAAAATGGTGTCGATTTGTCCGTTGTGACATATATATTTTCTTAAATGATTCAATCGAAATATATTGCAAATAATAATATCGAAGCGAGGACACTGTTGTTGAGCAAGGTTCGTAATTTTATATAACTAAAGTTCACAAAGTTAACTCGGTTACTTCTATTATTGTGTATTTTAGGTTGCTGGATTTACTTTGTTTGAGATAGCCCGTTAGTCAAATGTTCTTGATGGCTCAGAACGACAGCTGGTTTATGTATGTGTGAGGATTTTTTTTTAATCATTCCTTTGAAATATGCCGTCAGTAACTTGTGTTCGCTTGACTTTTTACCTGATTGGATGCTAGTCCTTTATGTTCTGAGAACTCTGGTAGGCTTCCTGTGTCCATCATGCCTGGTTCTGTATTTTCCAGATTCAGGTGTCTAGCCCCGTAATTCTGTCGATTTTATTTAATCGCCAATTTATACAATTTGTCATTAAATTCTTCCGAGTTTTGTTATGTAGAGGCATTTCATTTGTGCAGGTTAGGGCTTTGAAGGCCTCTGTGTAAATTTCATTTGAGGGTAGAACTATATAGTAGCTCCGCGCAGCCGACGGCGCTATAACTTGACTTTTTCTACAGTTTTTTGGTTGTTAATTATGAATTTACCTTTCATTTTCGGCGCTCGAGCCTAATTAACCTGTAATTAACCCCTGAAGTCCATCCAACAAGGGGTTTCCATACGCGATCTCCACCAGACAGAGCACGGGTACGTCTGTTTCGGACGGTTCATATCCCGTCCGGCAAGTGCAATAACTTCTGAACGTATGGGTACCCAACCGCCCCCGGGCCAGTACTAAACTCGGTGAAGGGACATTCCATTTGGCCGACAACAAACAGATGCACCGCCAGTATCAGAACCCTTAAAAGTGTAGAAAAAACCAGTTGAAAGGGTAAAAATAGGCGCGGAGCTAATGCATAGAATTACCGGCCTAGCACATATTTCATATTTAAAACTTAATTGCTCGAGGACGAGTTTATTTTTCACGAGGTTTTGGTGCTTTATAAATGAGAAATCTGGATTATAGTTTCATTACTCAGGATATACGTTGTGAATGAAATTCTTAGAATGTTTCATGAGAAGGCTAATAGTAAAGGATAAAAGTTTGTTTCCTTCTCAAGATTAAAAAGGATTAGGTTGTTGGGTGTTTACGTTATATACAAGTTCTCGCCAAAAAATGTGAACTATGTATTTTACAGGAGACACATACCTTGCTTACGCATTTCAGAAAAATATCTTTTTATAAACCTCTCGTCGTTATATAGTTTCTCTCCAAATATATACCTAAACATTTTTCAGAATGCTTCTCTTGTATGTTACGCATTTCTGACAATTATTCGTATAAACCCCTCATAATAATACCATACTTAATTGCTCCCCGAGCACATGTTGTACCAAATATTTTTCAGATTGTGTATCGTGTTTTATGTGAAATATGCCATTATTGTTAGTGTTAAGCACTTCTTTTCTGCATTGGCTCCCCATATTTAACAAAAAAGGTATAGGCTTAAAATACACTGTTCATCTCTAACCAGTATCAATCACAAAAGACGTTATGAAGAACAAGGAACTTACATGGCAGATGGCAGTGATGCCTTCCAACATGGCCTTACTTTAAACTGCTGGGTTGCATCCTAACTTTCTTGCGTCCAACCTAACCGAGGGCACCAAATGCTACATTGACCCAGGGATGGAGGGATTGGATTCTGACTTGAGGGAAGGCTCCATAAATCATAATAGTGACTTAAAGAATGCATCCCGATCTATCCTTGTACAAGACATCGTAGCGTGCAAGGAGGCCATTGTTGAAATGACTGTATATGGTGGTGAAAACTGGTAGGATTCAGAAAACATCCAGAAGTTTTCACAGAAGGTTGTGAAGTTTTTCGTGGCTAGTTTCTATTACGTAACAGAAAAATAAAGATTGCACAATAGACCTTGAACATATGCCATTTTTTCGTAATTGTATTTGTTAAATACATAAGTTATTCATCTGACACCCCTCATGTTCCCTATGGAAAAATGCCAAAATGACAATTGTTAGACGATTTCTGATATCAAGGGTTCATGTTGGGGAGATATAACAAAACTGTTGTCTGTGGATGGGGGTGTGTGGAAGAGCATGAAGGCTCTAAAGTGTAGGGTTAAGCAGTAGGATAGATATATGGTTCATGTCTATTATTGGTATAAAGCACACACAAAAAATGATAGGATCATTATCAGGGATCCCTCCTGACCTTTCGTAGATTAGTGTGTCTTGTCCTTCTGACAAGGAAGGCACGGGCAAAGCACCTGCTACCACAACTAGTGTGACTTGATGCGGAATCAGTAGTATCATATAGGGATGCATTCTAACCTCACCATCCATAACTGAAGATAAACTAGGGCACGACATTCTACCAGACTCTTGGCTTTGGGTCCCCCTTAACCCTTCCATCCTAACCTGACTTACAGTACCATAAATCATGAAAGTTAAGGTAGGAATGCATCCTAGCCTAACCTTATACATTGGATCCTAATCAGTGAGGGGTCCATCTTTGTCTTGCCCCCTGCCCCCCTTAGCACTGCACACTTGTCACACTTGACGTTTTGAGGGGAATTACTAGAAAACTCGAATTTGTGGAAATAAATTTTTACTTCACACTGAGACTGAACTCGGGACTCGACAGGAAAGGTAAAAGCAATGACCAGTCTGTGTCAGTAGGTAGCAGCCTTGCATATAGTTTCAGACTCCTGTATGAGGAAGAATTTTACTGAATTCAGTATTGGTGAAAAATAAAAAGTATTTTTTTATATTAAATGTTTTATACTCGGGTATAGTACTCAGATATTTTCTCACATTTTTTATGCCAGTGTTTTATTCCCATAAACCTATTGTACCCTAATTGAAAATCATCTAACCAATCAGCCACCCTCTAAGCCTGGAGTGAAAAGTTATAGTGTGTGTCATGGCAGGTTTTTGACATGTTGGTCATTGTTTTAGACACTTTATGTATAAGTAGGTTTCAAGACAGCCGTTTGAGTATAGCTCTTTAATAAAGTACATTGGTGTTTGGGGAAAGAGCTCTGTTACTTTGATAAAGATTGTTTGGACTGAAAATCTATTTGGGCAAGGGCCATGAATCCCATTAACAGGTTAGGTAGAGACAATGCCGCGGGGTGTGTTCAGTTAGGATCAATAGGATAACATTAAGGAGTTATCTGTTCCTGGCAATAACTGGTGGAGAATGTATAGAACTTATGGAGCAAGTTGTCAAAACAAACTCGGAACTGAAGAGTTATCTTTTAATTGTCTTGGATGGAAAAAGTGTAATTTGGTCTAATTAGCAAATTAAGACTTGTGAAAATGACTGTGGCCAACTGTGGCCAAATCAGCCAAAGTGATTCAAATGTGGTGTAATTGGCAGAATATTTTGCAGTGACGCATGTCAATGCATGACTTTTGGCATGGTGTAGTGCTATTTGTCTAAAATTGTCTAGGGGTTTCATTCTTAAGAAAAATTAATCTTAATGCTGAGCATGTCTTGGTACTTTTCTTTGAATTTTACAGCACCATCATAGAGCATGCCTAGAAAAAGTTAAGATTAGAATCAATAGGAATTACTTGTTAGTGTATTTCCTGTTCAAGTTATAATTTTGGTGATCTTGGAGATATAAAACTGCCAATGCCTGTTGGAATTTTAACTGGGGTAGTGTTTAGGCAGATAATCTCAGTGCATTTTCATTTATCTGCATTTTTAGAGAATTTATCTTCCCAACAGTCAAGCAGCAGGTGACCTTAAGTTTCAATTGATTGATTTGTTCCAGATGCCTTAGAGGAATTAGACTTCATGGGGCTTGTTAAATATTACTACAAGTAATTTTCACAAACGTAGATGTATAGTCAGTGACAATTAAAGGTATTTCAACTTCATTTCTTTGGAAAATTATAGGAGGCTGTAAATAAGCTGTGGACGAATGCAAAGAAAGGAAAGTTGTTGTTATTACTAGTGGTGAGATTCGCAGTCAAATTTTTGACAGAGACGCCATAGACTTTTACTTTTTAGAGCTTCTTTCCAAAGTACTTACTGAAACAATAAGATTTAAAGCATTTTGGATTATTTCAAACTTAAAGGGCAGTTTAGATTATTTAAGATTTCCATTTGCTAAAAAGCTTTAATATTTTTGGTGAAACATGGACTTCCCAAGGTATAAATTTAAATCATAACCAGATTTAATGACTTAACAGTCAACTGGTATTGACAGATTCAGATGACTAGGTGATACACTTGATTTTAACATGCGTATACAAAGCTGAGTATTTTTCAATAATGGGGATGAGGCAGACTGATCGTTATTACAGATTTTACAGAGACATATTGTCATGTAGATTCTATATAATTGTTTTATAGTCTCAGTAAATTGATCACATTTGTTATAGTACAAGATTGATGTTTATTACTCATATATATCCTATTTTGCTCTTTGTTTTATGATTCGATTGTTGAAGTTTGTGTGCAAAAGAACTGAATATTGGAGCTATGATTTATTATCAAACATTAATGGTGCAGTGTGTATAGTCATAAGGAAGAATTGTCAAAAATGAGAATATATTTCAATTCCCCAAATTTTGTAAGTCAACGCATTTTTCTTTGCCAGGTTTGAGTGGCTTGAGGTTAACAGGAGAAAGGACCGCGGAATCAAGTAGCCTGCACTTTACAGAATCCTAATTTGGAAGGTCAATAATTCAAAATGACTGTAGGTCAAGGGATGGAACTGGAAGGCCGGATTGATTGGGTTAGATTGACAGATTTTCCTATGTCAAGTCAGAAAATGAGGTAAAAACAGTAGAAAAGTAAACTGCAACACTTCAGTGGAGAAAACGAACCTAATCAGTCTTGGTTATAAATTTATTATTAATTAATTATGAAATGCAAATTTAAAAACTTGTGTATTGGCAAAAGTTTCTCCCTATGTGTATTTATTCAAGGGCTAAATTATGAAGATTATATAAGCTTGCTTACATGTAATCCTAAATTACTTTTCAGGACTTATCTTTCTGATGCCCATTTAGTATATTTACACAAAGTGGTTAGCTGCCCTATGTGTATTTATTCATGGATTGAATTATTAAGATCATATAAGCTTATTTACATGGAATCCTAAATTGTTTTTCAGGACCTACTTTTCTGATGCCCATTTGGTATGATTATACAATATGGTCAGCTGATGAAAACTAAAGGGTAAAGTATGAACTTCAGATAAGAGGTAAAGTGCGTTTGTGTTGAGCAGCAATTTTGCATAAGGGTAAGGTTAAGAAGTTTAATTATATTGCTTTTTCTCATCCCAAAAGCATATATTTTATATCTCAAAATGCTTAGACAAAGTGACTCAAATTAATGTTTTGGAGTAGCTTAGAGTGATATTTTAGGGGAAGATAGTTTAATATGCAATTTGTTGATAGGAACTGTTATTTTTAAATTTTAAGCTGGTGTAATTTAATACTGGAATGGGTAGTATGCATCAAAGTCTAGGCAAATGGAATAGATGGGAAGCTGAATTATACTTAATGGAACAACTCTCTGGTATGTTGGTTTGTTTTTGCCTAATTTCACGCTACTGCGTTATAATGCAGGAAATTCTTTAAAGCAGATTTCGTAGAGCAACTCAGACTGTTGCTACTTAATAATTTCCCATAACTCACTTCATCACTGTTGAATTAGTTTTGCTAGGGAATCTGTATTTTAATTATACTGAAGCCCTACACACAGCTGTTGTTAGGGCTTCATTTTCTTTTGCAGACCGAGTCACGAAATGTTTAGTTCTGATAGTCTGCAAACATGCATGAGTTTGCATATGTATTAATTAAGGAATTTTAGTGTCCATAAATCAACCAACTGCAACTTATCTATTTTTAATGTTGAAATCTTGCATACTTTTCAACTCGCGTTCAATTTTTGTTTTTGTTTAGCATTTTGAAAACAGTTTTTTTGTGTGCACATTAAATAGCTGATTGAATATTTAGTAATTAGACTTGATGATTTGCTCATGTGTAAGTTTAGCATCCGATGTTTTGCGACAAATTCTCCTTTCATTATTTTGGAATTGATATTAACCGAAGCAAGTTGACCAGCAGTTATTAGCTGTTTCTTTAGTTTCTGTGATATATTTTTGAATGCTTTGATTCCCATAGGTTATCTCCAGAGGGGAAGGAGATCTTCCCAAAAGTGAATTAATTTCAGTATTTTCTTCGGAGATTACTGAACTAAGAACATTTTACTATGTGCTGTAAATTCGATATTCCATCTGCCAGCTTGTTAGAAAACAATATCTCGCAATATTTTTGTAAGTTATAAACTTCAAGAACTAACATATGAATGTATTGGTAGTCAAACCTTTGAAGCTATTCTAAGAGGCAAGTTCATGGGGCCAGTGCAATACCCTCTTGCCGCCCTAAAGGGTTGCCCATTTATTTAGTCAATAGTTTACCTGGAAGAGATTTGCAATTTTGGTTTTGAATGTCATTAATATTTGGACCCAGCATTAATGTAAAGGTGGAGGAAGTAAATTGTTGGTCACGCTATAGGAAGAAACATTTCTTTAGTTAAAATCAGAATTTTTTCCAGGTGAAGTATTGTTCGACCTCGGGATTGTTCTTCAGCTCAAGCCACACTACTGCACAGATTCCCGTTTGAACCAAGCCGTAAATTCAGGAATCAAACCACTCCGTACTCCAGCAATAGTATCCACTATATCCGAGGGGATATTTTCTACCTAAAGCAATACAAGTGAAGATTAATGTTTAAAGTTTATTAATCTTAAAATTGAAAATACTTTCAAAACTGCTCTCACTTCATGAAATGAGCTTCATGTCCCCTGTATGAACATTTTGTTAGTATATGCGAACCTCATTCTGACGTACTGGCAACTGCAAAAACTTGAACAGTGTTCTTCAGCTACATTTATTTACCGTAATATATGCGTAATGAAACTGACAAGCGTGCAAAGATAGTACAACTCGTGCTGTTGTAAGAAGCAGGACCAATGCTGCGTTTGACGTTATGAGTTTTGATATTTTAAGTTGCTGCCAACTTAACTTTATGACACTGGTACATGGTCATTTCACAGGGTCCGTTTTGCACATAAAAATGAAACTTAAATGATTATCAGTCTTACAACCTTGGTTGATAGCATATAAAGGATTGAACTTAATTATGGTGGTTTGACAGCTACGATAATTTGGGCGCAAACTTTTAGATACTCTTTATTAATTCATTTTAATATTACAGTTAGCTTGTAAATCATTCATCATAACCTACTGAGAATACTTCCCAGTAAGTGTAATCAGTGTATTTACTGTATGTTTAAAATTAAGTCGGTTAGTTATTAGCTAGTTGGAGAAGACAACGATATGAATGCAAAAGATAAATTTCTCTCTCTCTCTCTCTCTCTCTCTCTCTCTCTCTCTCTCTCTCTCTCTCTCTCTCTCTCTCTCTCTCTCTCTCTCTCTCTCTCTCCAGCATTTCAGCTGCCAATGTCTTACATAACCCTGTTAATCTTGCTTCAAAACTTAGTCCATGACAGTTTTTCCTTTTAACTTCTTGTGCCATAAGTTGAGAGGTTTCTTGATAAGTGTTTTAAGCTCTTGTGAACTCATTTTTCATGTTTCAAACATGAGTATAGTTAGTTCCGGTAAAATTTAGGGATCTGGTCCGTCCTTCCAGACATAACAGTAACTAGTTCGTCAGACTTTTAACTTGAATTGGGAAACGATGTTGCTTTTAAGTAAACGTTATTATTATTATTTTCTTTTTTAGAATTTTACCAAGTCAAGAGTGAATTTTGTGGTAGCCGACATGAATTAGATAGAGGATTATACTTACTTTCACTTAACTTCATGTGTCAAGTAAAAATCTAGGTCTTAGCACAACAGCATTTCAGCACTTTCTATCAAGACTCTTTAGCGTTTTACCCGTCTCTCTTCCGTCTGTTGCTTTGTATCAAAATTTTTTTTTTTTTTTTTTTTTTAGAACCTAACTCAACTTCATAACATCATGCTTAACAGTGCCAATATTCTTCCGTTATCCAGTCCCGGTAAGTTAATCACGATACCTCAATAATTATGAATAACATAGCCTTGGGAGTGAATTAAGCATAAAATTTCTAAGCCTTCGTGTACTGTCAATTGATTTTTTAGGAAAAACTTCTAGATGAACTACTGACCTCTCCCACACGAAAAATTTGTATTAAATGTAGTAGTTTAATTACCGGCGATATTTTGGAAAACATTTCTATAAGATCTCTAATTTCGGAAATTAGAGAAATTGCGTTGAGTGCCATAAATGTGGGAAGGCCTCTCATCGAGGGAGTCTGTGTCCCTAAATTGAGTTTTTCTGTGATACTGGCCTAGTGTTCGACAATGATCATTTTCAAACTAAAATTTGCAGAAATAATGTGCTTAACTAGAGTAGCTCATACAGTTACAAGTGTTTCCTGTTTTTATTTTTGCCAGCAGACTTTTTCAGCTTTGAAATGGATGTCAGTTGCCAGACGTCAGTAAGAGGTTCACATTTTTCAGTGGTAACTTCTAGATCAAGGCCAGTCAAACCCACCTTCATGTAAATAGTAACGCGTGATATCCAAAGGCCCTGGAACTACTTCAAGCTTTATTTCTCTCTGTCGAACCTTCGCTAGCACAGCTTCTTGGAACCTTAGCTCAGCATCCCTGTTGTGTAATTTGTAGGTTTCGCCTTTTTTTCTTCTTGAAAATTCTCTCTCTCTCTCTCTCTCTCTCTCTCTCTCTCTCTCTCTCTCTCTCTCTCTGTTTTACCTTTTTCATTTGTGGGTCATTTATTTAATAGGCTGGCTTGCCCTCGCCGCCCCCCCCCAATTCCTTCTGTCTGGTATTTTACCTTTTCATATGTACTTCAGGTTTTTCAGTTCTCTCTCTCTCTCTCTCTCTCTCTCTCTCTCTCTCTCTCTCTCTCTCTCTCTCTCTCTCATTTCCTCGTAACATTGTCCCTAATGAGCGTAGCCTTCGTTTCTCTATCTCCTTGACATTTGCTGTTATCTTATACTGATTTCTCTCTCTCTTTCTCTCGTCTTAACATTGTCCCTTACTTATTTCATATCTTGTCTTCATTTCTTTATGGCTGCAGCCTCTCTCTCTCTCTCTCTCTCTCTCTCTCTCTCTCTCTCTCTCTCTCTCTCTCTCTCTCTCTCTCCTTGGCCTTTGCTTTTATCTGTTACTTGTCGCCCTCTCTCTCTCTCTCTCTCTCTCTCTCTCTCTCTCTCTCTCTCTCTCTCTCTCTCTCTCTCTCTCTCTCATTGCTCTTTGCTTTCATTTACCACTCTCGTCTTTATTCTTTCTTCAGTTTAATTTCTCTCTCTCTCTCTCTCTCTCTCTCTCTCTCTCTCTCTCTCTCTCTCTCTCTCTCTCTCATTGCTCTTTGCTTTCATTTACCACTCTCGTCTTTATTCTTTCTTCAGTTTAATTCTCTCTCTCTCTCTCTCTCTCTCTCTCTCTCTCTCTCTCTCTCTCTCTCTCTCTCTCTCTCTCTCATTGCTCTTTGCTTTCATTTACCACTCTCGTCTTTATTCTTTCTTCAGTTTAATTCTCTCTCTCTCTCTCTCTCTCTCTCTCTCTCTCTCTCTCTCTCTCTCTCTCTCTCTCTCTCTCTCTCTCAGGGCTATAAGATCACGAGACAACTAAAATCTTAAATACTCGTGATTACCTATACTAGTTCAGTGCTATTATGAAAGAACCCCCTCTATTTGTTTAATCATTGCCAAAGATTTTGTTGTAGATTCTGGCATTTTCAGAGCTCCATTCCCAACCCTGAATCCTACCCTCTCCAACAAACTGGAAATGTTTAAGCACCCAGTCAAAAATTATATGGCTGACCTTCCCTCCCCCCCACATCCCCCAACCCAACTCCCCGGCACCTAGCTCAGTGGGTTCCTTTGCCATACAGGGATTCAGGCTGTATGAAATAAGTTTTGTCTAAACTTTTCGTTTTGGGTTGCTTTTCATTTTCTGTGTACTAGTTTTGCTCAATTACTGGTGGTATGATAGCAAAAACATAAGTTATTGACAGTCATAATTGTCAACTGCCTTTGAAATACCGGGTAAATTTGCCACTTCATATGAATTGTCAGCATTCAGTAGACTTTATCTCGATGCATTTAGCTGTGAATATTTATGTACATCTCATAATTGTAATTTCTGTGAGCCTCATGATGATATATATATATGAAGATTAAGCTATAGTTACTGACAGTCAAAAGTTTTCCAGACTCTTGAAGTATTGTTAGAAGTTAATTTGCTTTAGGATTTACTTTTTCTTTATTTCTCAATTATTCAAGTCTTGTATTGTGGAAGGTTGGAGTGTTCAGCGTACGTACTGGTACTGGTTATCTTGCATGGAGTATTCCTTTACATGTAAATATGTAATATGCACGATTCTATGGCATAATTTTCAATTTGTAAATTGTAAACAGATTTGTCAAGGACTGTGTGTGAAATTGGCTTATAAATTGGTTCAGTTTTAAAAGGACATTGTCTGAGGAATAGTTTCAATTTACTGAAAATTACTCTTTGAGAGAGCAATAAGTAATTTTGATATTTAACTGATTTAAACTTCTAGACATCTAGCCAAAGAAGTCTGCAATCGTTTTCCTTCTATTGTACTGACACTCAGGCTCTCTGAAAAGGGGTCCAGCTGGGCTCATAAAAAGTCGCTGTTGTCTCCGATTTTGCATCATTAATGTCCATGACATAAAGAAAGGTAAATGTCGCGATAATCACATTTAGAGAAATGTGTGATAATTTTACAAGTTGTGATAAGTTTTCCTGTAGTGATTCAAGTTTGATGTTGATGGATTTGAGTTGGTTTGGTCTGCAGTTACCCTGTGAAGCTGGAACTTTCCTGTTCTGCTGGAGTGATGGTTTTGTTGAGCTGATGGGCTGGATTCTATATACTAGTGGAGGAATGTATCGGAATTTCTCTAGAGTTTGTTAGAAAATGAGAAAAATTACCCTGTTGGTGCGTTGTGCAAGGATTTTCTTAATACGTAACACCGGATTGTTGTTGTTTTAGCAAGCAACTAAATTCCTACTTTTTTTTTTTTTTTTAGAATGACACAGAAGTGCGCATCATTTTCTAGCAGTCTTTAATGTAAATTTACTACCACCTTTTGCTGTAACAATAAGAATTTAAAGTTACACTGTAATTTCCATCATATCCTTGAAGAGGCAGCAGTTATTCCACAGACAACTTGATAAGAATTGCAAAGTAAACTTCTCCGTTACTTCAGACTTGTACCTTGGATCCAATCAGATTGAAGCACCATTGTTCACACACTAGCAGTGTGACCTTTTTCGCTATAGTTGCATAGTAGAAGCTAAAATATCCTATTCCGAAGAGTTACCAGATACATTGATTATGTAAATGAGTGACAGGAATTTGTAAGCTCTGTGCAATATAGTAAATCTTAATCAGATGGAATATAGTTGTGGTTTCAAGGGCAATATTCATCTATAGAAAGGCCAAAATTAGTGCAAGTCACGATTAAAGCACTAAAATACACCCAAGTCAGTAAACTACTGACGTGTAAGTTTGAAAAGCTAGCAAGATAAGATTATTGTCATTAAAGTTAGCATGACGCTCAGAGTGCCAAATCTTTTGATGAGAAAGTTAGTAGAATCAGCTTGACCTTTGTTTGAAATATCAAAGTTTTGAAATTACTCACGTTTTATTTTATATTTTTCTGGAATGCAAGATTATTTGCTAATCAAAAATTGTCTGCTTAGCCTAGTGATGTTTTTCATTTGAGGGTATTAAATGGTATAGTTGTAGAACCCTGAAGAAATATCCACAGTTGAAGGGTTTACAGATAAAAGGATGCACAGGAAGTGGTAAGAATGTAAATGTTAGGTCGGAGTTCCTTGTAACCAGTGTATTTTCATCCAAAAGTCTTTTTCAGACTTTTAATAGAAAGTTTACTGATAAAGAACGGACAAAAATTTATGTTCTGGAATGCGTTTCCAAGACTCGCTAGCTATTCACGGATTATTGAGAGGAAGGCAACCGAGAGCGACTAGGTAACAGTGATTGTAAACAAGAAAAAAACAAATTCCGGCCCATAAGATGCAAATTTCATGCCTTCATTCAAAGCCGAGGGAAGACCATGAATTATTCATTATTCCTCTCCTATTACCATCTCCGTCCAGTAAGGCCTTAGTGTAAAATCATTATTTCATGCCCCCACCTAAAATGAAGTCGTACTGGCAGTGATCTCGAGAAGCCAAGAATTAAAAATATACCAAATAATGGTGAACCTCATGTCGGTAAGTCTTATTTGCCTTCGGCTCATGAGTTTATTTTAGGATTCTCAGTCTGTTGGTTTTGAGCTTCGTGACAATAATGTCAGCTGGGCAAACTTTAGTAAATTCCAGCAAATTTTAGCTGTTAATCAGATAGGATGCTGTTGATCAATGAACAGACTGTAATTATGAAAATGTAAATTGCTGGAGTTTGATTATATTATCACATCTGTACTTTAAGAGTATCAGTGAAGGCCATATTTCTCATATTTTTATTATCCCTTAAATTCATTAGTTACTATATCTGGTTTTGTACTAAAGCCCGTCACTGAATGATTATTGAATGATTTTAACAAGGCAATCCTTGCACATCGCTCTTGGTATCTGAATGGATGATTTCAAGGTTTAAGCTTGAATGATGACACTTGGGTCGTTTAGCGCAAGAATTGCTTGCTTTATTTTTATGTCTCGGACTTTATTCTGTGAACCTGATAACGTTTAAAGTGTGCAGTGTGGTTTTGATTATAAGCCCGTATCTTTCAAATAAGTATTTTTCTTAAACTGTTCTGTATCAAAATATTTTTTGATAAACACCATATCCTTGATTGTTGTTCCAGTCCTCAATGTTTCTTGAATAGTGATTGTTGCTGTTTAGATAGCAGTTTTTGGGTAATGGTGGTTGTATGCCCCATGTTTCCTGGTCACTGTAAGTTGCTTTTCTTCTGGATAGTAGTTGTAATGTAAAGTTTTAAATCCTTTGTTGTTGCAGCTGCTGAAAACTCTTAGGTGCTTTGGTAATTTGTTTGTAGCCGCTATATCCATCAGATAATATTGTTTTCACTTAAACACCATGTCCTTTAAGTACTTGTTTAATTGTAATCTCCTTATCCTCTAGTAACTGCATTCATAATAAGCTCCATATTAGTTTATATCAATATAAACGTCATCTACTTCGAATAGCGTAAGTGCAAGATTGATGTCCTTCACAGCCATTGACGTTTTAGGAATTATCAGTTTTGTTTGATCATTTGCAAGGCACCATCAATGAATCTGTCATCCTAAATACTTCCGAAGCCGAATGAATTGGCCTGTTGTATATTAAATTAATAAATTAGTTTACCAAGAGCACTTAACATGAAGTTTGTTAGACGAGTGAGAATTTATCAAAAGGAATGTGGAAAATGTGAAACAAAAAGCAATGCTATAACAGGTTTAAGTTGATGGAATGCTGTGGAGAACCTTAAGCAATAACACTTCAGTCTTTCATTGATTTGATTTTTTTTTTACTTTGATATTTTCTTTGATCTACTCTAACCTCATTACAGTATTCAGCGAGTTGCGTTTTGGTTTTCTATCCGTAGGAAAGGAGAGGAATTTGTTAATGGCCTATATAAAAAGATTCTTAGCCTGAAAATGGCTTAATCCCAGTGGTTCTAGTGGCGATCCAAAGTTCACTTAAATCTTGTACGAGTTAATGTAAAATCCCAGGTCTCCCTCCTGGTGATATAGGTCATTTGTCTCTAGTCCGGAAGAGCATAATAGCATTTAAATCTAGCGTCTGGAATTTTTTTTTTTTTTTTTTTTTTTGCTGCCTCTGTGCTCCGTGAACCGTTGAAATAGATCTATCGTTTAGGAACTGCCTTTCAACGATCGACCTTTATTCTCTTAACTTGAATTAAGGACTATTAAAATGATTTCAAGCCGTTACAAATAAAAAACGGGTATTCATTATCTCATTGGTTTATATTGGAACTATTTGTACTTGCTTCCAGTGCGATTTTTACAGGATTACATTCAAATCACTTAATTTTTTTTCTTTATAGAGGGCAGTCATATTATCCATCTGAATACTGATTAATGGAAAAATAAGATTTTGTCACGTGACATCAATCTTATATGAGGTTACCATTTGCAGAGAAACGAAAAACTGTTTGCTTAGTGTTCGTGGAGTCTGTTTTAATGTGGGGTGTGAGAAGGTCAGATTGAGAATATGAGGATAAACATTTAATGAAAGAACTGAGAGAGAGAGAGAGAGAGAGAGAGAGAGAGAGAGAGAGAGAGAGAGAGAGAGAGAGAGAGCTAGCTTATGCTGGTAAAAGGCCAAGTACCCATAAGAGCAAAAATGTTAATTTCGGTTATTCAAGTGGTGTTTTATGGTTATGTTGCTCTCGCGAGGGAAGTGTGGTTGTATTTTGTGCAAACTTTTATGTTTGGGGTTTTTACGTTGTTTTAGGAAAGGTGGTGAGTTCATGTCTGTATTGTCTTTTGGGTCTTTACTCGCGTGGAAAAGATTGCGGTTTCTGTACAGTATTTTCCATTATTATGGTCTCGTGATGGAGTTTCGAATCCTTGGGAATTATCACACAGATGAATCTGAAGTGATTCGGTGGTCCACGTGTACCGGGGAATGTGACTTCGGTCCGATCTGGCTGCTCCGTTGGGGGAGGAAACCAGGAGTGGTCGGGGCAGTACCCGTGCCCGTCTCCTTCTCTTTACCCGACTCAATCAGGGACAGGCGATGGGGCAGAGTCCAGGGACGCAGTGACCTTTTATGTGACCTTGTCTGCTTTTGAGGGGGCTTTACGTGTCTTCATTGTACTGTAGAATGCGTTAAAATTGCACAATAAGGCTTCAGAATGGCATTTAATGAGTTTTGAATTAAAGTGATATGTGCATTTTCAAGTTTATCGTAAAAGTAATAAAGTCTCTAGTGTTGATAATTTGTAATGTTAGTGAATTTCACAGAAAGTTGATGTTAAAGTTCTAAATGCCAATTTCCAAAGACCTTTCATCCTATTCCTATTGTCTTTTAATTCATTGTCGTGAATTAGTTATATGTAAAGTTTACAATAAATTTGTCAAAAAAAGAAGGAAAAGGAAAGTATTCAAGGACCTAGTAACTTTGCTTATTTAGACGCTCAATAGTTGCTCCAGTTTTCTGTTACTAGGCGGGACAGGGGAGGGCCTTGGCGGGCTTTCCTTTTCCTTTTTTTTTCATATAAAAGCTAATAAACTGCAGTCATGACAAATCTGATAAAAGTGATGAGCTGTAAGCATGATGGCACAAGTACAAAGAGAAAAAGAACTTTTCAGGTGCCTGTTTCAGTGGGCTGGGTTGCGGGGATGTTCACGTTTTCTTCAGGGATGAAAATTTCCCATTTTCTTTAAGTGGTCAGTTTTCATCGGCGGTCTGACGTTTGGGGTTTGTTCAGAGCTTCTAGAAAACTGAATCCCAATTTAATCTTTTGTCATGATCTTGTTTATCATATTTACAGTTGAACAATATTCCATGCAAGACTAATCGTACTTTGATGGCATAAAGCTTTCAATCTTCTACAATAAAGGACTAACTAATTCTTATACTTTTACTCCTTCCCATTTTTGGTTTCACTAATAAAGTTCTTACCCATGTTTAGCTTCTGTTTAAGAACAATAACAAACTCGAGTTGAAAAATAATCGAATCAGATTCAAATTTTGAGGCATCAGTTACCTTGACGATAGCACACATGACTTTGTAGAGATTTCGTTTTACCCGGAAGTAATTTTATTAGTGAAAAAGATAAAACCACTTATTAGCGGGGTTCAGTTATCTTGACTCAGCCGTAAAAATTAAGGTTCCTGCTCTCACACCACCAGTGAATGGACGAACTCTAGTGCATTTGAAGAGGAACAGCAGTTCTGAGTGAAAAATTTAAAGTATTTCATAACCTTTAGTCCTGTTGAGGCAGATAAGGGCACCTGCTTATGCTAGGAGGAGAGTTGTTGGCAGGAGGGGGGGGGGGGTGTTGATTAAAGAGAACACTCGGGCTCGCGAACTCTAACCTAGTGGAATAAAGGATTCCTGACTTTGTCTCACTTCCGTAATATATGTTTTTGTTCAGACTTGAATGATAAACAAATATATCCAGCGTTTGTTTTATTTTTCAAATCTCACTGATGGTAAAAGTATAGTACAAGAAGCACTAAAACTGTAAAAGTATAGTAAACATACAGCAGCAATAATATCATCTAAACACAAACATCCCAGAGGGTAATATACCAACCAAGTTTCCTAACTTACCTTTGGTTTGAGCAAATAAACCGTAACATCCGTAACTTTAATAACTAACGAAAATGCTGCTCATTTAGTTCTATATTCTGCTTATGTACACATTTCAACAGAGGCTTTGAATTTGTTTTGCCATATACAAATGCTTAAACTATTTTTAATGGCTATATGCAAGACAATTGTGCATTTTTAGAGCAATTCAACGCTAAAATTAAAAACTACTCAACCATGCGTTCTCAATAGCTTGCTGTGTTTTCTGGTTGAAGATGGGAACAAAGGATACACTCGGCTCTCTGCTACATAATTTTCAAATCCGACCCTTTACTACATGAAATAATATAGCAGACAAATCAGTTAACCGAACTCATGCTCTCAAGCAGGATTTCGTGTCTTCCAATTGGAAGCAAGTTTTGCCGACGCCACTACGATTCCCCAGCCCCCCTCCCCCCGTTCGTTAGTGCTACCATACGTTCCTACCTGATGTTTGCCTCGAGTATATTTCTAAAGGAAGCTCTATAGCACGTCAGTATTGATGAAAATTACTTTTCACGTGATGAATAATGCTTTAAGGATTAATAAATGTAACGAGTGATTACGTTATCATATCAATACTGACGTGCGATAAAACTTTCGATGGGGTCGGTCAAGATTTGAACTTGCACTTCTGAAGACAAGAGTTCAACCCTGCTTGAGAGCAGTAGTTCAGCTCTCACTTAATCGCCATTTATAGAATCCATATAAAAGTTTTAAAATGTTATAATTACGGGAATTAATTCTCTCGTTTTCACACTGGGAAAGTTGTGATGCATTTTTTGCAGTACATACCAATCAAAACGACCACTCTTGGAAATCTAAACAAGCATTTTACAATAGTGCAAACATGACACCTTTGCTTATCAAGTTTTGGCTCGCCATTGTCTCTTCATTTTCTAAATCTAACACTGGTTCTATTTATTCTTCCTACCGGTATTAAAGTGCAACTTATACCACAAAGTTTTTTTTTTTTTACTCAATTTTCTTTCTACTTGTTACTCTAGTGCTAATATTGTTTCCAGCTTCTAAAATGCTATTTTTCATAATTTGTTGAGTGTACCTTTAGGATATTACACTATTACTAAACATCGTCATGATAATTAGTCAAGATATGACATTACTCAAAAAACTTCATTACTAATACAATAGCAAACATGAAATATAAAGTTCAGACATACTTAAAACCCCGAGATCACAGACTTCAAAACGTAATGCTTAAGAAACATTCCAGCGGTGTTCACATTTCCATTTTAGGATTTGCTACTACTATTGATGACATATCCACAAACTTTTTTCGGTTACTTTAAACAAGACTTTTGAAACGTAAATTTTATTTAAATAAAAGTTGGACAAAACGTTCGTATAAAGAAAACAATTGAACAGGCAATATTTAGTTGAGCTTTGTAAAGTAGTGGAATTACTGTCTAATCTTAAAGAGAAAAAATTTTACAAGACAGACTTGAAATATACAAAATGCTCTATATCTGACACTACGGTTAGTCGAAACGATAATAAAGGTGTTAAACCTACGAAAATAAAGCTTGAATCAATAGATCTAAGGCCAGTTAAGAAGAATGAAGGAGACTGTATAGAAAACGATGTGAAAAAAAAAATGGAAATTTAGGTCTTGACTTGATAGTTAATAATTAAATCAAACACCCCATTATCTTGAGGATAATTATCTCGAAAGTTAAATACTTGACCACGGATTTACAACCGAGGAACAAAGCGCAGACGAGCTTCTTTGAACTGAAATTGGAATATGAGATTTAGGCTTGATGCCAAGCGCTGGGACCTATAAGGTCATTCGGCGCCGAAAGGAAATTCAAGAGTAAAGGTAGTTTGAAAGGTGTAACTGGAGAAAAACCTCGCAGCTGCACTATGATACAATTGTGAGAAGAGGGTGGAAAGTAACATGGGAGGAGGATGATATGAACGGAGGTACAGTAAAAGGAATGAATGGGGTTGCAGCTATGGGCCGCAGGGACGCTGCAAAGAACCTTAAGTAATGCCTACAAGAGCTGCTTGTAATTTTTTTTTACTAGAGAGCAAATAACTCCAGTGTATCTTCCTAACAGGTATGTAATCAGTAGCCTTTATAAATATACATTTCCCTCGTAATTAAAAATGCCTAATTTCCCATGCAAACAGTAAGAAGAGTGACAAGACCGGAAAGGATACTGTAAAATGCACGCAGCAAAAGATGCATGGAAATACTTACGAGTTGGGGGACATCAAACAAAATTCTTCTCGCGAAAGAGAGGGCCAGTAGTTGAAGGCAAGAAACGGCAAAACATATGTAAGAAAAATTAAAAACACCAAACGCACAGAAATGAATAGCAAAGCAAGTGCTGAAAGGTACTTTTCATTGTGTTAAGAGCCTATGTCAAAGAGAGAGAGAGAGAGAGAGAGAGAGAGAGAGAGAGAGAGAGAGAGAGAGAGGTACTTTAATTGGATTAAAAGCATGTGTCAAAAAGGAAGAGAGTGGTACTTTAATTGGATTAAGAGCATATGTCAAAAAGGAAGGAGAGAGAGAGAGAGAGAGAGAGAGAGAGAGAGAGAGAGAGAGAGAGAGGTACTTTAATTGGATTAAGAGCATATGTCAAAAAGGAAGGAGAGAGAGAGAGAGAGAGAGAGAGAGAGAGAGAGAGAGAGAGAGAGAGAGAGAGAGAGAGAGAGAGAGAGAGAGGGGGAGGCTACTTTAATTGGATTAAGAGCATATTTCAAAAAGGAAAAGAGAGCGCGCGAGAGAGAGAGATTGCACCTCCTAGTCTTTAATTATGACATACTAGTATGTTTGTAATGTATTTAAAGATACACGACAGACCCTTTTAATTATGAATTTCACTGACCCCTTTGAACAGTTTTAATCTTTGATATAACAGCTAATGCTAACTGATGTAAAGATGATGCCAGCTAAAGTAAAAGTCAATGTTAACGGATGAACAGTTAAATTTCAAGTAGGGAGAAACTAAAATGACGCGGTTTTAATGACAACTGAGGACTGAAATACCGGTAAAGGTTAAATGACTGGCCAACAGCCCCAAAATGGACTGTTGTTAAGTCAATATGACTGGGGAAAAATGAGGTAATTATATGCCAAAGAAAGAGGGTATTGACGGAGATTAGTATGGAAAAACTTTACTGGAAAAAAAAAAAAGAATGGCGAGATATTGAAAGGCGATGGAAGAACTGGTTGAAAAAATTAGAAGAAAAAAGCAGCGACTGAGAAACTGGAATCCTTCAATCAATAATAACGGATAAATAAAGCTTAAACTTTGAAAAGGCGTTTCTATCTGAAAATTAGAAAAAAAAAAAACTACTGGAGAATCTAAAGGTGTAAATGTACATTAACATAACTGAAAATTTGGTAAAAAAAAAAATAGTAGTAAACTGTGGATTGAATGTTGCATTGTGGGTAAAAAATATGGATTTATCCTGTCAAGGCTCACGTTAGCCAAAGCTTGTTTAAAGTAATGCATAAAGGAAAATGACTACCTGCAAATGCACAACACACGCAACTAATTTTGCCCACGTGAAGGTATGGAGCCTGGTTGCTTTGACTTCCTTTTATCATGCAGTCTTCGAATTCATGATTTCAGCATAAATTCAGAAATTATCTACGAACTTGACCCTAATAACCATGAAATTTGTTCCCCCTGAATGTAAAAACAAGAGAAGGAATACAAAGTTCTACCTACAAAAACTGCACGAAAGTTATTACATAGCAAATAACTTTATACGAATTTGAAAGTAAATTCTGAAACATACAAAATTTTTAATCGCTGCATAATCACCTACAAAAAGCGGCGACCAATTTTTACATTTCTTACACGATCAGGTGCTAAGTATCCTAAGACCAATTCTAACTACTTTGAATTTGAGGCACGTTAACATTTTTTCTCTTCCCATATCCTCAATCTTTAGATTTGCATCTAGAAGATAATTGAGTAATATTAAAATCATATATGGAGACAATGGCATGTGAACAGCCAGCCTGGTCTGGTTACTCCATCTAGTTTGAGTACACAATTTACTGGTGAGCCTGATTCTTGCTGAATTCAGGCTGTCTAGACATTTGTTCTTATGAAGCTATTAGATCAGTGGAGGCCATGTGAAGGATGAAATAGCATGGGACTGGGGTGCAGATATACTGCGTAATGAGATCAAAGCAGTAAGGAGGAAAAACATTTTTAATACTTACACCTACAAGGTAACTGCAATTATAACGTGTAATGGCTACCGTCAAGAGCCCTTCTACAAAACAAGAGAAAGGAGAATTGAGATATTAAATGCTAAATTGTAGTTACATGTAGTGACAGAACCCCCACCTCATAGACACCCACTAATTGACGGCAAACTAGACTTCCCCCAAGACAAAGACTGAGTTTAATCGATGCTTTATGTTGAAATACTGATTCCCTTTTAGGGCGCTGCTTAACGAAGCCCTTCACTTGGAATTTTACGAGTGAAGGAATAATTGTAAGCAACAATGCAGACAAATTAACTGGGAACAGAGGACAACAGTTATGTGCATGAATGTCCCAAGTTATTGCTCTTTTTTGCATAATCCTTTGGTCTAAAAAAAAACCTCTACCCCCTAATTCTTACCTTACAACTAAACTCACTGACGTTGTTTGCAATCATTTCATCGAAAAGATAGTGTTCTTAGAAACTGCCAGCGTCATAAAGGAATTTTAATGAAGTAATTTCTTGCGATGACAGTTTTGGACTTGAACATTACATTAGTGCAGCAAAGTGGACCACTTTCATCAACCCCTAACTAAAAAGTGCCCGTTTCCAGAGCTTTCTTATTTAGGAATTTACACCATAACGTCACAAGTAGTCTAATTTTGAAAAATTTTGGTGGGGGGGGGGAGAATCATTACATAATGCGGTCTCACTTCCAAGTTTGACGGACTCATTAAAAGCGGATAGAAACAATCAGTACTGGCACATCAAACAGTTCATGATCAATTACTCAAGAAATCCTAGGTTTCTGAGTACACTATATATATTCAGTGCACTACAGTCAAAACTGCAGCAAAACGTTTAGTATGTTGGGTAACCCCGATTTCCAGACTAAGTTAATTTCTCTCTTCTAGACCACTAAACTGATTTAATATACATTAAGTACCTTAAGTTTTTACATGTTGGGTGTCTAGACACTGGCACTCTTCTTCTAATTATTAGAAATATATCCATAATGCCTAATTTGTGCTTCATACCAAGAATGAATTCCTAAGCGTTTTCGAGATCTATGGGGGATCTTAGAAACTAAAGAACAGCAACCACGTATGGAAATCTGGACTGAAAAGCATTTCTGGGGAATAAG
The DNA here is from genome assembly GCF_040412425.1 of Macrobrachium rosenbergii. Lineage (NCBI taxonomy): Eukaryota > Metazoa > Arthropoda > Malacostraca > Decapoda > Palaemonidae > Macrobrachium > Macrobrachium rosenbergii. Next base: position 15,010,587 of record NC_089789.1, on the reverse strand, counting down.
CAATCTACACTTAACAGAATTTAAGTTAAGATCAACGAGTCCGGAAGATCTGACATATTAACAGATACAAAAGTAACCTGAACATGTTAAGTCTATGAAAGAGAGGTCGAGTGGGGCCAAGTCAGGCCTGTTTAGGATACTCCTATTATTGATTATAAAGGGTATATTATTCACAGGTCTCCACTAAATCATGGTACCTGGCTGACTTTCCTACCCCATTGTCTAGATGCATACATTTATAAATACTTGGCCATTTATGTAGGTCATCCTGCTGGCTAGGACTCATTTTGAAATTCTTATACGTCTCATATTACCTCTAAAGTTAGTCAGTAAAAAATACAGTACAATTCTTAACTAAATCGCAGGCTCACAATTTATGTATTATTGTTATATAAAAATACATGACATCTCAAAATGACATTCTACATGGCGTTTCATCTTCAGCTGTGGTGTCGTTTCTTTAAGTGAAATTGCCTTCTTCACCTAAAATGAGAGCCCGGTAATGGGTTTTTAAACTTTACAACAGCACAGTAATAATTTTAACTCAGCCTATAGAAATCGAAAAACTCGGGAAATCCGATTTCACCTATGACACATGTACCAAAAATTATTTCAGTAATTTATATTACTACTTTTGCAATAGCTCAATTTACAATTGTACCCCCAAAAATTATATTGCTATTCAAGTCATTATCCAATAATTGATATGAGGGAATTTTAAAATTATTTTCATACAAGGACATATCCATATAAAACTCGTTCTTTAAAAAATACAAGATGGCAGAATTGATATTCAAGTTAACCATTCATAACGTAGTTTAAAATATACCATGTACAATTTATGAAACATGAATATTCCTAAAGTACTTCTGGCGAACTATTCAAAAGGGAATTACAAGCATTACATGTTTAAACATTTAAAGAAATAATCCATTTTGACGAGCTTAAGCAATGGTATCACGGTTTAATTTTCTATTTAAATAAAGCACCAACGAGACAGACTTTCATTCTCAGAGTATACTTTAAGATGAAAAACTACTTTAATACACGGCCATAAAAGCTAGCTTATTATCCAGCAGCCTTGCTCAAGTAGGATAACTTACTCATCACCTCTTGGAAAATAAACAATTATAAAATATCGATCAATATTTCTGTAAAAGTTAAAGTTTGCTGGGCAAGAAAAACCGATTTCTTGCTAATTTGCTGCTTCTGAGCACAGCTTCCAGTTGGATGAAGAGTAAGCCTGATTTCTTCGTAGACTGTTGCCCTGCAACTCTTATGTTGTCATGGCGACCACATCAGTCTTGATGGCATAGGTTGAAAGGTCATTTCCTGTAAAGAATCATTCCAATCAAAAAATTTTGTTACAACAATCTAGTCATGTAACATTTAACCGGCAAAATTTTCAGGACTATTGGCGTGAAATCGTTCATCCAGTTCTTAATAACTGAGATCAGGAAAACAGTATGATTTAATGAAAAGCAAGCAAATTAACCCATTATAATTTCCACTGGAATAATTTAAGTATAAGATTTTAAGTTCACAAAACTCTTGACCACGAACTAAAACTGTTGTTTGGACGATTTTTGTTTTGAATGAATCAGTACTTGTGTTAATGCTTTCGATTTATTCTAAAGGATGCTAGCCAATAACAGCCAAATTTCAATTACTGAAGTTTTTAATCCCTGCGAACCAGAGTCGTCAATGTGTTGAATCTTACCTCAGAATAATCCTTTCACTTCCTTTACACTATATAATAATGCTACAGTGACAAACTCCAGCCGGCACCTCGTACAAAGTCTTGGCGCTAACCCCATTTTTAAATTTGACATCAGCTGGAAGCGAGGCAGATTTTCTGAAAAAATAAATTCAATTATATTTTCTATACGACAGAACTACCATTACAAATAAAAACCCTCTTTAAATTTCCGACATTTGGTTATACTTCGTAAATTACCCTTCTTCCAGGGGCAACTTCCTGCCATCATTTGCTTCCAATTGGGTAAAGCATTTCAATTGGTTTCTCTAGAAGAGTGCCAAACAAAATCGAGTTAACCTACCAATTTGTATATACTCAGGGCTTCATCTTTACGTTAACTTAACCTAACAATTTGTGTATGCTCAGGTCTTCACCTTTACCTTAGTATAACTTTTGAGATCGTTATATTACTTTTTGCAAAATAAAAAGGCCTATGAGTTATACGTAAATATTAAATTATTCTCCTAGAACAGGCTAAGCAGACTTCATGATTACTGGTAATAAGTATTCTTACCAGTTGTCTCCCTAAAACGGGTAGCTATCATTCACCCAACAATAACCTTTATTCTTGCCTTTCTTCAACTTTCCTTCCTTCCTTCCTTCCTACCTCTCCCCCCACCCCTCTCTCTCTCTCATCATTCCCTATCCCCTCTTTCATTCCTTAATTTTCCCTTCCTTCCATCTCTCTCTCTCTCTCTCTCTCTCTCAATGGATATCCTTAAAAGCCAGACCGTGCTTACAATTTAATTCGGGTCAACCACAGACTACAGCTTGAGGTTAAAAACAAATACCAGAAATACAACATTAAGGAAAACTGCTGTCCAAGTTAACTTAGGAGTTACTGACTAAGGCAATGAGGGAATTCCTATTTAAATACACCTGAGTTTCTATAACGCTTACAAATGAATTACAGTAGTTGAAAAACTTTAGTTACACGATGGTGGCTATTAAAATTACGCCGATTTGCAACATAGTTCTCTAGAATGCGTTATTTTCATTATATTTCTTTGCTCCAACTATTCCGGATATCCAAATATGAATAGGGTTCAATTCATAAAACCTACTGGAAGAATTCCGTTAGACAATACTTGGGATGACTGTTACTGTGTTTCAACTTCTAGGAGAAAAATCTCTTATTACTCTCTGCTTTCTGTTACCCGTGTTTTAAATGGAGTTCTGTTTTTGTTACCATACAAGAACTCAAATGACCAGGCTGTTAAATATGTGCTGCACTTCTGATTTAACCATGAACAGAGTAATTTAACAGCCCCAGACGTGGAGGTAATGAAGCATGTTTATTTTCAGCTGCAGTATGATTTAGGATTTACTCAAAATGTCACAATTAATTTTAGGAACCATCACGAAATTCAGTACAGTAGTAGGGATACTAATTTAATCCTTAAGGCCTTTGACTAGAAGCGAAGACAGTTACTCAGCCTGTTCAACAAGTAAAGTATCTGATAGAACCTCCAGTTCTTAAATGACTTTTCCAAATCATGTCTAATGCATTATTTACCATAGGAAGGAAAGTAAAGGAATATAGAGTTTAGGCCAAAGGCCAAGCACTGGGGCCTATGAGGTCAATCAGCACTGGAAAGGAAATTTTGAGTAGGTAGGTTTGAAAGGTGTAACAGGATGAAAACCTCGCAGTTGCATTAAGAAATCATTGTTAGGAGAGGGTGGACAGCAAGATGGAAGAAATAATATGAATGGAGGTACAGTAAAAGAAATGAAAGTGGTTGCAGCTAGGGCCCGAAGGGACGCTGCAAAGAACTTTTAGCAACGCCTACCGTGAACCCTTGAGGTGCACTGATGGCACTACTCCCCTACGGGATTATCATGGGAGGTAACTAACTACCAAGCTAAACTCTAAAAATGTTGCATTTCAACTATCAACCTACGAATTCTGTTGGCAAGTAGTGTACCTTAATTCTTATAATTTATAACTTCTAATTTTCCTGGAAACATTTCTATCCGCTTATTTTCAGGTTAAAAAAATTTAAAGCAACGTATCTCCATTCCCAAAAATCCAAGCAAATATATGTACTCCACCATAAATTACCTTTTAATCACACGACTCATTCTATAAACTAAAGTTCCACCCAACACCGTATACATTATCTTTTGTACAATACCAAAAAAAAAAAAACTGGAAATCCAAATAAATAAAGCGCTGGTTTCTTGATTTAATACCGCTTTTAGAAAATTAATGTTGTATAAGAAAAACTAAATCAAATGAGGTTCACATACGTCAAGAAGTCACTTAAGGTTTGAAAAAATATAGCCCTTTCAAGTTATGCCTATAATTAGTTAAATAATAAAATCTTTGGCAAGGAAATCGGACTAGTTTGTTTTGATCAATAATATCTTTATTTTTAGGGTTTCGGTTTCCTACTAACCCACACATTCGACACTAACATTTCTATATTGACCATAACCTAAATTTTTGCTAGAAATCTGTTTTAATTTATATTTAGTCTGGGCTGCATACAGTCGACTCTGCCAACCTGTCAGTGTTGTAACATTTATATTTTCAAACAAATATCAACAGATTTAACTTTAGAGAAAAATTTTTTTTGAGTATCAAACATTGGAACAGAGCATATGCAATGGTTGAAATGTTGTTTGCAGCATATTTTCCATTACGGAACATGTAAGACAACATGCTAAAAGCTAGTGATCGCTTACTATACTTACTCTGGAAGTTCTCCAAAGATCCGTTGCATCTCAAAGTTATTTCTTGGGCCTCCGTTACCTTTTATACATCTTTGCCAAACTTTTTTCTTGTTAATAACTTACACAGATCTAGTGATTATGGTTACAAATTATCCCAAACTGCACTCACTTTCTGTAACGTGACATGTTCCCCAAGCCTTTCAGTATTTTACAGTCGGGCTAAAACTATCAAACAGCCAAATCTAATAAAATACCCAAAGTCAAAAGCTACGTCTAAAGTCCAAGTGCAATAAAATATGAGGGGGATGCAATTGCTCCGTTCGAAACAGACAAAAAGTCATGCATGGTTTTCCCACGGCCATGTTTTAAGATAATTGGGAAAAGAACTTCGAAGCATTGGAATTTTTTCATGGATAATTTAAGAAATTAGAATCGTGTATTCCCTACTTGTTGCTTTTAACTGCATAAGTGCACTCCCACCACAACATTCCCCTCATTCTCTGGCTACTGATGAACCACTACCTATGCCTTCCTAAGATTAAGGTAGAAAATATACTAAATATGGAAGGGTAAGGGTTGGCATAGAAGTGCAATGTTATCCACATAATTACAATGATGTGCCCTAGGTTCAACTGGAATATAACCTTTTTACCACTAGTTTAATTTTCAGTCATAGTTAACATGGAGCCCAGTGGGAAAAGCCCCTCGATGTAGGACACGGCACCCAAGGTTAGATTAGGATGTACCCTGTAATCACCATGAACGTCTTGCATTTTTTCCTTAATGATTTCCCTTGATTACACAATTCATACATTTTCTACACCAAAACCCGTTTCCAAATGGGGTGTCCCTTAATACTTAAAAAATGGGGACGCTGCCAAAAAAGACTGGGATGTTTCAAACAAGATTCTAAAAGTTGAAAATCTAATGCTTAATGTAGTTGGAGTTAAAAATTTATATTACCTGCAAGATGTGTGGCACCCAAAAATTTATCAAGTTGGTTGTTAAGACCGAGTACGTCACTTTACCTATTATTTTTCATACCTAATTTTATTTTCTGTATGCGCGCTATAGCAGCTACAAATCTGACTCGCTATACTGATTTACAGTTGAATTAGTTGCAAAATTTTATTGGCACCCATAGTTTATACAAGTTAATTTCTGCTGTAGTCGAGGTGGTTTAGCCTAAGCCTATCAAAAACATTATGAGAAGCCAGTAGAAATCAGTTTCCAATACCATTTTCAACGCAGCATGGCATTCTACTTCAAAAACCGTATGCGTTTTAAAAAATCTTTCATGTTGCCTACTATTTTAAAATAAAGTTTATCAAGAAACCTAGAGCAATTTCATACCATATCACAATGTTTATGAACAGTGAGAAGCTCAGAAGCTGTTGATATATAAAAAATATATAAAACTGCCTCCAGTTTACGCTACTTTCAATTAGTAAAATTAAAGTAAAATTTTCTTACTATGCCCTAGGGAGATTTATGGGGTAAACAGTTCAAAATTTCTGACACGTCAAATTTCGATCTATGCATTTCAGATTAATAAGTAAAAAAATTGCTGACTTAAGCTTGGATTCATAGCACTTTCGGATACCACACGTGCATGAAATGCATTTCACTTACAAAATATGAGTTACGGGCATTACATGTAGATCTCCGAAATTATGCTTTCATCAAGTAGCTTTCCGCTAATTAAGTCTTTTCAAAATTCTCAGACTTCCAACGAAAACTGACAAACACAGCTGGACAAAGCATTTGGGAATGGAGAGCCACCAGAAGCAAACATTGAATGTGAACATCATTATGAGCGATGTTTAAACGACTGCTGCACTAAACCAATCAATGGAAGTGAAATTAAACGAGAAAACTGAGTAAAATCACCTTCACAAAAACCGACTTTGCTGAAACCACAAAATCTTACAAGTTGTCCCAGTACTAACAGGCTTACTGATAACACAAGACTTAACACAATACACATCTTCCTTCTGAACAGATTTTCGGCAATCATTAGCAGTTTAAAACTTTTCATGAAACCTTTTAATATTTGGCTTACCAACTAGATGTAAAATCTGGATACTTTTCTTTGCACTGAACAAGCCCTATCACTACACAGGCTTAATCCAACAAAATGGTGAATTACAAGAACGAGACCTATTTTTCACACAACCAAAATTCATCAAAAACCACAATTATTCCCGAAATAAAAATACCTTCACGTAGGTGACGAACCACCGATTCCACAAGACACTGGCACAAAGAGAACATTGGAACTTTCTTGAACAACTTTCAACCCGTCAAAGATATACGAAATTGTCCTCCGGGCCGAGGAAAGCGATAATGACGTCTGGGAAGCTGAGAGACCAACAAGGACTCTCCAAAAATAGCCTACTTTCCAGTGAAGGTGACCACAGGACAAACGACTCTGACATCTGGTGGCTAGTGGTTAATTACGGTGAACAAAGGAACGCAGACAAAGCAGGAGCAGAAGTAAAGAAAATAAAAAAAAGATGAAATAAGAGGAAAGTTAATACGATATATATATCTCCCTTGTTTCTTTTACTTAGGACGTTAAAATTCGCTTACATTTGTCGGGTACTTTGATAGATTTATAACGATTTTCTTCCAGGAAACTTGGCAGCAAAAGAGACTTTATCAAGTCACACTTTTCATGATTTTATGATACCTAGTCAACATGACAGTGATTATATAAATCCTATGGTTCAGTGATTAGATTTCTTTATGATAATAAGAAAATTCATCACCCACCCTCTCCCTACCCGCTCCCCACCTCCTCATCCTATTATTACTACTGTACTACTGCTACTGCTACTACTACTACTTTATCCACATACACTACCTAATTTTCATTTCTATTCTCTCTCTCTCTCTCTCTCTCTCTCTCTCTCTCTCTCTCTCTCTCTCTCTCTCTCTCTATGCTTCCGTGTAGTGGGCATTCAAATCTTTTGAGAGAAAGATTTATGGAGGAACAGATGAGAAAAGCCTGGATAAGTTCTAAGAATAAGTAAAGTGACGGCCAGTAATATGTGAAATGGCTAATGTCATGAGATGGTAAAGTTTCAATTACTGATGATAAGAAGCTACAGAGACCTGTGGCAGACTGAAATTTCATCCCTCAACACCGTTACTACATTTTTCATTCCCTTACATTCATTCACTATATATGGCACTTCAGTTTTTAGTTTTCTTAAAAGAAAGCTGTTGTGGCGGGTTTGTCTGTCCGTCCGCAATTTTTCTGTCCGCGTTCAGATCTTAAAAATAGCTGAGGCTAGAGGACTGCAAATTGGTATGTTGATCATCCACCCTCCAACCATCAAACATACCAAATTGCAGCCCTGTAGCCTCAATAGTTTTTATTTTATTTATGCTTAAAGTTAGCTATAATGGTGCGTCTGGCAACGATATGGACCAGGCCACCACCGAGCCGCGTTAAAGTTTCATGGGCCGCGGCTCATACAGCATTATACCGAGACCACCGTAAGATAGATCTATTTTCGGTGGCCTCGATTATACGATGTGCAGAAAACTCGATTGCGTCGAAGAAACTTCGGCGCATTTTTTACTTTTTTTTTTTCTTGTATTATCTTCACCGATGCCCATCTCATATGATGCCATTCATCTAAATTCTCATCCTGCCCAACCTTCATCTTTTCCTCTGTCGGATCTCCAGCTGTTGCAAGTCAACGTTTCGCTAATAATAATAATAATAATAATAATAATAATAAAATGCCCCGAAGTTTCTTCGGTGCAATCGAGTTTTCTGTACAGCTTATAATGCTGTATGAAATTTTCAGCTACGGCCCGTGAAACTCTTAGGCCATGAAACTCAGCCACGGTCCAATGGTGGCTCAGCCACGGCCCATGAAATTCAGCCACGGTCCGGTGGTGGCCTGTGTTCTTGGTACCTATAGCGCTTCCAGAAGTACGATTATGGCTAACTTTAACTTTAAATAAAATAAAAACTACTGAGGCTAGAGGGCTGCAATTTGTCATGTCTGACGACTGGAGGGTGGATAATCAACATACCAATTTGCAGCCCTCTAGCCTCAGTAATTTTTAAGGTCGGAGGGTGGACAAAAAAAGTGCGGACGGACAGACAAAGCCGGAACAATAGTTTTCTTTTACAGAAAACTAATAATAATAATAATAATAATAATAATAATAATAATAATAATAATAATAATAATAATAATAATAATAATAATAATAATAACAGTAGTAGTTTTAAGAGTGACACTTTTCTCCTGCAGTCTCAAAGTGGTTCCAAACGCATCTCCGAAGCCCTCAAATTCAAGGTCTCATTCATCCATCAGCTCATGTTAATCGATGTGAGTCTTGGGGGAAAAAACGGGAATATTAATTTTCAGTAATTGATAACCAGTTTTATAAAAACTTCATCGGATAAGAAATTCAATTAAAAATGGACATTGGTTCATTACCGTTAGAACAATACATTCTGAAAAAAATACGCTTCTGAAAAAGAAAATGATTAAGGTACAAACGCTTTTTATTGAAACTTAAAAAAGCGACATGTGAACAAAGGGAAATTTTACACTGAGATCAAAGTCACGATCTTTAATACGATATACATATAAAAATATCATACCTTTTGAAAAGAATATTAATGGATTATTGCCGCCATACAAAAACTAACATATGAAAAATGAAAAGCAGAAAATTCTAGAGTGAATTTAGAATGCTTATCGTATGGGAAACACATGATTTTATGCAATAAAGAGTTCACATGCTAAAATTGGACATTTAAAATGCATATAGTAATTTGGGCATTTTAGTGAACAGTTGCCAACAATGTCGCTCTGTCAGCAGTCTCCACAAACATCATGACTTTTAACTGAAAGTTGCTCTCTTATTATGAGTAAATGTTTCGAATGAAACCCCCAGTAATATCAGTGGCAACTGTTAAACTTACAGTCTCTTAGTAGTGTGCAAGTATCCACCCGTCATTTGCTTAAGAGCCCTGGATGTGAGTTGTGAGGTAAACCATCAGAATAAAAACTGAGAAGGAATTTTAAAGACGACAACATTTTTATCATCGTCGTCGTCACCACCACAGAAATACCAAGAAGCATAAACTTTATATCAACAACAGGAACGTCAGCCGGAGTAGAAGTAATAATAACCTTGATAAGAATAACAAGTCTTGAAAGCCTGTCGTGCTGAAAAAATCCCGGCTCTTTAGAATACGGCACTTTTGGTCACTTTTACTGAGACCATGGCACTAGTTGACTTCGTAGCGGAAATTGCATGTGCTCTCTCTCTCTCTCTCTCTCTCTCTCTCTCTCTCTCTCTCCATAAACAACATATATAAAATCAAAGAACGCAATTTTTCAAGTCAATAAACGTGTGTTTATAAATCCTCAGGCATATGAATACATATAGTACGATAACCACATGAAATGTATGAATACCTGAGTGTCGGTATTTTCTGAACTGGGATTCTTTATATTTCTTTTAAACATCTGAGTATGATATGAACTACTGATGGTTAAAAGGGTGAATTTATTGTTTCCATCATGGTTAACTGTATAACTGTCTTCTGTTGAGACGGAATTATGAAAGGACAGATTGGCCTGCATTCAAATAAAAAGCAAAACACCGAGAGCACCTATTCCTGACTTGAAGAAAGAAGTAATAGAAAAAAGAAAGAAAAAAAAAACACATGGGACGTGACCGCATGAAAGAAACAAATCCTCTCTACTTACGTCCCGATGAATTTCTCTGCTTCCTTGAACCTCGGAGTTTCTCTTATACATCTCCTTCTGTCTCTCTTTCGGGAATGTATCTATATAAAACATATGATAAACCAAACAGAACGGTATTTCCAACTTGATACTTTCCAAGACATTGATACTCATCTGAGAGCACGTACACCGAATGTGTGTGCTGAGTGGAGACATCTACAACTTATTTAGTTCTTTAGGTTAATGGACTTTAACGCTTTGGAGCGAATACCATATAATTACCAGTAAAACGAATGAGTCACCGGAGGAGTGGGGCTTATCATTCAGTAATCACATTTAATGATTCTTGTACAACACTTGAGTGAAAAATACACGCTGAACATGAGGCGGCCTTACAAAGAATTTACAATAAGATGCCTCATTTACGTAATATAGGTAACATTTTCCCCTAAAGTTGTGGTAGTCCTAAATACCATTGACCGATAGAAATGTGTAAATCAGTAAACCCCCTCAAGGTAAGCCAGATCTAAAACAAATTACCTGAACTATAACCACGTCAGTTATATATATATATATATATATATATATATATATATATATATATATATATATATATATATATATATATATATATATATATATATATATATATATATATATATATATATATATATACATATAAGGTCGAACATTCATAGGTCTGTGTCAAGCTCACTGTCTAATCTCTTTAGTCCACATTTGTGACCTAGAATTCTAGGTTTAATTTATGCTGCATAGTAATTTAAGTAATTTAGGGTTTTGAAACGGTGGAGAGTATATTTCTCATTTATACTTTTCTTACTGAGGTTTATCACAAAATATTATTTCATTCAGAACTGCGAGATACTTTCTATTGAAACTTGAATAGTAATTAGCTGTTTAAGAGAGAGAGAGAGAGAGAGAGAGAGAGAGAGAGAGAGAAAGTTATCCGATCAAATTGCCATCTAGAAAAAAATACTAATTTCCTGAGCTTCCATTACTATGATGCCTTTGATGTCTTTATCGTCATGTCGTTGAATGATCATTGGTTTTCAAGTCAAAGCGGATTATCTCATTTTTTTGTGTCGTTCGAAATCTTGGCGATTTTCGCAAAATGCGGTATTTTTGAAAAGTAAGAGTAAAGTTATTTTTTCCTCATTCGGTATGTTTATAAAAGCTTGTAATTTGCTGTTGGGATGTAACGCTTAACGTTCGTTTTACAACGCGGAAATGCTGGCTTGATCAAAATTCACGTAAAGGATATTAATAATCATTAGGAGGAATGGACATTTGCTTGGAAATTTTACCAAAATAAACATAATATTTGAAGTTTTAAATTCTTATATTATGTCCATGCTGACTTGCCTCCTTTGCAAATTTATCAGTTGCGCACACGAATATGAAGATCGAAAAATACAATATGAAACTCACCTCTGCATAAATCAGAGGAACCAAGGCACTGTCCGAGGATTGAGGTGATCAGAGTATTGTCTTCCAAACTCTGATATCAAAGAGCAGCCGACAAAGAAAGATAGAGCGTTGAAATTTGTGATGAAGGAATAATCAAAATCCCTACTGTACTGGACAATGTTTCTACTATTTTACTTAGCCAGTCCAAAGCCTGGTAGTCTGGACTTGGAAAAAGGTTTCTAGATGAATATAGATGGTTAGCATGCGGAAAATTCTGGAAGTTCCCTAATTGTAACTTTTTAGCTTTCCTTTTTTTTTTTTTTTTTTTTATTTCCAAGGTTTTTTTTTTTTTGTAGTTGTAAGTCATTTCAAAAGTGGAGCTCTTCTTCATTTACGTATCTCAGAAATGTCAACTGTAACTTTCGGTTAGCACCTGTTTTTGACGGGCTGCTCTAGGAGAAAGAGCCCGTGCTGGCATAAAGCCAGCTTAATCAAAAACAACAACAGCACATGCGAAGTGGCAGCAGGTTTTTGAGACTTAATCACAGTGTTTTTGCTAAATATTTGACATCGTTGTGAATATTTTCAATTGTAAATGGGAATTTTTTATGTCAGATCTACATCACTTCCGGCATCGAAATACCTTGCATCTGTTCATGATTATTTGCTTGCTAAATGAAGAATTGTTTTCTTATTTAATTTTGTTGTGTTTAAAAAAAAGGTAATCATTTTTCCTCTTCAACATCAGACGAACGCAAAGATAGTATATCGAAAATTTTGCTCATGAACCCATCAGTGAAAGAAACTGGAAAGAATTTCTTTGCATTTCCAGAGAGAAAAGGATACGGAAACCCACCTGGGTCGGATGCGAGGGCATCGTGCTTGAAAATTATGCCGATAAAAACGGGGACGGGAACGGGAATGGTACAGAAGTTGTTCTGGATGATATATGGATGGACCCTTAATTCGAGAGCAACACATTCACTGAAAGGAAAATATAACTTTCATTTTATTCAATATGTTACAGGTTTTGTCCTAGCCTCTACTGTTAGTAAGGAATGTGTGTGTGCGTGTGTGTGTGTGAGCGTGTGTGTGTGTGTGTGTGTGAGCGTGTGTGTGTGTGTGTGTGTGTGTGTGAAAGAGAGAGAGAGAGAGAGAGAGAGAGAGAGAGAGAGAGAGAGAGAGAGAGAGAGAGAGAGAGAGAGGAGCTTTTCAAATATCTTTCTCTTAATATAATCTTCATGGACTTATAATATGGCAACATGACATCCAATGGGTTATTATACTGCCGGCTAATGATACTAAGTACGAAAGTTCATGAATTTATATTAAGAGGCAGAATTACAATTTATGGGACTGAGTGACATTGCATTCACACGTACGCTGCTGTTCAATATATATATATATATATATATATATATATATATATATATATATATATATATATATATATATATATATATATATATATATATATATATATATGTATGTAATGTGTGTGTGTATATATATATATATATATATATATATATATATATATATAAATATATTATATATATATATATATATATATATATATATATATATATATATATATATATATATATATATATATATATATTCTAATTCACTGTTACCCGAAAAGAGCACGATTTTAGTCTTCATTCGTTGCAGTCAAAGGAAATAGATTATATCCAGTTCAGCTCCTCTTAACTGGAACATCTGCCATCGTAAAAATGACTTTAGTTAATGAGCTCTAGTCTTTGACAGAGCCAATGATGAAGGATTCAATTATTCTCCTCATGGGGATGACACAGGACGAATCACTTCGGATGCAGAGACTCTGACAGCACAGCTCACACAAATACTTTACCAATTTGTGAACTGACAAGCGAATGTATGAGCTTGATATCTACTCTAAAAACGTGAAAATGCACAACATTTACCCGCTACACACGCACACACACACATATGTGTGTATGAAAAAAGCATATTGAACCCTTGAACCCTTCCTCTTCAAACAGCATTACTTCACAAACGTACACACATACATACACCCATATATATATATATATATATATATATATATATATATATATATATATATATATATGTATATATATATCTATCTATCTATCTATTTATCTATCTATCTATCTATATATATATATATATATATATATATATATATATATATATATATATATATATATATATATATATATTTACCTATCTATCTCACCGATGTGTTTAGTTGTGTGCATACGTATGACTATTGCAACTGAATACAAAGTATGTTGCGCTGAGTGATCCATATATGAATTATGCTGATATTCCGTTCCCTCCCCTCACCCAATGTGATTTTTCGCTGCAACATTTTTCAAATTGTATAATTTTATTTTAGATCTGGTACAATTCATCCGCATAACAACGCTAGTTAAATCCATTACCAATCTAAAGCACGCTAAATTTTGTACCGCATCTGATGAATAATTTGGCCTCGTTCGTGGACCAAATTCCATTATGCCCAGAATTTTTGTAGCTGGAAATTCTATTCCATAATGTTAATCACTGATATTACGATATATTGTGTTTTAGTCAGCGGTAAAACTTTCGAAAGTTATTTACCTACTTCTTTCGAAAATTAACAGTCGAAATGACCTCTAACCTTCACGAGTTCCTATCACCTATTTGGATACGCTCCTCAGTACAAGCCACGGAACCAAATGAGAAATAAATAAATTTACCCCAGCTTCCGTTGTGAGATTCTAACCCACGAAGCAAAACGGACCAAACACTCTTTGGCGGGGAAGGTAGTTCCTCGTTGGGCGGTTCCGTTCTCAGCTAGCACTCGGCTGGCCGCGAGTTCGAATCTCCGACCGGCCAATGAAGAATAAGAGGAATTTATTTCTGGTGATAGAAATTCATTTGTCGCTATAATGTGGTTCGGATTCCACAGTAAGCTGTAGGTCCCGTTGCTAGGTAACCAATTGTTTCTTAGCACGTAAAATAAATCTAATCCTTCGGGCCAGCCCTAGGAGAGCTGTTAATCAGCTCAGTGGTCTTGTTAAACTAAGGTACACTTAACTTTGGCGGGGAAGGAAAGCTAGAGTTTCTTCCATTACTTTCCGTCGCATCATGAAGTTAACAGATCATTGAAGGTATTAAATACATCTCGCACTATACACCATGTATGTGACGAAATCACGTTTAGGGACAAAATTTTCAGGATCGCGTGATACACGAATATATACGTAAATTACGGTTCTTTTTTGATGCTGTGTATTTCTGAGTTTCACATAAACTGTGATTGCGCATTTACGGAGCAAGCTTCAGTTCCGAAATCCGAAGAAGTCCCAAAACCGAAACACGGCTGGCCCCAAGGGTTTCGGATAAGAGATTGTGAATCTGTTTATATATATATACATATATATATATATATATATATATATATATATATATATATATATATATATATATATATATATATATATATATATATATATATATATATATGTATATATATATATATATACATATATATATATGACTGTGAAATATATTCTGTTAAAACAGAATTCCGTCAAATATAAGGAGCCCATGCAAACGCCAAAATGTGTAAAATAAAGGCAGTTTGGTCGCTGAAATATAGCCTTTATTTGCCACATTTTGGCGTTTGTAGGGGCTCCTTATGTTTTATAATATATATATATATATATATATATATATATATATATATATATATATATATATATATATATATATATATATATACTCGTATATATGTGTATATATATATATATATATATATATATATATAAATATATATATATATATATATATATATATATATATATATATATATATATATATATATATATATATATATATATATATATATATATATATATATATATATATATATATATATATATATATATATATATATATATATATATATGTGTGTGTGTGTGTGTGTGTGTGTGTGTGTGTGTGTGTGTGTGATGTGTGCTTGTTTGTGTGTGGGTATACACAAACACACGTATTTAAAATTTATTGTTATGTTTTGCTGGTTACCAGAGTAAAGTTTGCTTGTTATCTCAATTTCTTCAAGTCTGTGGACTATTTACTTCGATGAGAACAAATCTGTAGGTGTAAAGATGCAACTGTTATAACAAATAATGGCTCATATCATTATTATAGAATAATTCCAAAATCTGGTTAATGTAGGAATAGAATTTATATATTCATATACAAATATATATCAAGAGAGGTGGGCCCTAAATAAATATATAAGGAAAACAGAAATAATACAAGAAGAGTATGTATAAAGGGATTAGATAGGATGAGTTAAGTTTGGATGGAGAAAGAAAAAAGAAGGTTGAATCTTTCAAATATTAGGAACCATTTTATCTAGTACAGGCTCTCTTGACTTGCAATTTAGTCAAAGACTAAACGAGGTCATTCAAACGGTGGGAGTTTGAATATGATTTGGAAGCTGAATTCACATGGCAGGATAACGTTAGAAATGATACCATACGATAAATAACGGAAGTTCAATATGAATGTGAGATACTGAAGAAAGGGAGATGGTTTGGACAAGTCTTTTGCGCAACCACTGGAAGAATCGCCTGCGAGAGCATCAGCGGGGCTCTTGCGGGCTCCCAAAGACCTGGAAGACCCACATCTACTTCGCTGACAGCCATGAGAAAGGAGGCTGGAGAGGAGTGGAGATTCATGGACGGTAATGCACAGGAATGACGAGTGGAGAAATTTCATAGAAGCCTTATGCATCACGCCGCGGTGGAGGCACTGGTTATTATTATTATTATTATTATTATTATTATTATTATTATTATTATTATTATTATTATTATTATTTATTATTATTATTATTATTATTATTATTATTATTATTATTATTATTATTATTATATGTTGATGCTCTGTTTTTCGGCTGTGGTATCTATATCTTTATCCTATTGGTGCACGTTTCGGAACGAAGCAAAATATGAAAGAGAGAGAAAAAAAAAGAATAAATACAACCGGCTTATGCATCACATTCAAGCGTAATGAATGTATATTCACGCTCAATAAATGGCGCGTCCACTCCAAACCAATTGCTTTTTGTTTTAAATAACTTGTCGATGCTTCCTAGAGTTTCCGATGATGTATGGTGATAGCAAGTGGACCTCAGTGATTGATGCTTTTATGCATACCATTTTTGGCTTTGGTAAATCCTGCAGCTAATAAATTACCTCGTGATGAAAGGTCATCCGACGCTCTGTGAATTTGTAACCTGGATTTTTTTTTATGCATAAGACATAATTACTGATTTCTGTGAAAATGTGAAATATATTTTTGTATGCAGCTTTCATGTGAATTTTCCATAGCATGATGAAATATATTATGGCAAAGTGTTCAAATAAAGTTGTAAACGCTCTTCACCTATTGAGATGCACAGTCAAGCACACACACACATACCCGTGTGTGTGTTTGTATGTATGTATGTATATATATATATATATATATATATATATATATATATATATATATATATATATATATATATATA
This sequence comes from Macrobrachium rosenbergii, assembly GCF_040412425.1. Taxonomy (NCBI): domain Eukaryota; kingdom Metazoa; phylum Arthropoda; class Malacostraca; order Decapoda; family Palaemonidae; genus Macrobrachium; species Macrobrachium rosenbergii. The sequence goes on along the minus strand of NC_089789.1, from coordinate 14,993,420 downwards.
TATATACATACATACACAAGAGGTATTGTTACAGAAAAATATGACTACATAAGATCGAAATAGCTGAGCGCAGATGAACTGTTTAAAAAAAAAATTAGAGGTATTTGAAGAGAAAACAGGTTACTTAAAAATGGGAGAGATTTCGACAGAAATGCCAGTTAAGCCCATATTGGGTAAAAGACACTAGGAAGCAAATATGTGAAGACATAATTGCAATTTAGTGTGGAATATCAGACAACAGAAATGAGTCCCGGAAATATTGTACAGAAACTACATTGGCAAGGCAAAATGAGAGGAGAACATGAAAACGCCCTTACCTGTAATAGAAGAAATAGACCTTCTATCACTATTTAAAAAACAGGAATATGTCTACTTTTCTCATAAGTTGCAGATGTTCTAGTAAAAAAGAGAGAAAATACTGGGTTCTTTTTGAAAGAAACCTGAAAGTTGGCTTCTAGATAAAAAAAAAAGGGCTCCTTCTATCTCTCTTTCTTTCGAGAGATAGATGGAACTAATCATTTACTATCTTATTGGTAACATAAACCCTTAGGATAACAAACTACATTATTCTTCGCTTATTAAATGAATACTGTTAGTAGTTCATTAACGAAATCACATTTAATCCCGTAAACTTCATCTTATAACTAATTGAACAAATCGATCACAGTCTTTCCCTTACTTTAACTATGTTAAATGACATTCTGTCGACTACAGAAATTTCCTATTTCTAAATAAGGACTAGCTAGAATATATATATATATATATATATATATATATATATATATATATATATATATATATATATATATATATTTTATATATTCCGTGCTCATACTTTATTGGAGGTGTCTATAGTTGACTATTTGGCCATATTCTAATATTAGTTATTCTCATTTCATTCCATTGCTGTGTCGTTCTCAAGTCCTTGGCACTTGATAATAAATGCCTACATTTCGAAGAAATCCTCTAATGACCTTCAATGCAAACGGGGGGATTAGGGGAAAATACCTAGTTCCTCGTTGGAGGGGTGGGTAGAGCTGTCGCCTGGCACGCTGTGGGCCCAGCGTTAGACTCTCCTACCGGCTAATGAAGAAATAGAGGAATTTATTTCTGGTGATAGAAATTCATTTCTCGTCATAATGTGGTTTGGATCCCACGATAAGCTGTAGGTCCCGTTGCTAGGTAACCAGTTGGTTCTTAGCCACCTAAAATAAATCTAATCCTTCGGGCCAGCCCTAGGAGAGCTGTTAATCAGCTCAGTGGTCTGGTTAAACTAAGATATACTTAACTTAGGGGAAAATACCACTGTACAAAAAGCTGAAAGCAAGCATTTGAAATAAACGGGAAGACAAGACTTGGTGAAGTATATTCATCCCTCTGATCGATTAAGCAATATTGGAAGACAGCAAACTGAAATTCTCAAATTACAAAATTCTAGACCATTTTTAAGGCAGGAAAATACTTCAGAAAAGGAAGCGTTTATAGTAGATGCCAGTGAGATAAAAACCAAGGTTATTACCATTTCATAGAATTGATTATTGTTTACGTTTACCACATCGAAGAAGGAGCGGGTATCAATAAGAATTTACTTTTTGATACCTAAGCTGATTTCTTAAACTGAAGTCCTATACACAAAATACACGTGGTTACACGAAATGAAGAACTTTAGCTTTAAATTCTTATTGTGCCATTCAGAATAAAAGGTGCGCCTTAAATATATGTTTTAACTAATTTCAAAAGTAAAATATTACATAAACAGGCGCTTCTTAACTCTCAAAGGGGTACTATATTCGTTGTATCACAGACTTTTTATTCTTATCCCTAAGAATCATCTCAGCACAACCAAAAGAAGCTCATCTAACTGGAACACGTCTCTGCACCTTTGATATCTCCCAGTATCACTGATTTCACTGTCAAAGGTCCTCCGGAGCATGATTATTTAAAGGCACGCGTCGGATATATGGCTGAACGACCTGGTCCCCCATCAGGTATCGCTGCTTTATTAATGATATATATGGATAAGAGGAGCTCTGTTGCAGGAGTGAAGAAGCATCACTATTATATTGATCCTTTTCATCCAAATAATTGAGCTGAATATACAATTCAGGCCAAAGGACAAGAACTATGAGGTAATTCAGCGCTGAAACGAGAATTGACAGTAAAAGGTTTGAAAGGTTTAACATGAGGAAAACCTTGCAGTTGCACTATGAGTCAATTGTTAGGAGAGGATGGAAAGTAAGATGGAAGAAAGAGAATATGAAAGGAAGTACAGTAAAAGGAACGGAATGGGTTGCAGCTAGGGGCCGAAGGCACGCTGCAAAGAACCTTAAGTAATGCCTACAGTGCACCGTATGAGGTGCACTGACGGAACTACCCCCTGCGGGGCTTATCTAACTAGTGATTGCGCTTCTTAAAGATCTATCCTCATTTTTCGTTCAGCATGAGAGGTTTTGAGCACTGAGAGGAATTCAAGCATACACATGAGAATAAGCACACGCTCGCAGAGAGAGAGAGAGAGAGAGAGAGAGAGAGAGAGAGAGAGAGAGAGAGAGAGAGAGAGAGAGATAGATTAGCTTATTTTTATTGTTCTGGAAAACGGTTCACAATGGTGCTGCTTTTGAAGTCGAGTAAGTAAAGTTTGTTTTGTATTTCTACAGATCTAGATTCCGTTCATACACCGGTAAGGATGCACTAAAAGACCGCACATCCTTCCCAGATTTATTGCACAATCCTTGCCCCCGTTCATTATAAGTGAATAAAAAATACCTGTCTCAGCAGATCATTAAACGACTGTTTCGTGTGACGATTACTCCTCAATACTTCAGTGGAGACGCTGTTGAAATACTTATTTCAGTAATTATAATTACAGTCAAATTCCGAGGAGAATTTTACGTCACTGATAACTTTTTAACAAGTTTTCTGAAAAGAAAAAGTAGCTAACTATTAAACATGATAGAAAAAACACTTAGGAACTTTGGGAAATTATTTATCAAAATATAAAAATAGAATAACGAGTTTAAAAGCCATCTCTTTGGGGAATTTAGTAAATTGTACATATGATCTTAAACATAAATAAATTAAAAAATTCTTCGTCCTTTTTCTTTATTAAAAATTCCAAGACCCTTTCTTTTAACACAAATGTGCAAGTGATGCTGCAATACCGCATCTCATCATTCCTAAGCTGAAATGGATGAAGGTATTTGTCTTGTCAACCGATATGAAGCCATTATTCCAAGAACACATCCCAGTCAATTTAAATAGATTCTGGAAAACATCTAACAAAAGATTTCTTTTCGACTTAATGATGAGGCTTATATGTAAAACTAACAAAAATGTAATAATAATAATAATAATAATAATAATAATAATAATAATAATAATAATAATAATAATAATAATAATAATATATTGTTATAATAATAAGTAGAGGTAACAGAAAAGAAACAGTGATAACAAGCGTGGTCATATTAGCAATACAACAGCATAGAAAAAAAAAATTGTTTAAGTAAAGGGTTTTCCCTTCATACGCGTGATATGAGAGAGAGGCGGAGTTTATATGGAAAGAGAAAAGGAAAAGAATTATAACCCAAGACAGAGATGGATGTTCCAAAGGAGGCAGTTCCTACCTGAAAACGTGGGAGCAATTGTCCGCAATAAACCATTCCTATCCATACTCCCCAACTTACACACTTTTAATTAAAACAAAAGCCACGCTGTCCGTAACCTTTTTTTTTTTTTTTTGGTATCTCTCAGTCTTACGCTTGTTTTTTTTTTTATATGGGATGCTACTCTGCTGAATGTTCATTTGCTTGTTATCTTTTCTGTGAGGCTGTACAATTTTTATTTTATAAAACAGAATAATAATAATAATAATAATAATAATAATAATAATAATAATAATAATAATAATAATAATAATAATACTTTCACCAGATGCATTTATTAACTAATGATAATGATGTACTCTGTATCAGTCTTTCCAAAAAAAATTCTATGCACGATTTCAAAAGCCAAAGACACTGTCTATTCGTTCATATTTCTCAATTACACCTGACATGCCTTACCGTAGACTGCGCATAAAACATAAACATCATTCTATGACGTAATTTGAAGATCCATTCCACAAAGATAGTTTTTATTCACAACAATTAATGTATGCTATTGATTAAAGGAAAATAAATGTTACGTGCCTTTCCCGGTACGTGCACGTAAGTGAAATGTACTGTACATGTCTATATGTTGTGTTTTCTAAGAGTAAATCAGTTTTTTTTATAAGGTTATAAACTTCTACAAGCCTTTGCAGAGAAATGTATTTGGTATGTGAATTGTAAAACTACCAGAATACAAGAATAAACCTAATCAACTTCTTCAAAGTATTTTGGAGACATCAGAAGTCGAGGACTTGCCCTGCTCTAATCCAGATATCCAAGCCCTCTCTCTCTCTCTCTCTCTCTCTCTCTCTCTCTCTCTCTCTCTCTCTCTCTCTCTCAACAGTACAAAAGACAGTTGTATTCATAATACGCCAATTTTAAGGTGCTGATAAGTCTGAAACTAAACGCTTTGTCAACTTCAGCGTAAAGAGACGTACCGGACGAAAAGAAAAAGAAAAGTGTTCACCGTGGTGAAAGGTAAATCATTTCGTAGCCTTATCTAGCCGTTAAGGCCAGTTTAACGTATTGACTAGAATTTATATTAATCAAAGTACAATTTCACACAGTGGTGATTCTACTCACAAGAAAATAACCTTCAGATGCGTTTGGTCAATGACACAAATGGCAACAAGTTCATTTATTCATCGTATTGAATTATCATTATTCATTGATCCAACAAAAATCATAAAAGCTTGGTATCCGTAAATCAAAGTGAAGTTTCATTACTGACAGAAGCATCTGTGTTTTATTTAATTATATCTCTTTAATCAAGGATAATTTTTCCTTTGTTATATTTGGGTATGTTTGCTTGTTGAATACTAGAGCAACAGTAACAGTTTCTACTATTACTACTACTATTATTGTCAATAATAATAATAATAATAATAATAATAATAATAATAATAATAATAATAATAATAATAATAATAATAATAATAATACTGTTACCCCTTCTGGGTAAACCATGAAACAGTTAATTAACAGGTATGGAAGCCAACAAAGGGGAAACACGTCCTAATTGTACTAGGAACCTTTTCTTCCTTATTAATTACTGATGTGACAATAACGCATTTGACGCACAATTGGTCTCTTGATCAAAGACGTTACTGAACAATACATCAAGTCAGTACGTGGGTTCGTGTCCATCACTTACAATTGGCACAAGCTCACAAGATTTAACTGTATCTACCTAAATCTTAGAAAAGACTCTTAAAAAGTTACAACAGACCTGAGGAGTCTAGTATGAGCTACACTGGGGTCATACTAATGACCGTGATGCCTAACCAGTGGGCGAGTAGTTAGTTACAAAAGCCTATAAGTTACAACAGACCTAAGGAGCCTAATGTGAGCTACATTGGGGTCATACTAATGACCGTGATGCCAAAACAGTGGGCGAGTAGTTAGTTAAAATATCACTCTTGGGGGTAATTTTTGCCAAAATATTTTTGATGAATTTGGGAACTTGAAGAGACTCGTTCTCCTTGACCGGCAGTCGCTCTTTCGAAGTTATAATTGGATTTCGCAAGGGACGTCTACAAAAGTTTGTGATATGAGTGATGCTTTTTAAAACCTCCCGTCTAATTAATTTTATGGTGTTTTTTTTTTTTTCATGTGAACTTGGAGATTTCTTTCCGGCAGTATGTTTCATCTTCTAACTTGAGGATGAATACCGAGCTGGGTAAAAGATCGTTCTCAGTACAGCGTCCTTTGGCTTGGAATAAGCTACCAACACGTATAAAAACAATAGTTAATATCAGTTCTTTCAAATCAGCGTTAAATAAACATATTTTGCCTGCAGGTTGATTACTCTTTATACTGCGATAATATCACTGCATTTCCAGAATTGTAACAACAGGGGTACAATTTTCTAAATCACGATGATGCTTAATTTACACATGTAAATAAAATTATACATACTACTACACTATGTATTACAGGGATGCGTATCGTTTTGTATTTTTAAGATGTTCATTCAGGTTTGTGGTATATAGTAAATTGTAAGTTGTATGAAATGAAACTCTTGCATCGAAATACATTTTATCCATGTAAGACACAGAATAGCCAATGTAAATGTTGGAAATAAAGCTTACTATTACTATTATTAATGAGTGAATCACGTTTTATTCGAATGTATTATCTTGATTCCTAAAAGAGTTTAAAGAAATATTGCTGCCGTTGTAGTCCCGTGTGCTGAACTATTGAATGTTACTAGTGTTATCTGCAATAGCTAATAGCGTACAGAGAGAGAGAGAGAGAGAGAGAGAGAGAGAGAGAGAGAGAGAGAGAGAGAGAGAGAGAGAGAGGTTCTGGAATGTTTTGGAATTTATACACTTTACTATTGCCCGTTTTTAAATCCAAGCTTTGTGGCTTCCCGGGCAGGCTGCCACCAAATTTGCCGGCGAATTTCACCCAACTTCCGGCCCAGCCTCTCACTTGAAAGACAAGGATCCGGTCTCGATGTGAGTCAGAAATTTAGTCCTGTAAAACACGTGCTCATGTGTTCGTTATTTCTATCATATTCACGACGAAGGGGTAATTCGAATGAATTGGTACTAACTGACTCGCTACTGGGTCGAGAAGTTGGGTGAAATTCGTTGGTATGTAAGTGGGCTGGTATATTATGATTTGTGCAGGTGAATTGGTAACACCCTTGCCTCTCGTTTGAAAGACCAGGGTTTGGTCCTCATGATAGTCAGAAATATATAAATATAAATATATATATTCAATATATATATATATATATATATATATATATATATATATATATATATATATTATATATATATATATATATATATATAATATATATATATATATATATATATATATATATATATATATATATATATATATATATATATATATATAAGAGATTTTGGGGAAATGTGTGGCACAGGGCTGCTTCTGAATAGTTTTCGTACCAGCACAAATCCATGTGTCTTTCATGGTTCAGTCTTGGACGGGGCTGTTGAAAAAAAAAAAAAACTCTCCCCAGCCAGAAAATTGTGTTTATGAACTTGTTTTCATAGTATATGCATATGAATATATTTCTTATAACATACTTCTTCAGTTATGCTGACAAATTCAGAAGTGTGTGGATTGTTGTCTTGCTTTAATATGTAATGATAGCTGGGAGAATATTAGTTAGGAATAGAGTAAATATAAGAGAGAGAAAAATAAATGAGAGAGAACCAGTGATATAGAAAGAGAATGAATAATAAAGAGAGAGAGAGAGAGAGAATGGAATAATAATGAAATGAGACAGAGAGAACGAGAGAGGGAGTAACAGCACTTTCTGGGCCAGGATTACATAGCAAAACACTGGCAAGTTTAATCTAAACGCAAATCGTAACAAGGATATTTACCCACCTCACCTGTGAAGCTTACCTTTTAATTCTCGCTGGTAACTAAGACTACCGGTGACGTCATTAGTACCCTCCTTCATAGGAGGGATTAATTCATCTAATTACACCCAAAAGGACGTCGTTAGATAAGTTCCAACCACTTAGGACATCTAACAAGGGCGGGACAGAAGCTATTGCCCGCCTATTGTGGGATGGGTATTTCCTTTGAAAAACCTTGAAGAAGGCAAGAAAGACAGAACAGGAGAGAACAGAGCAGACAAAAAAGGAAGCAGATAGAGGAGGGAGAAGCAGAGGAGTGAGATCGAGGGCCTCACCAGTCGTGGGCTGAGAAGAAAGCAAGACTCATACTTCGATTCACTTAATTGTAAATAATATGTATATCTTCATTGGTGTGTTAATGAAGTAAAAAAGCTGCACTGTGTCTTCCAAAAGCCTCCTGGGACTCAAACACTATTATAAAAACAAAGCCAGAAATGATAAAACAACTAAAGGAAATAATAAACTTCTTTACATGGGCAATGAATAAAATAAATAATAAGAAAGGAACTATGTAACAGAAGGTGGTAAAGAATTACAAAAAGAACAGAACATCACATAAATAAGGTGACTAAATACGAGGTAGAATTAATCCACTAAACTTCACGAACAGTTTAACAATGTAAGTTACAAGTTGGGTACAAACCAATGGCAACACATTGGTTATAACCCAGCCATTATTAATGCATGCGATGTTTACATCAGCTCAAAAAAGAGTTAGGAGATAAGACGCCCACTTCGTAAAAATTCATAGTCTGTGTGTTTCTATGTTTCTGAAACTGTTTACCACACACACACACACACACACACACACACACACACATATATATATATATATATATATATATATATATATATATATATATATATATATATATATATATATATATATTTGTTAAAGATTTCTATTCCTCCCTCATCAGACAGCTAGGAATTAATTTATTCAGGGAATAATTTCACCTTTCATTTGACTGTTGGACCAAGAAAACATGGCAGGCCAGGTAGACCAAGCGTATTTTGAACTAAGAAAGGACAGTTAGCACCTGTTTGAACTCATGTAGGGAAAGCTCAACCTCAGCTGACCTGGGGTAACACAATAACCAAACCCCCTCACCCCCATCACGTGATGTAGGAGCGGCCTGTCCGCTAGGGGATGGGAGGCAAATCTAGGCTGTGAGATAGATAGGAACTTAATCTCTAAGTACTTAATCTTAAGACCCACTTTTCTCCACTCCTTTGCTGGCCATATGACTCTTTGCAGATTGACCTAGGCCTAGACTTCGAAGCAAACACCCTGGAAGGTGCGCACTGGGGTTCCTGAGAAACAAGCAGTCCGCGCAGGACCTGCACTCGAGATACAAGTGCCCATTTTCCTTCCTTTACGCCGGTGAAAACTAACCACGGTGACTGGCCAAGCCTCACACGTTCATCGCAAAACATCTACAGGCCCCAGGTACATTGACCTCAATTAGTCAATAAGCCAGCTCTTTCCCTCCCTGTGAAATTCCTTGGTTTTTCCATTCCTCCAAAATTCAATTTTCTTCCTCCTAAAAAGCAGCCCCTTTGTTAAGTCACCCTACTTCGAGCAGCCTGTGAATTGCCCCATGACTTGCTGTGAAGTCAACTTACTACAATTCAGTGATAAGTATTCAAATATTCCCTCCATAGTGTAAATTAAGGGCATATTAATTTAAGTAACTCAAGTGATCAATTCCTCCCTTGTGTGTAGATTCATTGTGCTTTGTTTAGTAACAAGGGAGGTTTCCTTTGCCCCCCATGCTTGTATTAACGCTGGAATTCTCTTCCAGGAGCCATCATACCCTGCCCAGTTTGCAAATCTATGCCAGGATACCCGTTAATGACTGCCATCCAAATTTCACAACCATTCCTGGTCGCAGCCTGATCGCAAGAATCCGTTGCCCACACAAATGATCCTGATTAACTAATGTCCATTATCCTGGAATTTACCCATTCCAATGTATTACTGCCTGTGAATTGATGCATTTTAGCATAACAGAATTACTTGTTTTAACGGGGATTGTTGTATCTGTGGCCCCTCATATTTACATTGAGTGTCTGTAACTTACTGCATTATTGATTTATCATACGTGATTTATGTGTCTGTAAATCGTTGCATTTTTGGTCTCACATATTTGCCCCAGTCTCTGTAAATAAACCCCCTTTGGTTGTAAAAGAATTCTAATTCCAGTTCGGCGACCTTCAGTATTTATGTAAATCAAGGAAGATTCTAAGGTAAGTTCCAGTAGTTTTCCTTTTGTTCATAATCGTCGACCCCCCTTGGTACCGAAGGCAGTCTATAATTATAAATTGTCCCAATTCCCATCCACACCAAGGACTCAGTTTATGACATATATATATATATATATATATATATATATATATATATATATATATATATATATATATATAGAGAGAGAGAGAGAGAGAGAGAGAGAGAGAGAGAGAGAGAGAGAGAGAGAGTCTTTGTATAAAGAAAGCCCCACCACTAAAAGCAACCGCGTAAGCTCACATCTTGCAAAAGGTGATCCTTAATGGAAGCTTCCCGTCACTGGACAGTTTATGATTTATGAGATCCACGATTCTTTACGAAGTGTGCGTCTTATCTCCTAACTTTCTTGAGCTGATGTAAACATCGCATGCATTAACAATGGTTGGGTTATAACCAACGTGTTGCCGTTGGTTTGTACCCAACTTGCCAACTTGCGTCGTTGAACGGTTTAATTCTACCTCGTATTTAGTCACCTTATATTAACGCAAGACAACAATCCACTCACACTTCCGAATTTGTCAGCATAACAGAAGGGGTGTTTTATAGAAAATATATTCATATGCACATACAAGGGCAGCAAGTCCATAAACATATTTTTCTAGAACAGACATTTTTTATTTAAATTGCCCCTTCTAAGACTATATCATAAAAGACACTGGGGTCGCTCCTATTAGAATCAACGTTGGATTTACCCGAGTACAAATACTTTATTCAGAAGCAGGTCTGTACCACACATCCCCTCCTTTCCATTTCGAATTTCTGGTTCGTAGGCCAGAGTCAATTTCAGTTTCTATACCCCGACATCAACAGAAAAAAAGATGAAAAATAATGAACTAGATAGTGCAAACCCAGCTGTACATAGGGGTGTAGTCAAAGGAAAAATACAGCATTGTTTAAACTATAGGAATGAAGAAAGAAGTTTTTATAAGTTGTTCCCTGCACAGTGCATAAAAGTTTTACCTTCTAAATTTTATTTGTATTTGCATGTACGTGCTGTATATCTGTGAACGTAATGAAACCTGAAAACCTTTTTGCAGAGAAAAGTAACTATTTCACCTTAAACTTAGCTGTATGTGTGATAATATTAAAAACAACAACATAGTGGAATTCCTACGTAATTAACTCCGTTTCCCTGCGTTTGGCACCCCACAAAACACCACCCACCCACTTCCCATCTCTCTCTCTCTCTCTCTCTCTCTCTCTCTCTCTCAGCCAGGGAACATCTGCTGCGATAGGAAAACAAAAGAGCACATCGCACGCTATAACAATTCTTCGCATGATCCATGGCCATGTTCATATGTCAAAACAAGACACTGAACCAGACTTTCAATTTAATTTCTACCGATTGGACAAGGACGCCCCAACTCATACGTACCATCTTCTTACTCAGGAATAATGGAGGTCTATTTCTTAGAGGTAATAATACTGAAAACGTATTTCAACGCGTACAGTTCAATTCCAACAAAACAGATGGGTTCCATTAGCCCTTTATTTTGGGTCAGGGTGCAAGAAGGGCGTGACAAAGAGCGAGTTCCCTGAGGGTATTCGTTCACATTTTTTTTCTACTCATTGTGGGTAAGGTGTCCTCATTAACAAATATGTTAAATTTGGATGAGGATAAGAACCTGACGGAGTTATTTGATAATAAAGCCAATCATCTTATGAGTCGTATTCATGGTGATCGCCTTTCCCTATTTCTCCCGCTATTCCCATTCACTCGAACTTTTTTTTTTTATGATGGCCTGTTTATGATCAGTAATACAGAGTTATAAATCTTCAACGTCTCATGTTTGCCTGGAGCTGCCTATCTAACTGGCAATGAAAATGCAGATGTAAGAAGTGGAGGAACTTCCTGTCTCAGAGATAAGGATTTAATTCTTCTTCTTTTTCACAGGGTTATAGTGGTCACTGCCCAGTCAGTCTCTTTTTTTATTGAATCTGAGTTGTCGTTTGACTGAGATGATCAGTGTTCTTTAAACATTTCACAGGGTGTAAAAGCAGACACTATTTATGGAGTCATGGAAGCTGAATAGAATGAAACTACATATGAGGGTGGAAGATAAAGCAGTGGGCAGTAAGGAGATTTTTTGGAGACTGCGAGAGAGAGAGAGAGAGAGAGAGAGAGAGAGAGAGAGAGAGAGAGAGAGAGAGAGTAGGGGCAAAGACAGAAATATCATCTTGAAGCAGATCTCAATTATTTACTGTAGTAAAGGGCACGGCGTCGGAAGAAACTCTCAGAGGAGCAGGATTGGAAGATTAATCACTATCTTCAGACCTTGAATAAGGCTATCACTGTTTATTAGCACATGCTGAACAATTCACTGGCATAGATGAAGATAGGATACCTCATGAATACAATTTTCTTTTTTATTTTTATTTTTATTTTTATTTTATTTATTTATTTTTTTTTTTTTTGCGCAGCGTAAAGGCTGAAACCTCGAGGAGCTCTTCTACCTTTTTGGTTATTTCGTTTTCTTCTGTGAACGATTTCCCGTTTCACAATAAAAAAGGCTGGCGTCGCTCCCGGAGGCATTTAGCAGGGATTTTCTCTTAGCCTGGAGTCAAATCTGCAGAGACTGTTCCGATTCTTTTTCGACGAATTTGGTTGTTCCCAGACTGACTGCTGGAAAGGCTTCCTTTTACCTTTCTTTTCTTTACGGGTTCATCTCTTTTTCCTCCCAAGATTTTGCACAGCAAAAGTTTGGCTCTCTGATGGAAGGTGAAAAAAATGTCCATAAGAACTTTCAAGTGGGGTAAAGGAGTTAGTTTGTTTTTCGATGGAAGGTGAAAAAATATCCATAAGAACTTTCAAGTACGGTATATAAAGGAGTTAGTTTGTTTTTTGATGGAAGGTGAAAAAATATCCATAAGGACATTCAGGTAGGGTAAAGGAGTTAGTTTGCTTTGATGGAAGGTGAAAAAAGTATCTATAAGAACTTTCAAGTGGGGTAAAGGAGTTAGTTTGTTTTTGATGGAAGGTGAAAAAAATATCCATAAGAACTTTCAAGTAGGGTAAAGGAGTTAGTTTGTTTTTGATGGAAGGCAAAAAAAAATCCATAAAAACTTTCAAGTTGGGTAAAGGAGTTAGTTTGTTTTTTGATGGAGGGTGAACAAAATATCCATAAGAACTTTCAAGTAGGGTAAAAGAATTAGTTTGCTTTGATGGAAGGTCAAAAAAATGTCCATAAGAACTTTCAAGTAGGCTAAAGGAGTTAGTTTGTTTTTGATGGGAGGTGAAAAAAATATCCGTAAGAACTTTCAAGTGGGGTAAAGGAGTTTGTTTTTGATGGAAGGCGAAAAAAAATATCCATTAAAAACTTTCAAGTGGGGCAAAGGAGTAAATTTTTTTTTTTTCGATGGAAGGTGAAAAAAATATCCATAAAAACTTTAAAGTAGGGTAAAGGAGTCAGTCTGTTTTGATGGAAGTTGAAAAAAATATCCATAAAAACTTTCAAGTGGGGTAAAGGAGTTAGTTGTTTTTTGATGGAAGGTGAAAAAATATCCATAAGAACTTTCAAGTGGGTAAAGGAGTGAGTTTGTTTTTGATTGAAAGTGAAAAAAAAAATCCATAAGAACTTTCAAGTGGGGTAAAAGAGTTAGTTAGTTTTTGATGGAAGGCAAAAAAAATATCCATAAAATCTTTCTTGTGGGGTAAAGGAGTTAGTTTGTTTTTTGATGGAAGGTGAAAAAAATATCCATAAGAACTTCCAAGTAGGGTAAAGGAGATAGTTTGTTTTGATGGAAGGTGAAAAAAAATGTCCATAAGAACCTTCAAGTAGGGTAAAGGAGTTAGTTTGCTTTGATGGAGGGTGAAAAAATATCCATAAGAACTTTCAAGTAGTGTAAAGGAGTTAGTTTGTTTTTTGATGGAAGGTGAAAAAAATATCCATAAGAACTTTCAAGTGGGGTGAAGGAGTTAGTTTGCTTTGATGGAAGGTGAAAAAATATCCATAAGAACTTTCATCTAGGGTAAAAGAGTTAGTCTGTTTTTGATGGGAGGTGAAAAAAAATATCCATAAAAACTTTCAATTAGGGTAAATGGGTTAGTTTGTTTTTGATGGAAGGTGAAAAAAATGTCCATAAAAACTTTTAAGTGGGGTAAAGGAGTTAGTTTGTTTTTTGACGGAAGGTGAAAAAAATATCCATAAGAATTTTCAAGTAGGGTAAAGGAGTTAGTTTGTTTTGATGGAAGGTGAAAAAATTTCCATTAGAACTTTCAAGTAGGCTAAAGGAGTTACTTTGTTTTTGATGGAAGCTGAAAAAAATATTCATAAGAACTTTCAAGTGGGGTAAAGGAGTTAGTGTTTTTGATGGAAGGCGAAAAAATATCCATAAAAACTTGCAAGTGGGGTAAAGGAGTAAATTTTTTTTGATGGAAGGTGAAAAAAATATCCATAAGAACTTTCAAGTGGGTAAAGGAGTTAGTTTGTTTTTTATAGAAAGTGAAAAAAATATCCATAAGAACTTTCAAGTGGGGTAGAGGAGTTAGTTAGTTTTTGATGGAAGGCGAAAAAAATAGCCATAAATGTTTCAAGTGGGGTAAAGGAGTTAGTTTGTTTTTTGATGGAAGGTGAAAAAAAAATATCCATAAGAACTTTCAAGTAGGGTAAAGGAGTTAGTTTGTTTTGATCTTTGTTGAAAAAATGTCTTAAGAACTTTCAAGTAGGGTAAAGGAGTTAGTTTGTTTTGATGGAAGGTGAAAAAAATATCTATAAGAACTTACGAGTGGGGTAAAGGAGTTAGTTTGTTTTGATGGAAGTTGAAAAAAATATCCATAAGAACTTTCAAGTAGGGTAAAGGAGTTAGTTTGTTTTGATGGAAGGTGAAAAAAATATCCATAGGAACTTTCAAGTGGGGTAAAGGAGTTAGTTTGTTTTTGATGGAAGGTGAAAAAAGATATCCATAGGAACTTTCAAGTGGGGTAAAGTAGTTTGTTTTTGATGGAAAGCGAAAAAAATATCCATAAAAGCTTTCAAGTGAGGTAAAGGAGTTTGTTTTTTGATGGAAGGTGGAAAAAATATCCATAAGATCTTTCAAGTGGGGTAAAGGAGTTAGCTTGTTTTGATGGAAGGTGAAAAAAATGTCCATAAAAACTTTCAAGTACGGTTAAGGAGTTAGTTTGTTTTTGATGGAAGGTGAAAAAAATATCCATAAGAACTTTCAAGTGGGGTTAAGGAGTTAGTTTGTTTTCATTAACATTCCTGTTAAAATTTATCAGAAAAGAAATTCCGTTTTCATTAAGGTCCCTTTAAGGAATCACCTTTCGAAAGGATTCATTTCTCCTCATTTATTCAAGCTGTACTTGGTACACTTCATCAGTAGATTTTCGAATTTCGAAAGTCCTTTCCTTCTTCTAGTAGAATCGTGATTCCCCAAACATGAATAAATAGTTCTCCAATGCAATGCAATCTTTAACAAGGAAAGATTTAAAAGAAGTGCAGTATATATTTGAAATCTCTCTGACCCTGCCTGAGAAAGTTCCACCTTTTCGCAACAGAATAGAAAAAATAAGTTTTTGTCTTATACATTCCAGAACCCAACAGCAAAAAAAAAAAAAAAAAAATTTTTTAGTTTTGTGTGTTAGTTCTTCAGAAAACCTCCATCTTTTTTTCCAGGTGGACGTATTAGGTGTCTGAGAGCTTTGATACTTCACTCAGTGATCTTTCCTACCTACTTATTTTTTCTTCCTTATTTCTTCTATTAACGGGGGCAACTATCCCCATTTGGCAGGTAGAAATAAATACCTTCATTTCCTAAGATGCTGATAAGACACTGTTCTATATATATATATATATATTTTATATATATATATATAATATATATATACATTAAAAACACAACATATATATATATATATTTCCATTATATATTATATACATATATATATATATATCATATTTATTCATATTTATGCATAAATATGCATATATATATATATATATATATCTATACCATATATATGCATCATAGATACATTGCTTGTTCCTGTGTGTGTTATATGTGTGTGTGCTGAGTGAATGAGTGCATGTATATTTTTATTCCATTAAAGTGTGTTGTTGTGTTTGTTTTTACCATTTACATCTTGAGAGATCTTTGTTCTTTTCATTTATTTTGTTTCATTTTTTCCAATTGACACTTTTTTATAAGCCATTCATTTGATGTTTGTGATTTTACTCTTTAGAGTTCCTGAAGTACTTGAAAAAATGGTAAAATTATATTCAATGACAATTGCAGAAATAAAAAAAAATTGCCGATAATACAAGAAAAATGTAAATCTATTTCCTGAGTGACCAGTAAAGTGACGAACAATAGCAAAACATGCACAAATGCAAATTATTATTATTATTATTTTTCTTTTAATGAATACAGAAAAATCTCTTTACCATAAGCCTCACTGCTCTTTCGAAAGATGGTATTTTGCTAAAACATTACATAAACCAGCCATAGCTTGTAATAAGAAATAAAACACTTCATATAATGATAATAACTGAAATGTGGAAAAAAAATTAATGTACATTATTTCAAGTTACTGTAGTTTCAAATCCATCCAGCTAAATCGAAACAAATAAGTGAAGTCAATTATCCTCCTCACGTTCTTTTGCTTTATGTTTTTTTCCCTTTCGAAAAAATCGAATCGATAATAGTGGGATTGAAAAATTTGGAATAGTTCCAAATCATCCCTAGAAATGGAATATGTGTCAACACTAAACTCCAATTGCGCCAGACACCTGTAACACAATTTCACAAGCTCAGAAATGAAAAATCTTTTTACTCTCTTCAGTCTTATTTTCTTGGGACATCTATTTGCTCTTCTGACATTCTGAACTTGAACCAGCGCCATTCAGATCTTATTCATCTTCTTCATACGCGATTATTTCGATACTTCATGGTCGTTCAATTGAAAACATTCCCTATTTTTCCACCATACTGGCCAGTTGAAAACAGATGAATTCGCGGTGAAAACAAAGATGAAAACTTCATTTCGTAAAGAAAAAAAGATTTTTCAAAGTGAGCCGTTAATCTCCTGACGAGAACTCACTCGCCCAAAACAACATGAAAGGAGGTATATTCAGGTTTTTGGATTTACAAGCAAAATACCACAGGAAAAAAGTAAAAATGCCGAAGTGTTCAGGCGCAATCGAGTTTTTGCCTATTGCATCGAAAATAGAATCTATAGGTGGTCCCAGTATAATGGTGCATGACCGGCCCATGATTTTCTTTGATGGAATGGTGGATTTTTGTTGCGTTGCTTTATAAGCACGATTTTTGATAACTTTAACCATAAACAAAATAAAATCTACTGAGGCTAGAGGGCTGGAATTTGGTACAGTTTGATGATTGGAGGGTGGATGATCAACATACCAATTTCAAGCCTCTGTCTCAGAATGATTTAAGATCTGAGGTCAAGAAAAAGTTAATCTCCAGATCAGCAAACCAATACTTTTCTTTTCAGAAAACTGAAAATAAAAATGCAAAATAGCTCCAACCAGTTTAATCAGTCTGCGAGAAAAAAAATCTGGAAAAATAAACGCTAAAATTGGTATAGTTTGAAAGTTCTGAGTGAAAAATAAAATGACATTAATAAAACACGACAAAAAGCTATGCCACCTTTACCACAACTTCGATGTTTGTAAAGTCAACGCCAGCGCTGTGGAGTTATCTCTTGACGAAGTAATTAACTCCGTCCGAATTGTATTTGGGACGTTTTTTGTGTTTCGGGTAGATTATCCAGACCATGAAAATTAGTGAATGATAGAATGATCACATGGCAGAAAGAGAGAGAGAGAGAGAGAGAGAGAGAGAGAGAGAGAGAGAGAGTGGGGTGAGGCAATTTTCATATAAAAGGGATATTCAAATAAACTTTTGACTATAAACAAGGTTCATTTATGTGCAGAAATATTTATGCAAGCTTGTCAGTCAGACTACATGGACAATATTTTTTTATTTCTAAAATTTCTGCCACTCCTTAAAACTAGTACGTTTAAACCGAGGCTGTTTACTTCCCATGAAAACTTTATAGCAAGACACCAAGTTCTTTAGTGCTGTTTATAAAATTCCGCTTTTTTATTAATGGGTTATGCGCAGAATGTCATAAAAAAATGAATTAACGTTAAAAGCTTCCAGTCAATAATAATCAGTTTAGTGACAAAGCACGCCCTTGAAAAAAGCGAGCACACATGCACACAGTCACAGACACAAAACGCTCACTTTTTACTTGTTCAATAAGGTATTGGGATGAGATGAAAAGTATCGCACCTTCCTGCAGCAGGCGATCATGGGGGCCATTTCTTGCCGGGTAGCAAATTCCTTAGATGTAAGCTAGTACTGCACCAGCCCCGGTTTTTTTGCCATGCCCCTAGGTTAGGTTAGGTTAGGTTAGATTATTGCCAGTAGGCTAATTTGAGTGTGAGAAACAACATGAGATTATTTTCAAGAAAATTCTATGGTTAGTTTTTAAGATATGGCGTCTCGATTTTTTCAGGGAAAGGTCCTAGTACTCGGTTACATCTCGGGAAAACGCTGCCGGGTAACCTGTACAAGTACTGGTCAGACCGAGAGTTGTTGAAACTTCCTGTTTTGGGCTTTGCTGTGAATAAAGCAGTCGATTAATATTAAGAAATATACAACCAGAAGGTTGCAAGTATGGACTATGATTGTGGAATCTACAATAAATATAAAGGATAAAATATCTAAATGGTGTTAAAGCAAGTGATAAGAATAGCAATTGTTGTGTACTGTCAAACGTAAAGATGTCTTAATCCATGAAACGCTCGTGTAGATTCTTGTTTTATTTGTAAAGTCTAATATGTAATTTGTATTCTTACCTTCTCTTGCTCTCTCTCTCTCTCTCTCTCTCTCTCTCTCTCTCTCTCTCTCTCTCTCTCTCTCAAAAATCATTTATATTCTGTTTGAATTTGCTGCGGGAATAATGGCCGTGATGATTGTTCAATAACAATGAAGAGTCAAAATTAGGAATACTGCAATAACCCTGCTCTGCAATTCATTACTTCTGAAAATCCTCAAGATAAACGTATCAGCGAATTCCCCAATTAAAGTAATGGTTCCGTATGGTTTGATCCTCGCAATCAGAGTTCATTCATGTACTAAATTGCATTGAGCATGATTTTATAGACGAGAGACCCCATTCTAAAACAGCCAGGAGTGATCGGCAACGATATATTTTACGAATTTCTGCATAAAGCCTAGATTAAATTCACGGGGCAAGAGAATCATCAACGTATTTCTCGATTAAAAAAAAAAAACACACACACACACACGAAAGAACAATTATAATCTTCTTTTCCTTTAAATGGAATGCTGTTATGCTCGGCTACCAGGATACGCATTGCTCGCGTAGTATCCATTAGCGAGTGACTCGTTCGTTTGTTTCATATCAAGCCAGTCAAGTGCAAGAACGGGCTCTTGTTCTATGGCAACCCGCGACCGAGTTATTCTGTCAAAATGGCACATTGTGCGCCTGCGTCCCCTGGCCAACAGTTGCCAGATACCGCTTGCTGAATACTGCCAGATGCCCTTTGTCTGAAACATTAAAGGAGCTGATGCAATGTTTTGCATCCCAATGGTACATAACAGATAAAAAATAAAGAGAAAGAAGACAATTCGTCAAGGACCACCAAATATCCTGCAAATATACAAGAAGACCTAACTCCCCCCTCCCCCGCCTTCCTTCCTCAAAAAAAAAATCAAATAAAGAAAAAGGATACACCGAAAAATACACCGGAGGTAACATACATGCCCTTGGGGCAGTAATGAATGTTGTAGAATTTATATGGTATATATATAGTAAAGAGAAAAGCAAAGGGCAGACGGGCAGGGGGGATCCCCCCGCCCAACTCTCCCAGGTAATCCTTAGGTAGGAGGCGAAGGAACTCAAAGAGGAACGGAGAAATATAAATTTAAATGATTCAGGGGCTTTCCAACTTTCACTAAAAAAAATTGAGACTAACTCATACACAGAAAGAGGGAGTGGGGAGGCTCACCATTAGAGAGAGAGAGAGAGAGAGAGAGAGAGAGAGAGAGAGAGAGAGAGAGAGAGAGAGAGAGAGAGTCTCCGTGGAACTTATCACTTAGCACAACAGTATGGAAGTTGATAACGAGGCGTTTGCATAAGAATGTATTATCTTTCATGCCACCTGGGATGACAACAATAACAAACGCGACGCAGATTGGTAACAGAAAACCTTATCTGTCAAAGAATTTATTTCATCATGTCAAATATATCTTTGTGTCATGTTTCTTGGTAAATACATAATATTATATATCATATATATATATTTATATATATATGAAATAAATATATATATATATATATATATATATATATATATATATATATATATACATATATATATATATATATATATATATATATATATATATATATACATCCGTGGTTTTAGTTTAAATAAATGAGACAAGGCAATGATTTGCATTTAGCTGATTCTGACAGTGGGTACAGGAATTTGTAAAATTCAGGAAAACAAAGGAGAATTTCATACGAGCATAGGGCCTTGTTTAGGGAAATAAGCCACGTGGGCAAATTTTAAAGAACGTAAATTCTACGGAAAAGGAACTCTAGATTTCTGATTTTCCATGCGGGATTGAATGAAACGGAGCAGATTAAAAAGGTCCTCTGAAATGAGAATGCATTATACGCCAATAATGAAAATAGACAAAAGAATAATGAATTTGAACCTGCACAGGGTGCCAAAGGAGTAATAAAGACTTAATACTGCTGATGCAAGAGGCACGGACATTAGACAAGGGATTCTTTCTGGCTTTACAAATGTTACGAGAAAACAGAACAAATGGGCTCTTCCAAGGGCATTCCTTCCAAGACAAGCAGCGAAAGACGCGTAGAAGGGGTCCGTGGACGACAGGCCACCTACTTCCAGTGGTGAGATGCAGCACGATGGGGACAAACTGAATGGCGTGTGGGAGGAGGCAGGCCAAACACTTGAATGGAAAAGAAAGTATACTTTGAAAGGGCCACGTGGGGTAGGATGCAAGGGCATCGATGGGGCCAGGTGTCTTGTGTCTCACTCCATATCTTCCAGCTGTTTGTCGTGGGTTTCTGCTTTTATCCCTGGGGCAGGGGTTTTGAATTATAAACTGATGCCCCGCAGGGGAGGCTTTTGCCTGTAAAGTTGTATATACAGATTACTTTTGTTATGAATACAATCTGTATTAAAAGGATTTTTAAACCCTTGTATTTTTGACCATGCTAAGTCGATATAAACAGATGGTCTTTCGATGAACGGCAAATTAAATGAAACAACCACACAACCAACAACAAAAAGGGGGCTGGGGGAGGCAATATAGCGAATATATAATCATAATAATATATATATATATATATATATATATATATATATATATATATATATATATATATATATATATATATATATATATATATATATATATATATATATGTATGTATGTATATCTTAGATTAAGCGTGTGTACACAATGTTACTCATTACCGGGATGGAAAATTGTTAGCTTAAATTTGAAAATCTCATTACCAGCTTACAGAACAAATGGCTTTTATTGATAGGAACAATATACACAGAAAAAAAAATAAGCACTAACATAAGATCGAAATAAACAGACAAATACAAGTAACTGCATCTTTACGGTAACAAGAAATGGAATAAACGAGAGAAGGCTGAAGAAACGGCGATGTTGCTGGAGATGGATAAAGTTGAGGCAACGGAATTCGAAATATTCTGGTCAAGACTTTGCAAGTGAGGAAGGAGGCCATAAGAGCAAGCCAACTTTCACTTCGTCTCAGAGCCATGAATTAATTGTTTTATTAAGTTCCTCGTTGGGAGAGTGGGTTCCGTTCTCAGCTAGCACTCTGCTCAAACGCAGGTTGTTTTGTTCGGCGAATTTTAGAATAAGAGAATTTTATTTCCAGTGACAGAAATTCATTTCTTATAGGTAATTTTAGTTCAGATTCAACGTAAGTTGTAGGTCCAGTTGCTGGTAACCAGCTGGTTTTTCATTAGATTAAAACATCTAATCCTTCGGGCCAGCCCTAGGAGAGCTGTTAATCAGCTGAATGGTCTGGTACTAAAGTATACTTAACTTTTTTATTAATCTTAAGGGTTAATTCTTGATTTCGAGCCTTTTGAAACTTTGTTCAAATATTGATTTATTTTGTTCACGAATTTTAATAGGTTCATTTGTAACTTCCAGTCTGGATGATGCTGCATTAAAGGTAATTTTATCAGGCAACGTTATTAAACCTCAGTTTGATGTAGGATTGTTTTCAATTAGATTAAAACATTGTAATCACTTCCCTTCAGGCGTTATTTCGTTCCTTATGCTATGTGCCTTAATGATCGAGTACTTTTATTTTCGAAGGTTCTGTAGCATATGCCTGATCAGACCCTGTGAGTCATGGTTGGTGAAGCCCAAGTCCAGGAGTCTGACTTTCCTTTTTTTTTTTTTTTTTTCGAAGACTCGTCAGACGTGCCAGTTCACCCTCTCCTATACGAGTCTCGGACTTGTGACTGGTACTGAGAGAGAGAGAGAGAGAGAGAGAGAGAGAGAGAGAGAGAGAGAGAGAGAGAAACAAGGTAACATATCACATGGCAAACGAAAGTGTATATATGTATGTATAATATATAATACATATATATATATGTATACATATATATATATATATATATATATATATATATATATATATATATATATATATATATATATATATATATATATATATATATATATATATATATATGTGTATGTCTACAGAAAGTTGACAATAAAAATTCATTCTTTTCTCATTACTGAAAGGAGTAAGTATTTCAAGCGTTGCTAATCTTGCAAATAAAGCTTCCTGAATCTCTATAGATTAATTAGCACACTAAATGAACCGTTCGCGAGGGATACTCAAGCTAGAAAACTGTCCGTGATGTTCTTTACGCAATCATGAAGAAGCCAAACACTCGCTTACTGAGGGTTATTATTATTACACAAAATGAGTACGCGTTGTTGTGGAATAACACTCCGTAAAAGAATCTTAACTTCTAAAAAAAAATCCAGACACGACACAATGAAAAATTACAGAAAATCACTAACATAACACTTGATAGGTAAACAGGGCAAATACACAGGTAACCAAACTTCTTAGGAAAGAAATATAAAATTGCTTAACAGATTTATATAATTGTCATTATATCTTAATCGCAGTCCTGAAAAAAGCAAGAGAAGAAGAGGGAAGGGAAACTGCAGAGAATGTCCCCAAAGGGAAATTGCTCAATGAGACGCAACTGTTGAAGAGAGAGACTTACCTCGAGATGTCAAGTCGATTTCCGATTCTTGCTCCCTGTCTCTGCAAAAAAAAAAAAAAAAAAAAAAATTCGCTGAAAATAAAATCTAATATGATTGTACCAAGAATGTGAAATTGTGGGCGGCTGAATGTTGCATGGCTGGTCCTATATTCGTCAATAAAAAAAAAAAAAATAATAATAATAATAATAATAATAATAATAATAATAATAATAATAATAATAATAATAATAATAATAATAATAAAGGTTCATTTATAATGAATATTATTCGATTTACGCTATGACTTTTCGAAAAATTTATAAAGTCCTTTAAATCGATTTGGATTGGCACAATATTATACGGCGTATCTGGAGCAAATGATATGAGCACTTTTATAAGCAAGTTATAAAAGGTACTTTGCAAAAAAAAGTAATCAAAAGAAAAAAAATCATCAAAAACTAAGAGTAAACCAACGTTATAATAATCTAATTTATATTTATGATGTGAAAACTGATGGTCAAAAATACGGCAACGCCTTTTGAAAAAAAAAAAAATAACTAGTATCATTAAAATAGTTACATGAAAGATAATACCACTGTTTTGTCGATATTCAAGCACACATTATATATACGAGTATATATATATATATATATATATATATATATATATATATATATATATATATATATATATATATATATATATATATATATATATATGTGTGTGTGTGTGTGTGTGTGTGTAAGTGTAAGTGTTAAATATGAAAATTTACATATCTCTCTCTCAAATACATTCAGTAAAAAAGAAGTAAAACTTGGTTCAACTTCTCTTTTATCTTTGCGAACGACTTCTTTCCTCCTGACAAACAAGGATCATAAACAAAGAGATAAATGGTTTTAATGCTTTCCCACTCCCTGCTATTATCGCAATTTCATACTTCTGGTTCGTTTATCCTTTATCTCGGGATAAGAACTGCCACTCCTTGAATTTTCATCAGTAGTTTTCAATTTCTGTAAAATAAAACTCTTGTGCCGGCTTTGTCTGTCCGTCCGCACTTTATTCTGTCCGCCTTCAGATCTAAAAAACTACTAGAGGACTGCAAATTGGTATGTTGATCATCCACCCTCCAATCATCACACATACCAAATTGCAGCCCTCTAGTCTCAGTAGTTTTTATTCTATTTAAGGTTAAATTTAGCCATAATCGTGCTTCTGGCAATGATATAGACCAGGCCACCACCGGGCCGTGGTTAAAGTTTCATGGGACACGGCTCATGCAGCATTATACCGAGACCACCGAAAGACAGATCTGTTTTCAGTGACCTTGATTATACGATGTACAGAAAACTCGATTTTGCCGAAGAAACTTCGGCGAATTTTTTACTTGTTCTTTTTATCTTGAGGCATAGGAATAGCCAAATTTCGCTTGGCAAACTTTCCGTTAACCTACGACTTGGTAAACTGTCTTAGCCAGTCCCTCTAATTTCTTTTAAGCATTAACTTTGCTTCTTGTTATGGGTTTTTCTTGATTTTAAAGGTAAAGGCATCATCACATTTTTTTATAATCTCGATGATCTCAAGTGTATATAACAGTTACGGCAATTTTCTGCATTTCATTTGTATGCCTTTCTATTCGACGACGAAGTAGAGAAAATATAACACCAATAATCATCAACATGCCCTTTCTACCGATGCCACTACTTTTAATAATAATTCTTACTCTTATATGTTGGAAGAAAAATGCAATGTTAAATTAGATAAAAAATTCCACTTTTAACTTTACTTTGCGATTCCGTGACCGTAACCCAAAAGATATGACTCTGTTCCACTGCCAATTTTCTCTCATTTTTACTTTTCTGAAAAGAAAATTATTGGGCCAGCTTTGTCTGTCCGTTCGCCCTTTTTAAATCAGATCCTGAAAACTGCTGAGGCTAAGGGAAAAATTGGATGTTGATCATCCACCTCCGATCAAAAAAATTGCATCTTCTATTTTATTTAAGGTTAAAGATAGCTAATCGTGCTTTGGCAACGATATAGACAGGCTACCACGGCCGCCCGAGAGTTTTCGTGACCATTATACCGAGACCACCTAAAGATAGATCAATTTTCGGTGGCCTTGATTTTTCTATTTACATAAGAAACTTCGGCGCATTTTTTTTTTATTTACAAAAGATTTACAGCGACGTCCTTCCTTCTTTATGAATTCGCAAAATGGCCTGCTCAGTATTTCTCTTTCAAATTATTATCGATCTGATCCGCAAATGCACCTGGAAGGGTTCTTAGGAATCTCAGTCGAATAAAGTTATTCCTGCTTTAATTCGGTCTTGATGTATCCCTTTCACTTCCTTTTCTTTTCTCTCCCTAACTTTCATTATTCGCATCATCCTTAGGAAAGGTGGAACATTAGATCACCGTATCATTGGCTTCTGTATATAATGAAAACGCACGCTAACTGTACCAAGATGGATAATGAACTAATTGATTGACTGATTGATTGATTGATGCAGTCAATCTTTGTTCGGTATGACGACATAACTACGAAGTTACTATACAAAACTTATTACGAACTTTGCTTCCTTAAAACGAGATATATCATCGGAAACGAGCTCTTCGGGATGCAAATTCTCCTCGAAAAAGCCTTTGACTTAAACTGTGAAGGTTATTCATGGCATCGATTTCCGCTAAGCACTCGGTCCATTTAGATTTTAGATCAAGAAGAAATTGACTTTGCATTTTGATTTCTGGAAGATTTTCATTTATGTTCTTTCACGTTGAGTTCTTACCTTAGATTGCATAATAAAACTGGCTATGGGCGTATTTTATACTAATAAAGGTTATCAAAAGTAATCTAACCTTTATATCTACCATTACAGTGGAACTGCATAAGTCGACCTGTAGAAGTAAAGCGCTTTCTAAACTTAGGTCTCTTATTTAGGCAGGGGATGTTGACGCTTATAAAGATGTTTTTAAAAATGCTGATTGATGCGAATTACAATATTGCTAAGAATACAGTTCGTGATAAGCCGATATTTATTCTTATG
Organism: Macrobrachium rosenbergii; assembly: GCF_040412425.1. Taxonomy (NCBI): domain Eukaryota; kingdom Metazoa; phylum Arthropoda; class Malacostraca; order Decapoda; family Palaemonidae; genus Macrobrachium; species Macrobrachium rosenbergii. The sequence goes on along the minus strand of NC_089789.1, from coordinate 14,967,229 downwards.
TTATTTAATTCACATTAGTCATCAGCTTTCTACTTACGGATATTTACCGTCAGCCAAAAGAAATAAACTAAACCGACTAAAAATACAACAGAGTATTGTATGCACTTCTTATCGTTATTTTCTTGTGATTCTACAATTTTTGTCGAGTCATGAACTGAGTCAGCACTAAACTGCTGGAATAGTTCTTTGACAAAGTTTTCTTGTGGGGTTCACTTATATAGTATTACCATCTAAATGTTACAATAAAATTACTTTGATTAATGTAATTTCTTGCCCACCGACTATGCACATTCATCTTATTTGACTTATCCAGTAAAATACGTATTCCTTCTTCCTCTTTTCTGGAAAATATGACAGGCGGATTCCATACGGTGTGAAGACAATACAAAAATTTTGTTTGACTTCACAGTTGAGTAACTGTCTTCATGCCATCATAAATTCCCTATTTAACTACACATGAAACTTTAAATAATTAAACTAAAGCTCCGAATACCAGGACTAAAACTCTGCCCTTTCATTAAAAGGTTAAATAGTCTTTTATAGTTTAAGGTTAGATGTACTGATAAAAAAAGTCGAGTAAAATCGATACTAGAATGAAACTTGCAAAAATGGAAAAAGATATATATGAAATATATGTTATATATATATATATATATATATATATATATAAAATATATATATAAATATATATATAGAGAGAGAGAGAGAGAGAGAGAGAGAGAGAGAGAGAGAGAGAGAGAGAGAGAGAGAGAGGGGGGGCTTTTAGCATGCATGCCTGCTTTTAACAAAAACATATTTCTATTAACAAAAGGCTAAATGGAATACTTGAGGAAAAACGTTGGGAGAAGTCTTTCAGTACTGGAGTGTAAGGTATACGGAATGAGAAAGGAAAAACATGTTGAGATTCAGCTCCTTTCGGAAGTTGAAGAAATAGTTTTACGTTGTTGGGCAACTTCGTCGACAACAACGACAGCAACAACAATGACTAAAAAAAAAAAGTCAGGACTCTCTGAAGAACCAAATCCAAGAAGAGTGAGCTTTTGCTACATAAAACTCGGCAGCTTCCTGAATGGATCGAAAATATACGATGATAAACAAGGTAAGTTTCAGAAAAGTCTTCCGAGGGAAGATTTTGGCCACAGTGCAGGACTGTACAGAAGACATTTCGTTTTCAGACAATTGTCTACTAGAAAGAACAATTATCCTTCAACTGGCTGGATGACTGATCAAAAATGAACAGTCAATGAACTGAACTTTAGTTCCTCAAATTTTGCTTTTCTCAGATACTTACTTTATATCAGTCAGTTCCGACTTTCGTAACTAACAACAAACACAGCTGGGTCAGCTATCCCTCAATGTATACCCACCTTCTCTTCTGTTGGCAATTCACTCCTCTACATACACACACCTCTTGGTTCCTTTATTCTGTGCTTCCCGTTGGCCCTCTTTAGTAATATTTCAAAAAATAACTACCTTAAATCAGCAACTTCCATTTTCTTACCATCAATATTACACACACTATTCCATTCTTCGGGGCTCCATTTACTCTCATAACCTTACTCCTGCTTGCATTTAGTCTCAAATTTCTCCTCCTGCAAATATTTCACATTCTTTTGCTAACCACCGCAGTTTGTCATTATTATTGTCAATTAGTGCGCATTATCTGCATCATATGCATCATGTGTGCGCACGCACACATGACTGGTGTAATATGCAAAATGGAATAAATGATTAAAAAATGCTTCTGATAAAACATACCTTCCAATATGAAGTTCCTTAAGTATCAACATAAAAAAGAAAAATAAACGATATAGCGAAATAGATTTTAATAAAACTATGGCCAGAAATTATTGAAACATTTTAACCTAAAAATGAATTCTTTTCACGGATTATTACTGGTCAATGTGAAACCTCATTTTTTATTGTTACTATTCCATACATAAAAAAAACTTCACGTAGTATAAGCAATGCGGCTCCAGACACACCATAGGTTACCGTTAGGCAGAATGACGACGATAAAATGCTAATTTTATTGAAATTGCTGTTTGGTTACATCGCTTCCTCGCACTTATGACTTTAAGCAGAATCTTTGCTTGATCGATTAAACTTTGAAAAAGCTTACCAGCATATTGCAGTAAGCCACTCTATAGTTTATGCTTATTTAGCTGATATCTTTTTTTTTTTTATTCCTTCCCCGTCAGGTGTCGCGTTTAACGAGTGCTTATCGTGATGAACGAAGCAATAAGTCATTCGCAGGAAAATTGCAAAACGATAAACCAGAGACTCTCTTCAAGACTGCAAGGTCGACGTGGTGCACTTTAGGTTTGCCTGTTTCATATTTTCTGTTTATGAGCCCCCTGACTAAGTTATAACCTGAGATAAATTAGTCATTTAGAATGTTTTCGAGGCAAAATGAGAGCGGTTTGACGCAAAGATTTCAAATAACATTATTATGAGGTTAATTGTGCATTAGCGCATTAGCATTATAATGAATTTTACCAGTACTTCTAAGGGTATTGACTTGTTTGGTTACCTGATAACATCATATCTTAAAATGAACGGTGAACTTTTCCTGAACGAGAGCAGCGGTTTTACCTTGACCTCCTTCTTCAAAACTCGGAATGAATCACGTACTGAATGAACATTACCCAAGGGCATTTTCATTGTTAGATTAGTGTCCCTATATCATGCAAGACTCTTGCTACTTAAGTAAATGGGGAGCAAAATTAAACAAATTGATACAACAACGAAGAAGAGGCTGGAGAAAATATTTGGCATTAATCATTAGAATGAAAAATACCCATCGCTACTGAAATTAAAATAAAAGGGGCGGGTATTTCATCGTAAACGGGACTTTGGCTCTTTTTCTGTTTTTATGGGGATTTGGAATGCGAGAAGTCAGTACGGAATTTCCTAAATAATTTTGTATGTATTTTTTCCTTGTTATGCCCAAGTGACTCCGCGTGAGATCTAGATGGGATGGCGTTACGTCATGCTAGAAAAAGACATTCAGTTCAGGTCAGTAAACTTTAAGTACATTTCAGTAAAGTATGCTAACGATGAAATTTTAAAACACTGAATCGTATTCTGATTCTAAATGCATAAATGTCCCTACTCAACAAAATCAACGCAAATAATACTATGCAGTCGTGAATTTGAGAACCGCCAAGCTTAACGAGTCATTAAAATTTTTCCCTTGCAGGTACAAAACAATTCCCACAATTATAGTCAGGATAATAATTTATGGGACTGAATTCTCCCATTTACGATTTTTTACACGGAGCTTTGCCACATTAATGTTTTTTAGTTGGCGTTTTATGGAATGCTTAGAAAAGTGAAAGAAAAAGATTTGATTTTCGTTTGCATTTCCGATGTATGATTTGTACTTCAAATGGGTAAGAAGAGCGCTAAGTGAAACAGACACGCAGGATAACCATTTATTAATATATCAAAAACGCTTACAGTAGGTACGACTGACAAGAAAATCTCCATCAAAGAAAAATGCAAATGACTGCCTAACAAGGTTTTTTTTTTATTTTTTTTATTTTGTGTTTTTATTTTTTTATTTTTTACAAACGAACCAAACCGTAAAGCATCCATACCTCCTGAATTGGAGTCTGTATCTCGGATTTTCGTAGTTGCAATGAAAATTAAAAAATGAATGGTTAACCCATCAGTAAGGCACACAGTTAAACTGGGATCTTCAATCTACTCTACTGCAATGAAAGAGAATAGAAAACAAGTAATAAAATGCACAGAAAGTTTTTTAGCGTAACCAGTTTTCTGTCCTACCGAAAATGGATCTATTTTTCGGTGGTCTCAAACGAACCAAACCATGAAACTTTAACCATGGGCCATCCTATATCGTTCCAGAAGCACGATTAAGGCTAACTTTAACCTTAAATAAAATAAAAACTACTGAGGTTACAGGGCTGCAAATTGGTATGTTTGATGATTGGAGGGTGGATGATCAACATACCAATTTGAACCCTCTATCCCCAGTAGTTTTTAAGATCTGAGGGTGGACGGAAAAAATGCCGACAGAATAAAGTGCGGACGGACAGACAAAGCCGACACAATAGTTTTCTTTTACAGAAAACTAAAAAAAAATCATGTTTTTGTAATGACGGGATTTTATCTTCAAAAGCAGCCTTGGTGCAAAAGTTATCTCTCCCAAAGCTAACATTACCATCACAGACCTAACAGAAGATCGGTTCAACGAAATCACCGTTAAGGATGTCTATTCAGTGTGTTATCTGGCCTACGCCAGAGGAAAATAAGAAAGGTTCGTGAAATAACGTCCCTTCGCACCGAAAGTTCCTATCTGACCTGCAAGCTCCATGTGGGACCTTGATTTTACACGGCACAAGGGCTTCCTCACTGGAAATGGTATGCCAATTGCAGTATATCTCTATCACGCGTAGTCCCAACAATATTGCATAAGTAAAATAACTTTAATCAAAGTGACAGTATAGACACAGAGGGGCCGGTACAGGGAGACACACAGCCAGACGAACAGACGGTTCAATTACCAGATGCCAATGGACGATAAACCGGGATATATATATATATATAAAAGTAAAACATGCACCAAAGTTTCTTCGGCGCAATCGAGTTTTCTGAACATCGAATAATCAAGGTCACCGAAAATAGATCTATCTTTTATGAGCCGTGGCCCATGAAACATTAACTACGGCCTAGTGGTGGCCTGGCCTATATCGTTGTTAAATGCACGATTATGGCTAACTTTAACCTTAAATAAAATACAAACTACTTGGGCTAGAGGGCTGAAATTTGGTATGTTTGATGATTGGATTGGAGGGTGGATGATAAACATACCAATTTGCAGCCCTCTAGCCTCAGTAGTTTTGAAGATCTGAGGGCAGACAGAAAAAGTGCGGACAGAAAAAAGTGCAGACGGACAGACAAAGCCGGCACAATAGTTTTCTTTTTAGAAAACTAAAACAGAATTCACTCCTTATCAAATCACCAGTTGAGAAGGAGTGATGACAGGAAACCAAAAGTTTCTTAAACATGAAGAGAACAGCGAAGCAAGGAAACAGTAACGAAGAAAACGTCTGGTAAATAGACAGCCCTAAAGAAAAACAGATCACTTGAGCCAAAAGACGCCCATCACGCAAGACGGAACGTGGCCTGACGAAGCGCGCGCACTTCTCAAAATTTCTCTTCCGAGAGGAGTTTTTCCTTTGGTATCACCATCAGGGCGAAGTTACGCCGCAGTAAAAGTAGCCTCGGCTCCATATTTTATTACAGCATAAAGAAGATTAGTGTCAGTTCCACGAAGTTAGGCCTTACTTGAGCGCGTATGGAAATGGTTTCTTAGTTATGACTTCGGTGTCATTACAGCGGGAAGTTTGAGAAGCCACCCTACAGTCTTCTTTAAGTATGAGGAAAAGAGTCGGGAGGAAGTGGACGTGAAAATTAATAACATCGTATTTTGTTGGCTTTCAGTTTGCCTAAAGTTGTCAGAAGGTATATGAAAAAAGGTTCTAAAGACGTGATAAGTAAATTTATTACTTATCAAAAATCTCTCAGTATGTTAATAAGAAATTATGTCAGATGACCCACATGCACGCATATGCACGCACACGCACCCTTTTTGAACGGTTTATTTCAGCTCTTTGAATCTTTTCATATTGCTTCAGAGAGAGAGAGAGAGAGAGAGAGAGAGAGAGAGAGAGAGAGAGAGAGAGAGAGAGAGAGAGAAGATTGTTTTTTCAGCAAAGAATTAAGCACTCTGACCTGCGAGTGTTAGTTTAAAATCTCCAGCGGACTCAAAAGCTTTCTTTCTAAATCTCTTGTAATCTGAAAATACAACACAATCTTTGAAGATATCAAATGTAAAGCAATGTATGCAGAAATTGAAAGCAACACTTCTGTTTGTAAGATAAGCAGCTTTGTTACGAAGAGGTGACAAGGCATCTCTGCAACTGAAATTTCAGATGCACGCAAGTGATTTACAAAAGGAAAAATAATTATGATAGAAATGAATATACTTCAGTGCTGAGGAAAATAATAGTAAATGAATAAAAGTAAAGAAAATAAGAAACAGATAAATAATATAAAAATAAATACAAGTCACAGAAAGCCTTGAATAACCCCCAACTTTTCTGAAGGTGAAGGCCAATCAACAAAGAATTCTGAACTCCGTAAGAAATGAATTGTTCTGTTTGTAAACGCAAATCAGTTTACAGCTAATGACTTGGTTCACAACAAAGTGTCAAAGAAAATGTCGCCTTGAAAGAGCAATGCCCTTAAATTTATAAAAAAGAAAATCACGTTTTCACATTTCTTTTAGCTTTTTTTTTTTTTATTTCACTGGCTTGAAATATACAATAATTCTGGGGTGTTGGCATATTTATCATTCACAGTAGGGCAGGAGTGCATTTCATAACGGCGACTATAACACATTTCATTACCGCAAATACAGGGCGAAAACGAATTACAGTAATTTTCAAGGAAATCCCCTATGACCAGTTAAATTGCGGTCGTGAAATATCTTTTGCAACCAAAGGTAACCTCTAAATACCCCCAAATACTTCCTCTGCAGAGCATTCATCCTCCAATTTACGATATAACGACATGAGAATCTCAGTGATTTCTTTATGATATGGATTCGTGCGTTCACCTTATCTGTAACCGTGAATGTAAAATTTGCCAATAATTGAACTGTAATCTCCTTAGGTTTCTGGTGCTAATTTCAGAATAATTGGAAACTTAATTAACGATTTTCCATCTGTGGGAGAATTTCGGGGATTATCTAAAATTGATAGTGCAAAACAATTATATGCCGAAAGTCCAGATATTAAGACTGAATGCTGCTGTTGTTGCTGTTGTTGCACAGGCAAATATACAGACATACACAGACGGGACAATGTCCTCTTAAATAAAAGTATATATACAAACTACTTACTTATCAAGTTCAGGCACGAATTTAAAGCCACTGGCGTGACTGAATCAAATATAGCATCATCGCAATGCTTTCCAGTAAAAATGTTACACGCTGGATTAACTGTGCGAATTATGTCGCCGAATGATCCATGCCATTTGAAAACTGACGGGGCTTTTGTAACAACGGCTTGTTACATGGATAAAAATATCTCCTACATTCGTCATACGTTTCGACAGAAGTTTGAAAGGGTAACAAAAGTGCTCGAATAAAAGAACCTAAAGTTGTCAGAGATTTCTGAGTATGACGCCCCCCGGGCATTTAATGGTCACATCCTCAAGATACGTCAGTAACATATAAAAGAAAACTCTTGTCTTCTGCTCTAGGTAACGAAAATATTCTAAGGAGTTCTTCCGAGAAAGCTGCCTCAGTAAAGACAGCTCTTCATGAGAGTGGGAATTGTTAGTAACAAATCGCAATTATGACTATTATTATTATGATTCAACGAGACTGTTAGACTGGTAGCTTGATAAAGACGCTTGGACAGAATGGAATGTTCATATGGGATAAATGAAGACTGAGGAGAAGCGAGGAGAAAGATAAATACAGAATAAGTGAAATGTTGGAAAAGTTTAATCACTGAGGTCAGATAAATACAAAATAAAAAAAAAAAAAAAAATATTGGAAACGCTTAATCAGTGGGGTCAGAAAAATACAAAATAAAAAAATATTGGAAATGCTTAATCAGTGAGGTCAGGTAAATACAAAATAAAAGAAATATTGGAAACGCTTAATCAGTGAGGTACACAAATACAAATATATATATATATATATAATATATATATATATATATTATATATATATATATATATATGTGCGAAACATTAATCAGTGGGGTCAGGTAAATAAAAAATAAAAGAAATACTGGAAAAGCTTAATCAGTGAGGTCACATAAATACAAAATAAAAGAAATACTGGAAAAGCTTAATCAGTGAGGTCAGATAAATACAAAATAAAAGAAATATTGGAAACGCTTAACCAGTGAGGTCAGGTAAATACAAAATAAAAGAAATATTGGAAAAGCTTAATTAGTGGGGTCAGACAAATACAAAATAAAAGAAATATTGGAAAAGCTTAATCAGTGGGGTTAGATAAATACAAAATAAAAGAAATATTGGAAACGCTTAATCAGTGGGGTCAGGTAAATACAAAATAAAAGAAATAGTGGAAATCCTTAATCAGTGAGGTCAGATAAATACAAAATAAAAGAAGTATTGGAAAAGCTTAATCAGTGGGGTCAGATAAATACAAAATAAAAGAAGTATTGGAAACGCTTAATCAGTGGGGTCAGATAAATACAAAATAAAAGAAATATTGGAAACGCTTAACCAGTGAAGTCAGGCAAATACAAAATAAAAGAAATATTGGAAACGCTTAATCTGTGGGGTCAGACAAATACAAAATAAAAAAAATATTGGAAACCGCTTAATCAGTGAGGTCAGGTAAATACAAAAGAAAAGAAACATTGGAAACGCTTAACCACTGAAGTGAGAAAAATACAAAATAAAAGAAATACTGGAAACGCTTAATCAGTGAGGTCAGATATACAAAATGAAAGATATATTGGAAACACTTAATCAGTGAGGTCATATAAATACAAAATAAAAGAAATATTGGAAACCGCTTAATCTGTGAGGTCAGATAATACAAAATAAAAGAAATATTGGAAACGCTTACTCAGTGGGGTCAGATAAATACAAAATGAAAGAAAAACTGGAAACGCTTAATCAGTTGGGTCAAATAATACAAAATAAAAGACATATTGGAAACGCTTAATCAGTGAGGTCAGACAAATACAAAATAAAAGAAATATTAGAAACGCTTAATCAGTGAAGTCACGCAAGTACAAAGAAGAAATATTAGAAACGCTTAATCAGTGGGGTCAGATAAATACAAAATAAAAGAAATACTGGAAACGCTTAATCAACTGGGTCAGATAAATACAAAATAAAAGACATATTGGAAACGCTTAATCAACGAGGTCAGGTAAATACAAAATAAAAGAAATATTGGAAACGCTTAATCAGTGAAGTTAGATAATACAAAATAAAAGAAATATTGGGAACGCTTAATCAGTGAGGCCAGACAAATACAAAATAAAACAAATATTGGAAACGCCTAATGAATGAGGTCAGATAAATACAAAATAAAATAAATATTGGAAACGCTTAACCAGTGAGGTCAGATAAATACAAAATAAAAGACTTTATTTGAAACGCCAAAGGTGAGGCTACAAAAGAATTTGGACAGTCTGAGAGAAAATAAGCCTCTTACTTAATTACGCTGTATCATTTTCATTTAACTTCTTTATCATCATTTCTGTGGATAGTGTTTAGACTACAGCTCCTCCCATCATCATGAGATTTCGGACAAAATACTGGGTATGAAAAATTTAGTCACAGTACCTGTGAGAATAATTCTTAATGTTACTGCTACTACTATTACTATTAATAGATATTGCTAATGATACGTTACAACGGCTACTACTACTACTAGTTATATCATTAATAATAATAATAATAATAATAATAATAATAATGCTACTACTACTACTACTACTACTACTACTACTACTACTACTACTATCAATAATAATAATAATAATAATAATAATAATAATAATAATAATAATAATAATAATAATAATAATAATAATTTCATTACAAGTCCAAGCTCTAAAAGCATTGTAACTGGGAAGCAAGTGTTCAGCTAAGATTATGTTTGAACTGAAAAACTCACAGGATACTTTTGCCATTTAATAATGAGAGTTCCCAAAAGTGAGAAGACCAAGATTAAAAAAAAATCTTTAATGAGGAATGAATGGCATGATATTCAAGTCCCATACCTGCTATATTCAGCTTGGGGGCTGTTACTAATTTCAGAGGATAACAGTGACAGAATAACTGTCTTTTTTTTGTTTTAGAGAACTGTCCATCTTGGGTTGTCTAAAATGTGGGAGTGTGAAAATTTCTTTCTAGGAAGACCGCACAAGGCTGTATCCAAATTTCTTTATACCTGTTGATACTAACATACATGTGTGCGTGTATATAGCATATATATATATATATATATATATATATATATATATATATATATATATATATATATATATATATATATTTCTATCTATCTATCTATCTATCTATCTATATATATATATATATATATATATATATATATATAAATATAGCATATATATATATATATATATATATCCATATAAAAATGTTATATGCTTTTTTATGAATTAACTGATTCATATTCAATCAATGCTACAAACGTCCTTTAATATCCATGCTCCATTGGAAAAATATATTTTCATATATTTGTAGCAACGGTTTTTTTAGTTGATAATAAATATCTCGTCTAGTGGGCTCGAACCAGCTTATACAAGAACTCAGGACTACAGTGGACGCATTTTTAAAGGGTAACAAAGAGAGGTATTAAGGTGTATCTCTTCCCATATACAAATTTCGTCGAACTCATGGTGTTTGTATTTGGAGACTATATCCACCCACCTTTGCCATGCTTTCATCCTCAAGAGACGTCAATAAACATCGGTGTCTTTTTACTTTTTATCACATATTCATATACGAAAACAATCCATATATATATATATCCAAGATAGCGGCCATATATATATTTATATATATATATATATATATATATATATATATCTTATGATTTATTTTTCCTATGATTTTAGTTTGAGATACTCTCTGTGAGACTTGATAAACAATTTAAGGTCATTTAGCCTTGTGATTCTGACTAAGGAGGGTCCAGGAAAAGAAAAAAAAGGAGAAAACAAAAGAGAATTTCATATGAGCATAGGGTTTTGTTACTGAGGAAATTACAAACACTTTTGGCAAATTTAAAGAGTGTATTTACATAAATGATATCAGTACGGGAAAGATTGTTTTCATTTAGATTTCTGATCCTGAATTTTCTCCGGATTGAATGAAACTGCAGACCTCCCATCAGTCATGAAGCTTCACGACAAAAGGGTCCCTCTGAAATGGGAGATATGCACATTATACGCCAGTAATGAAAATGACAAAAGAATAATGAATTCTTTTTCGAAGCTGCACTAGGGTGCCAAAGGACATTCGATGGAGTAATAAAGACTTAATACTGCCGATGCAAGAGGCTGTACGGACTATTAGACAAGGGATTCATTGATAATAATAATCACTAATTTTATTAAATGTTACGAGACAAAAGCATGACTGAAAGGGGAACCAGGGCACTTTAAGTAGCAGATTTTCGAGGCGCGTAAAGGCGGTCCGTGGATGAGTTTTGCGATTCCCGAGGGAGAATCTCTTCCCATGGTGAGATGCAGGGCCCCAAAAGGGGCAAGGGAGATGAGGACTCCTCGAAACTCCAAGCAATGGCGTGTGGGCTCGAGGCAGGCCAACGGTGGAGCGAAGACTTGGAATGCGGTCAAGGGCATGAGGAAAAAGTATACTTTGGAAAGGCCCGTGGTTAGGATGCAAAGGCATCGATGGGGCCAGGTGTTGAGGATGTCGTCACTCCATATCTTCCAGGAAGCGTGTAAGCCAAGAGACCTCGTGGGTTTCTGCTTTTATCCCCTCCCATGGGGCAGGGGTGCGTCCAACACATAGGGGTTTGAATCATATGCACCTGATGCCCTCAGGGGAGGCTTTGCCTATAAGAAAACGCCCAAGACAGATTACTTTTGCCTAGAAGGAAAGTTCTGTTTCAAAAGGGAGTGGCCTTTATCTTTTAAACCCTTGTATTCTGACCGTACTAAGTCGATAGACAGATGGTCTGTCGATCGGGCGGCTGGCAGTACATGAAAACAACAGAACAACCAACAACAAAAAAAGGGGAGGAGGCAATTTGCTAGCGAATTACATAATCATAATATATATATATATAGGCTATATATATATATATATATATATATATATATATATATATATATATATATATATATATATATATATATATATATACATATATATATCTTAACCACATAAACAATCACCTTTCCATGCATTTCCATTATGTCTCTGGTTTTACGAAACCAACATGAGTAGTTATAAATCTCAGCTTATCATTGATCTTACAAAAGAAAAGATGTTGAGTTTCCTCGCCTCTACAACGTTCATTGACAGCCGTAAAATTTAAATGAGTGCTAAGTAACTATTTAAAGAATGTCAACGTCAACTTTTTTTAATGTAGGACATTACATAAGAAAGGGAATCCAAACTGATTTGTGGAGAAATTAATATTAACCCCTATGAAATCAACAGTAAGATGGAACTTTATTTTATACGGCTTATCAAAGCCGAATATGCATAATTAATCTTCATCGTTTACTTTAATAAAAAAAAATGTTTTAGTTTGTTTCATCTTGTTATCATTATTAACATACAAAGTCAGCATCCACCGATAAAAATACAGTAAATGGGAAATTATAAAGGAAAATGTGTATATTAATATTCACATCAACATTCTATTGTTGCCAAATAAATTTCGTCATAAAATAAACTGATCTCTTGGAAAGCTTGTAAATGATGTAACTTTAAATTGGAACCGCCATTCTCCCAATAAATGAGTAGTTTCGAAACTGTTGCTAAACTGCTGCCCTGAATAAAAGGATTATCATCATTCCGGTCTGCGCGGCATTTGGCCAGATGAAAAGTGAATGAAACTAAACAAAATATTATTCTGATTCTGTTTCGATGTTTTTGTGGACGTATTCTCCATCTTTTGTAGACTGAGAAGTCAACGATTATTTTACTTAAACTAATTTCTCAGCACAGGTTGAATTATTTATATATCGTACACATAAATGTGAATGCAAAGTAAATGATAAATTTCAGTCACATTAAGCGTTGATGTTTTGCGAGGACAACAACGTATCATTGTGGAAAATGTCATACTACTTTGTTTATTGCCAAATAATTGGTTCCAGTTGAATTCTGTGAATTTTTACATATTTTTCCTAGTTCCGTTACAACTCTCTCCACTTTTGTTAGTTTCACATATGAACCATTCACTGTGTCGAAACTTTATTTTGTTCATTCATCATCATCATCACAATCATCACTATCTCCTCCAACGCTATGCTGTGCAGGAAACCTCTAATAAACCCCTCGACTCAAGTCCTTCGTGTGCTTTCACTTTCAAAAATCTCCACTCGTTTTAAACCTCCCGTCTCAGGGTTCTCATCCGAGTAGGTCTGGCTTCCCAACTCTTTCGATGGACACAGGATACCGACTGACACTTCTCCATCTCCCCACACTTATCTCGTTTACATACGGAACTTCCGTAATTCCTCTTTTGATATATCTTACTGCATCCTGCCATGTGATTACTAAAACTCTTACTAAAACTTCATTGTCAAAGCGACAAAATCTTACAGCTCTAGTTGCCATCATTCATACCCATGTAGTACTCCAGACAGTAACAGACTGATGGAAAGTAGGAACATTCAGTCTATTTGATTTCCAAATCTTATTCAGCGTACCCATCGTTTGATTTGCCTCTTTTAGTCTTTCACTACAGTCTAACTGAGGAGAGTACTGGATACCAATGTTTCTAAACATTAAATCGCTATTCCGATCTAAACATTCTCGTCCATGTCATACGATTTATTCCGTTATAAAAACCATAAAAATAAAAAAAGCAAAGGTAATAATAATAATAATAATAATAATAATAATAATAATAATAATAATAATAGACCAGATTTGACGCTGATTGACAAAATCAAGAAGATATCCCTCAGTGATGTCACAGTACCAAGGGACACCAGAGTAGATGAGGAAGAAAGAGAAAAAATTGATAGGTATCATGACCTGAAAATAGAAATAAGAAGGATATGGGATATGCCAGTGGAAATTGTATCCACGATCATAGGAACACTAGGCAAGATCCCAAGATCCCTGAAAAGGAATCTGGAAAAACTAGATGCCGAAGTAGCTCCAGGACTCATGCAGAAGAGCGTGCTACTAGAAACAGCGCACACAGTGAGAAAAGTGATGGGCTCCTGAGGAGACAGGATGCAACCCGGAACCCCACACTATAAATACCACCCAGTCTGATAGGATGACTGACATAGACAAAAAAAAAAAAAAAAAAAAAAATATATATATATATATATATATATATATATATATATATATATATATATATATATATATATATATGTATATATATATATATATATATATATATATATATATATATATAATAATAATAATAATAATAATAATAATAATAATAATAATAATAATAATAAACTTTTTAAAATAAGCCTTTTCAATCATGCAATTCCACGGCTTTTTAGTTTTCTGTAAAAGAAAACTATTGCGCCGGCTTTGTCTGTCCGTCCGCACTTTATTCTGTAAGCACTTTTTTCTGTCAGCCCTCAGATCTTAAAAATTACTGAGGCTTGAGGAGTGCAAATTGTTATGTTGATCATCCACCCTCCAATCATCAAACATGCCATATTGTAGCCCTCTAGCCTCAGTAGTTTTTATTTTATTTAAGGTTAAAGTTAGTCATAATCCTCCTTCTGGCAACGATATAGGATATGCCACCACCGGCCCGTGGTTAAAGTTTCAGGGGTCGCGGCTCATACCAAGCCCATCGAAAGATAGATCTATTTTCGGTGGCCTTAATTATAGGCTGTGGCGGCTGTACAGAAAACTCGATTGCGCCGAAGAAACTTCGGCACCTTTTGTACTTGTTGTAAGGTTTCTTTCAGTATACCAACGACTTCCATTTCGTCCTCAAAACGAGCAGAAATGGGGAGACCCAAAGCCTGTTAGGACTTAGAAACTGTTTAATGGCCTCTCCGGATCAGGAGCGTTAGCAGCACTCCTGCAGGAGATTCATTAAGAGCTAGCTTAATTCTCCCGAATCACTATTATTTTTTCGCTCTCAGAATCAATGGTTTCCAGTGGAAATTAATTTCTGTTAAGCAACTTCTCTTTTCTTCAGTTTTCTACCATTTAAAATCGTTGTGCTTTGCTAACATCTCAAACGATATCTGTTCCTCCATTGTTTTTAGTTCTCTGTAAAAGAAAACTATTGTGCCGGCTTTGTCCGCTCGCACTTTATTCTGTCCGCACTTTTTTCTGTCCGTACTTTTTCTTTCCACCCTCAGATCTTAAAAACTATTGAGGCTAGAGGGCTGCAAATTGGTATGTTGATCATCCATCCTCCAACCTTCAAACATACCAAATTGCAGTCCTCTAGCCTCAGTAGAGTAGTTTTTATTTTATTTAAGGTTAAAGTTAGCCATAATCGTGCTTCTGGCAGCGATATAGGATAGGCCACAACCGGGCCGTAGTTAAAGTTTCATGGCCCGTGGCTCATACAGCATTATACCGAGACCATCGAAAGATAGATCTATTTCCGGTGGCCTTGGTTATACGCTGTGCAGAAAACTCGATTGCGCCGAAGAAACTTCGGTGCATTTTCTCTTTTTTGTTTTTTATCATCAGAGTGGTTCTGGAACGCATTCATTCCATTGTGTAGCTTTCACTGAGTTGTCTTAAAGGGATATATTTGTAAACTGAATTATTTTGCCATATATTTTTCTTTTTATAGACATATTCTATGATTCACAGGAATCGATCTTATTTTTACGCGTTGTACATCTTTTACAATTTATTGAGTTTATCAGCATCTGAATAAGTAATGCTTCAGCATCCTTTATTAGGATACATCTCTCTATGTAAACATTTTCATTTTAACGATAATTAAGAAAACGCATGTTATCAGATGTAAATCAAAAGCACAGGTACCTAAATCATTACCATTTTTATGTTTTTTTTTTAAATATGATAGAAATTTTATGAAGGCTGAAGTAAAGAACTTCCTTGAGGATTGATAATCACGGATTATTATTATTATTATTAAAAAGGATGGCTGTATTATGCAAATTTATCTTATATAGTGTCTTTTCTATCTTCCTTATGATTCTCTTTTCAGGCTCAGCGATGTTAGTCAGTAACTAGCCGATATCCATGTTGGAAAAGGATAGTGTGCGGAATATTCCCATATTCCGCACACTATCCTTTTCCAACATGAATATCGGCCAGTTATTGAGCCTGAAAAGCGAATCATAAGGAAGATAGAAAAGACACTATATATTCATAATACAGCCATCCTTTAATAAGACCTTTTTAAAGGAGGTCTACTCCTTCATATATTATTATTATTATTATTATTATTATTATTATTATTATTATTATTATTATTCTTATTATTATTATTATTATTATTCTTCATCATGACAAAACAAGCAAGAAACCTCATAATTTTGCATATTACTTCTCTACAGAAACGAGACTACCTATATATATAAATATAAATATATATATATATATATATATATATATATATAATATATATATATATATATATATATATATATATATATATATATATATATAAAAGTAAAATAGAAAAAGTAAAACACTGAAGAAGTGAGCATAACAGTGTAATACGACTACAAAAGGAATTGTCTGATCAATTCTAAATCCATAAATTTAGTCATGTTACAAACGCCATTAATACCCAATCGGAAATGGTATTTTTGTCTCGACGTATAATGGTTCTCTTTCTGCCTAAAACCATCGAACAAGCTATAACGTTTATGAAGACCGGATTTCCTAGATGCAGAACACATTACTGCCTTTCATATAGGAATATTAATTCAAGCTACAAAACTAACACACTGCAGCTCGATTTGTTTTTTTTACCCTACCTGGACTTCGGATCCGCTTCGATATAATTGCTGTAATAAATGCATTAATGTTTGTAGGGCAAATCTCGTATCTCCAATCAGATATGAGTTTGAAACACGACCCAGTTATTTTTGGAATACTCTCTTAACTTCGCGTCACTCCTGATCCATTAAAAGCTTGATTAAATATTTATACAGGAAAGGTTACTTTACCTCGGACCAAGAAACAAACTGGCTTCAGTTCACATCCGTTACCTCCCCTCAGACTGCGAGACCGAACAGGTAGTTAATTAGACAAGGGAAGTGAAGGTCCATCGGGTTTTCACATGAATATTTCATGCATATATTGTTGGTCGTGTGTGTATATATATATATATATATATATATATATATATATATATATATATATATATATATATATATATATATATATATATATATATATATATATATATATATATATATATATATATATATATATATATGACTTTTTTTATCACATCAATGTGATTCATATTCAAGCATTAAGCTACAAACGTCCTTTAATATATATATATATATATATATATATATATATATATATATATATATATATATATATATATATATATTATATATATATGACTTTTTTTATCACATCACCGTGATTCATATTCAAGCATTTGCTACAAACGTCCTTTAATATCAATTTATATTGTGTTACCGGAAATAATATATTTTCATATATATTTATTGAAGGAATTTTTAGTTGATAATAAGTTCGTTGTCCCGTGGGAAAACTTATTATCAACTAAAAATTCCCCTTTGGTAATTTTATATATGAAAATATATTATTTCCTGATGATGAGGTAGAGCGAATTGATATTAAAGGATGTTTGTCCTCTTAATATTATATATATATATATATATATATATATATATATATATATATATATATATATATATATATATATATATATATATATATATATATTTTTATATGTTTCCTGGTGCAGGTGGATCTTATGACTCCACAATTATTACTTTACTCGAAAATGGCCTTGTAAGATACCCAGGACATATAAAACACAAACAAAAAAAGAAGTACACGGAGCGGAGGGCTCTTCACTAGGGAAGTGCGTGAAACACGTGGATATAAAAATAGTTATATTTGATAGCACACAAGGTCAAAAGGAAAATTAACTGAAAATACGGTAAATTACTGCCGTAGAAGTCCTCCCGAAGGGGGAGCTTGGGAATGCCAGGAACACGGACCAAGGATAATTCTGCTACAGGCGTCTTTCTGAAACGATATTTGGACCCACGTTACATCTAATGCTGGAATTTGGGGATTGAATTACTGGGGTGCACTGAAGGCGCCAAGGACTCCCCGAGGCGTTACTTGTGACTCAGAGGAAAGAAGCTGTGAACACGTGGGCCTGGCTTGAACCAAGGAATATCAGGGAACACAAAGTTATAGGCCCAGAGATTAATAAATGCAAAAGGGCTAAGTAATCGTGACTAGCAACTCGTTTTGGGTACATTACCACATTTGTAGGGCGCAGGGATGACGACGTCTTCTGCCCGGAAACACGTGTGGGAGCGTGGACAAATGGTAGCCTCCCTCTTCAAGGTATTTCTTCAAGTCGTAGATTGGGGCGGGAAAAGGGCGCCCTTGGGATGATGAAAAGGCCGCCGTTTAATGTCAGCTCGCGTTTGGAAGACTTGCAATCCCCCTTGCAGTCTTCTAAGGCCACGTGGAATGGAACACGGGGCACACAGGGCGGCGATGGGATCCACGTGGCGGCGAGCGGAAGAGGAGGGCAGGGGCAACGGCCCGAGACTGGACTTGTTCTCGGCTTAAACTAGCGAGCGCGTGTGAGGGGAGAGCTGTCCTGCCCTGACCTTTTATTGCTTCTGGACAGGGGTAGGGGGCGATGTCCTGACCCAGGTCGCACCCGGATATCATAGAAAACGATTTTCTTTCCTGTACCAAAGAAAACAGTGCAAAGCCAGTTTACTGTCCCCAAACTATTATATTTTCTCTGAGCCCTTATTACCCTGACCTTCAAAGGTTCAAACCAACCCAAAGCAGGGAAGGAGAAGAGTTTCCTAGCGGATTTTGGCGCTACTCTTTACAGCTCCCTGGCAAGATAATATTCACACCTATAAACGGGTGCGAATATTGACAAAAGCAAAAATGAGCGTAAGAAAACGTTCGACTTTATTCTATCTTTTACTTTGCTACAACCTTTACTTTACTTTATTTGTAAAACTCTGATGCCACACTAATCAATAACAAACTGAAGGTTTACCTTAGGAGCAGAGTGCAATTTAGGATATACAATAAAAGGGTAAACTTGTTTGCAAATTAATTATTGCTCAAATACTTCTAAGTACTGTTTCTACCCATTCTTTATTCGAATTACTTTACTGGGTAATAAGGCGCTCAAAAGAAAATAAACAAAGAACACTTCAAAATTTCAAAATAACAACAACAAAAATAAAACATACAAGGCAGAATTTAAAGGAAACAAATGTAAACCCACTGATTCCTTAATGCTATCCTGGAATTACAGGCATGCTGTTAGTTGTGCCTTGAAGAGGCGGCATTCGTGACAATACATTGTAGGTATTAAATAATATCCCCTTTACCAAAATTGTAATAATAGAATTCAATTCTTCTTTTCAATCGACCTCCAATTGTTCACAAGCTCGACGAGCATAACTAATATTTCCCACGAACGCTAATCTGAAGGGGCAAGAACTTGACAGCTGTGAGGCAAAGAGATTATTCGCGGGTTTTAACTCGCCAACTTAAATGACGCTAATTTTTTTTTTACGTCTGCAGCTTACAACTCGGGTGTAAGCTAAAAATAGACTACTCGACTTATGAATGGGAGGATAAACAAATGAAGGGGAAAATGGACAAGGATAACATTCTCCACAGGGATAATTAAAAAAAAAAAGAAATGTAAATAAAAATAAAGGAAACTACACAGAACAACAACGAAGGATATTACTTCATACTAAAGGGCGGGCACGCATGTGATTAAAAAGGCAACGTTAAAATTCGTAAGGGCAGGAGTCTTGTGACTCAAGATTCGTAAAAAAAAAGAAAAGATTAAATGCAAAAGTAAATAATATACGTAGAAAATAAAGGATAACAGAGTGAGGTATTTATGATTTACTTTATCTAACTTCCGTCGCCAACAGACGACGGTCAGAGCTAACTCTCAGCCCAAGGGCTGGGAAAAAGAAACCCAAAGGGCGCGACCCCCTTCAGGAAGAGTTGACACGCCTGCCTTGTGCCAAAGGACAGGCGTAGGCGTGCCACTTCCCACTCTGTCTCTCTTACTGCTTCAAAATAAAATGATTTGTGCATTTTAAAGGGGATGATATCCCATATGTTAACTGCCGCTTGCGGTGGTAAGTAAGGGAAAGTGTGAAGGAAAGATCGATAGAGAAGGATGAGGGATAGAAATTCCAAAGGAAAGGAAGAAGATAGCGGAAGGCCTTGACATCCTCTCCTGGATGAAAGGTGCCAAGACGTTCAAAAGATGAAGAAGGGGCCCTATGCAGGTTTGCACAGGGGCCAGAAGAGCTCAGGGGCTCCTTGTATCGCTCCGCCCGCGAACCTCTCCTCCTTGGACCGTTGTCCTTGGCCGGGAATCGGAGGGCCCGAGGCCAAAAAGGGCGGCAAGGGGTGCCATCTGGGTCAGCTGCTGCGACAACTGACCCAGGAATCTTGTTCGCCATCTCGGACATTAACCGGCGCAGATCGCAGAGTTCATCGGCCCAGGAAGGCGGGGCAGAATCATGACTCGCGGAAGAATCTGCGGCGGGCGGCGAGAGAGAGGGGCGGCCGGAGGGGGCGGGGTCGACTTGCTTGCAGGGGTGACCAGCTCAGGCACTGACATTGGCACTGGCGCTGGTGGCGATGTGGTGGTGGTCTCGTCTGTCTGGACGGACGGAGACTGGCACTGCTCAGTGCGCCGAAGGGGCACTGGCAGAGGAGCTGAAGGCCGAGATTCTCCTGAAGGGAGATCTGGCTGAGGTCTCGGCACTGGCACGGATGCGTGCCGGGCACTGGACTCAGATTTGGATGATTTATTGGGAATGGGGACCCCGGAATGGTGGTGGTTTGAAATGGGACGTAAAGTCTTGGCCCAGGAGGACGTCATAGTCTCCTGGAATGTGTTTCCCACGGGCGAGATTGCAAGGGTCCCTGGCTCTGTGGGGTGGGTGACCCTCAGTTGGACCGTAGGGAGGATCATTTTAAAATTGTTAATGCCCTCAATGGTGACGAGCTTGCGTCGGTCTATTATAGCTCCATAGGGAACTTTGTCCTCCTTATGAGGGAAATTTGCGCGCCAGAGTCGTCAAATGCCTTGACCTGGCGTGCTGGTATTTACCAGCGAGGAGGTGCCACATAGATGGGACCCTCGGCAGGAGGGCCTAAGGACTCGGGATTCGTTACTGCCAGGGCGACGGCGGGAGTTCCTGCCTTATTATTTCTAGGGCATTTTGCCCATGAGGAAGAGTGGCCATAAACCTTGCACGCCGTGCAAAAAGGTTTGGCTGAAATCTCTTCGCACTGCCCCGGCAGAGGGCGCAGGCGACTTATTAGGGGGCTGTCCGGGAGAGAGAGCAGCGGGTGGTTTACTGCGGCATTGCTCCTTGGCATGCCCGATCTTTTACAGAACCCGCATTGACGGGCTTCTGTGATTGCCCATTCTTCGGCGGAGGGCACCCGAAGGTAGGCGGGTGGCGTAATTTTTGCGCTGCAGCGAGCTCTCCTGGGGTGATGGGTGTCCCATAGATCCGCTATTCGGCAGCAATCAGCTAAGGTGGGGGCTCCTTCTCGGCGATGTGCGTGGCGAGGGCCGGCGGGGTGTAAGTAGGAAGTTCTCTATTTGTATTTGTTCGATGGCATCGTTGAGGGTCGTAACCCCACGGCCTCGAACCATTTGGCACAGCACGCTCGGACTTAGGCCCAGTCTGCCCAGGTTTGATTGGCCTCTTCACTGGCCGCGCCAGCGCTCCTCCAGCGTTCAGGGGTTATCTCATGCGCCTTGGCAATAGTCTGGCAACGACCTCCCCATTTTCCTGCTCCTCCGGGGGAGGGCCCTGTGAGCAATCAGGGCCTTTCCTCCAAGGAACTTGCCCAACACCAGGGAGAGTTCGGCGGCACTCAGGGGCAGGCCTTTAGCACTGTCTCGGCGCTGTCGAGCCACACCTCGGGCTCAGCCTCCGTCCATTTTCGGCATGCAGGCGAGAGCCTGGCTGAAGGCACTCATCCCCTGGGGGGGCAGGTGGAGGCGAAGGGCCACTCTGTTGCAGCATTGCCGAGTTCATGGGCACGCTGCTTGTCCCTTTCTTCCCTCTCGGCCTCTTCTCGTTTCTCCTGGGCCAGTCTTTCTGCTGCGTCTCGTTTCTCCTGGGCTAGTCTTTCTGCCTCACGTTCTTGTCTCTCTGCGTCTTCTCGTCCCTCCTGAGCCAGCCTCTCTGCCTCCGTTCCTGTCTCTGCTTCTCGATTTCCTGCCGTGCGGCTTCGTCTCGTCTCTCCTGAGCCTGTCTTTCTGCTTCTACTTGTCTCTCCTGAGCCTGTCTTTCTGCCTGTATGGCGTCCATCCTCTCCTGTACCCAGTCTCTTAGTTCTCTCCCGGAAAGGCCGAGTTCCTTCCTGAGGACATGAAGAACTTGAAATCCTCGCTCTGCTGAGACCGTGTCGACATTTTGCAGGCGGGAGAGGACGCTAGTAACACACAGAATTAATTTCCCAGAGCTGTGGGAATCTTGGACACTTTTCAAAGGACGTATGATTGGTCTCCCTGATTTACCGACTGACGAAGCGGGCTGATTGGGGACGATGAAATTAGCAATGATTGGTCTCCTATTTACCGACGAAACGGGCTGATTGGGGACGATGAATTAGCGATGATTGGTCTCCGATTTACCGACGAAGCGGGCTGATTGGGGACGATGAATTAGCAATGATTGGTCTCCTATTTACCGACGAAGCGGGCTGATTGGGGACGATGAATTAGCGATGATTGGTCTCGATTTACCGACAAAATGGGCTGATTGGGGACGATAAGTTAGCAATTATTGGTCTCCCCTATTTACCGACGGAGCGGGCTGATTGGGGACGATGAGTAGCAATGATTGGTCTCGATTTACCGATGAAGCGGGCTGATTGGGGACGATGAATTAGCAATGATTGGTCTCCCTATTTACCGACGAAGCGGGCTGATTGGGGACGATGAATTAGCGATGATTGGTCTCCCGATTTACCGACAAAATGGGCTGATGGGGGACGATAAGTTAGCAATTATTGGTCTCCCGATTTACCGACGGAGCGGGCTGATTGGGGGACGATGAGTAGCAATGATTGGTCTCCCGATTTACCGACGAAGCGGGCTGATTGGGGACGATAAGTTAGCAATTATTGGTCTCCCTATTTACCGACGGAGCGGGCTGATTGGGGACGATGAGTAGCAATGATTGGTCTCCCGATTTACCGACGAAGCGGGCTGATTGGGGACGATGAATTAGCAATGATTGGTCTCCCGATTTACCGACGGAGCGGGCTGATTGGGGACGATGAATTTAGCAATGATTGGTCTCCCTATTTACCGACGAAACGGGCTGATTGGGGACGATAAATTAGCAATGATTGGTCTCCCGATTTACCGACAAAACGGGCTGATTGGGGACGATAAATTAGCAATGATTGGTCTCCCGATTTACCGACGAAGCGGGCTGATTGGGGACGATTAGTTAGCAATGATTGGTCTCCCGATTTACCGGCGAAGCGGGCTGATTGGGGACGATAAATTAGCAATGATTGGTCTCCCAATTTACCGACGAAGCGGGCTGATTGGGGACGATGAATTTAGCAACGATTGGTCTCCCAAGGTAACGACAAACGGGCTTACTTGGGGACTAGATTGGGATATATATTTAGGTCTCCCGAATTACCGACGAAACGGGCTCATTTGGGGACTGAGTGGAAAATGAATTGGTCTCACCAACGGACCGACGACACGGATTTATTGGGGACAAGAATAGAATATATAGGCGCCCGGGAATTTCCGCACAGACGACGTCTGATCAGCGAGGGCGCTAGTTTTAATGACTTATGGGAGAAGTGTTATTCTCAAGGGCAATTGGGTGGTGGCCATCCCATTCACAACAGATAGGCAACACACGCAGCCGTAGTAAAAGCACAAAACAAAACCACAGAAAAACAGAACAATACAGAACATATAATGTCAGACCTCCAATAATGCAAAACAATTTGGTAGAGCGAAGCAAATCAAACAAACAAATGTTTTCCTAACTGGGCCACGGAATGGACTGTCAAGGCCGTCTGCGCCAAATGAATGAACGACGTAAACACCCGGGGACTTCCCCGAAATGAGGGAACAGACGACGGTTGTTGACCCTTTTCGTCCTTGGCGTATAATATACGCTTTCGCTCCTATTTCTAAAACGAGAGAGAGAGTAAAAATGCGTCAGCAATGCTAATCTGACTTTCGAACACGTGGTTGACGTCGAGGTCTCGCGCCTATATCTAATGATTCGGTTTCGAAATCACTCGTTTCTACAGGAGGAATATGCGCACTATTCCTTTAATGATTTATCACCTGTATAACCTAATTGAATGGCATGCAAGCCGCGTGCAAAGGCTTCCAAAGCTAAGTTTTCGGCGATTCTCTCTCTCGTTTTCCTCGGACATGCGCCCTACTATAAAAAAAATTCCTAGGACTAGTCACGTTTTCTACAGCGTCCTACGCTAAATAAACACAGTTTACTTACGCAGAATTTCCTTGGCCTGTTGCGCTGGCTTTTCAAAGGTTCGTAATCTGTCTCGTATCCAGCTTAGCTGAGCTAATTGCTGATTTCACAAATTGCAACACAAACAACAAAGGGGAAGAGGGGATGCAATCATTACGAGAATCACTGGTCAGGTCGCCATTTTTATATGTTTCCTGGTGCAGGTGGATCTTATGACTCCACAATTATTACTTTACTCGAAAATGGCCTTGTAAGATACCCAGGACATATAAAACACAAACAAAAAAGAAGTACACGGAGCTGGAGGGCTCTTCACTAGGGGAAGTGCGTGAAACACGTGGATATAAAAATAGTTATATTTGATAGCACACAAGGTCAAAGGAAAATTAACTGAAAATACGGTAAATTACTGCCGTAGAAGTCCTCCCGAAGGGGGAGCTTAGGAATGCCAGGAACACGGACCAAGGATAATTCTGCTACAGGCGTCTTTCTGAAACGATATTTGGACCACGTTACACATCTAATGCTGGAATTTGGGGATTGAATTACTCGGGGGTGCACTGAAGGCGCCAAGGACTCCCGAGGCGTTACTTGTGACTCAGAGGAAAGAAGCTGTGAACACGTGGGCCTGGCTTGAACCAAGGAATATCAGGGAACACAAAGTTATAGGCCCAGAGATTAATAAATGCAAAAGGGCTAAGTAATCGTGACTAGCAACTCGTTTTGGGTACATTACCACATTTGTAGGGGCGCAGGGATGACGACGTCTTCTGCCGAGAAACACGTGTGGGAGCGTGGACAAATGGTAGCCTCCTCTTTAAGTATTTCTTCAAGTCGTAGATTGGGGCGGTGCAAGGCGCCCTTGGGATGATGAAAAGGCCGCCGTTTAATGTCAGCTCGCGTTTGGAAGACTTGCAATCCCCTTGCAGTCTTCTAAGGCCACGTGGAATGGAACACGGGGCACACAGGGCGGCGATGGGATCCACGTGGCAGCGAGCGGAAGAGGAGGGCAGGGCAACGGCCCGAGACTGGACTTGTTCTCGGCTTAAACTAGCGAGCGCGTGTGAGGAGAGCTGTCCTGGCCTGACCTTTTATTGCTTCTGGACAGGGGTAGGGGCGATGTCCTGACCCAGGTCGCACCCGGATATCATAGAAAACGATTTTCTTTCCTGTACCAAAGAAAACAGTGCAAAGCCAGTTTACTGTCCCCAAACTATTATATTTTCTCTGAGCCCCAATTACCCCGACCTTCAAAGGTTCAAACCAACCCAAAGCAGGGAAGGAGAAGAGTTTCCTAGCGGATTTTGGCGCTACTCTTTACAATATATATATGTGTGTGTGTGTGTGTGTGTGTGCAAGGTACATATCCATTATAATAACATATTCCATGAATTCTGTGGAGAAATGTATTCAATTGTAAACTTCTTAAAAAGCAGGTGATCAGTTTTAAAATACCAGCAATATTTCGGAAGAAAATAGTTGCTTGAAAAAAAGTATGCTAAACAAGGGTTATAAATAGCATTTGCAAAAATGTTACCTAACCAGAAATGAGGCAGACAGGGATGGCCATCTAAAATATCCCAGAACGGGACAGATGGGAAGTCCGACATACCTCTGGGACCCAAAGAGATTCCAGTAGTGTTCGAGAGATCCTCAGGAGGAGGCGATTCCTTGATGGAGAAAGTCCTTCGAGCGTAAATAAACCACAGAAGTTGTTTAGAAAGTTTGGTCTTGTCTATATTGTCTATATAGGGATAGAAAAGGGACGCGCATGTAGCTTTTTTTACAAAAATGGATGAAAATATTTCTTAGCGAGGTTTGATTGGATGAAGCTATTATTGGAAGCGGTCAATGAGGTGAGATTCTCCTAGGTAAAGAATATGAAATGGCCATGGATAAAAAAAAAAAAAAACTACTTACTCAAATTGTTGCTTGGCCAATGCAAAAGCAAAACTCAAGAAAAAAAAACGCTGAAACTAAAAGCCTAAGTTTCGTTATGAACCGCCTCTTCGCAAAAGATATCCGGCAGTAAATTGATCCATTTTCATATTACTTTATCGTCAATGATCATATTGCAAGAGTACAAGGATACCGATTCCTGATAATTTATAAATCCATTGTTGCGTAGGCATAAGATATTATTATTAGTTCCTGACGCTGTTGGAAATGCTAAACCAGAGTTGTTTATTATTATTATTATTATTATTATTATTATTATTATTATTATTATTATTATTATAAATATACGCACAGCTACATAGAAAAAGCCTTACTGACTGATTAACTGTTAAACTGCTTAGCAAGCTAATATAAACAGTACATCATACAGAAAGCTCTTATAATATAGAGCCATTTTAAGGAGAAAAGATCAAGAAGTTTTGGGGGGGAACGACGTCCTTATATAACCTGCCTCCGAACAGCTCTTATTCAAAATTAATGTTCTGCCAGCCCTGCTTTCGTTTCCCCACTTAATTGTTAGTGGTTGCTGGAGAATCAGTTTTTGATATCAGTGAATGCAAAACGACAAACTGAGCTATTCAGGGCTGAAGTTATGAAAATTTAAGCTAAAAAGCCAGGCACTTGGGGCAACTTCAGCCATTCGCAAATTTGGCTCTATGACCTTGAGAAACTGATCGATTGCATTCAGGAGAAATGACTGGCTCCGACGTTGCGAAAGAATACTTGACGAGCTGTTTCGTGTCATTTATTCTCTCTCTCTCTCTCTCTCTCTCTCTCTCTCTCTCTCTCTCTCTCTCTCTCTCTCTCGCTCGCTCTCTCTGTAAAGAAAATGTTTATGTGCCGGTCGCATACCAGTCATGAGACCAGTGTGTCACCTCCGATACGCTCCTACCCCTAAGAGTGTTTCTTCCTCTCTATTATTTGTTGTTAAAGTTAAGAATACCTTAGTATTTGTTGTGAAGGAGCAATGAAAAAATGGGATCACTTGTAAAACTTTTACAAACCGACACACAGACAGACTAACTGAGTGGACGATCAGCCTTCAGAACCGCATGAACGTGTATTAGAAAAAAATTCCAGCCAGATAATACCAATAGTGCGAGAGGCTCGATGGCCAAGTCGGTGGAGCAGCAACTTCACACTTCATGGAGGTCTGTGGCGCGGGTTCAAATCGGCAGCCGACCGGTCAGAGAGGCGGACACTTTGCTATCCGTGTAGACACCCCGGGACTGTGTATGTAATCAACGGATAGATTTGCTTTAAAGCAAATGGGTGTTACAGACTAATACACACACAAACAAAGCCACTTCAACATCTCCTAAAAACATAACAGACACCTCACACGTCTCGAACTGTCGATCTAATCGCTCAACTCTCCTCGCTGCTGGGAGAAAGGGAGCTGGTGATGGGTACGATACATGTACATGAGCTACCGGAGTCTAAGCGATGTCAGGCAGGGCAGCCGATCGAGACTACGGTCTACCCCAAAGCCAAATCAAAGTCATTCAAAAGAAGGCATCGTGCTTACCCCATACAAAAAATGGGGGAAAATAAGCACGTTAAAAGAAGAATACTGATAGTGCGCGCTTCAATTACGAATTATGAATGCTAAGGCCATTATGCAGACCTTGTTCACGCCGGATCATGGAAAGTATATTTTTTGTCTTTGTCAACAGGACGATTTTTCCTGACAATCTTGAAAGCTGAATGAGCGATGAGTTGATATCTGTTTGTTTTATCGTTTTAATGAAGGAAATGAATCTTTCCTACGTCTGTTCAAGACGACGATGTGTAACAAATAAACGAATCAACAGCCTTTTAGCAGTTGGTTAGAAAATCATCCATCATTATTAAGCAGAGTTTGTTCATACGTGATTTATTATAAAATTAATATATCGCCGCAATTTTATCGTCTATTTTATTCCATTGTAAAAGGAGTGTTGATATTTACTTTACATCATCACATTTTAATTCTACAAAAACAAAGACATTGGCTTAATAAGCCACAGTTGCACAGAATAGCCCCCACATTGGCTTAGTAAGCCACAGTTGCACAGAATAGCCCCACATTGGCTTAATAAGCCACAGTTGCACAGAATAGCCCCCACATTGGCTTAATAAGCCACAGTTGCACAGAATAGCGCCCACATGTGAGAGTTATTTAAAACAGATACAGGGTAAGTAGGCTGAATTCTAATAATAATAACATGAAAATATAAGTGTACTGAGCTCAAAATATTGTCGCTAAATAAATTTTCTCAATATGAATATTCAATAACGGAAAACTTACAAATATTAAAAGTTTTAATTGGACCTGTCATTCTCGCAAAAATATGAGAATAGTTTCAAAAGAGTTGTTTTATTGGTGTTTTCGATAATGAGATCCTTATCATCATCCCCTTCTCCTTTATGTCTAGTAAGTTTCACATAAAAAGGAAAAAACAATATCGCGCCCTGACGTCATGATTACTTTCCATTCTATTCAGAAAAAAATGGTCAGCTGCGACAAGGGGAGCATTTTTCACAATATTGGCAGAAGAAAAGAGACTCTCCTAAAATAATTTTTTTTGTTCTTATTTTTAGTTCATTTTTTCATATTTCAATCGTTAGTTTTATCAATGCTTCTTCTGCACACTCTTTCAGTCACATTACATTCGTCTAATTATGTGGAGCATGTGCATGCAAATTGCTTGTATTTTAAATTTTTACATAAAAATGTAACCATATAATAATAACAATAATAATAATAATAATAATAATAATAATAATAATAATAATAATAATAATAATAATAATAATAATAATAATGTTGATATACTTTTTAAGAAAAAGGAAGACTCTTATTCATGTAATTTTACTCTAGGTTTCAGACCCTTTACTATATAATTTTGTTTATTTTCGCTTTTCATAAAATTCCGTTTCATTCACAAAGGAAAACGAACATCCTTTTAGTATATAAAACTACTTAATAACGTTATCGGATCGGTTGTATTTACATAATTTCCTCTAAGGTTCGCTAAGTATTCACTGAAGTCTTTAAATATCTCATTATTTTTTTACTGCACCGACATTTTTTTACTTTAAACATTTTCTTTTTTTTTCGTTTATTTACTTTCACAATCGCTTTAACTCTTCATGTATATTTCCTTCATTAGTAAAGTAATTAAACAAAATTTTTGCTGGTATCATTTAACAACATTTAAAACATGCCTAATTTTTAAATACCAGCCCCTTATATCATTGTCACGTTGTTTTATTTTCCAGTCTGGGAGTAATTCAGCTACATAAATGTTCTTGAAGCATTCACCTTACGTTAGCATTCATTTTACTTCAGTTTATTTGCAACTGATCATCTTTATAACTATTGTTTAATGAATCATGTCGACATCTAAGCGAAATTCTTCGCACCAGAATTGTGGGACAATGGTGAGAAAAAACGACGACTTAGCTCCGTGAGTAAAAGTCATTTGTGATTTCTTCCTCTTTAGGGAAATAAGCTCAGAGAGAGAGAGAGAGAGAGAGAGAGAGAGAGAGAGAGAGAGAGAGAGAGAGAGAGAGAGAGAGATGATTCACAGCATTGCTTTAACCTTCCACTTAGCGGGTGTTCTTGGCTACAGGGTAATAAACAGAGCCGTTTAGATGTGAAAAATAGGACAACAATTCAGCAGAGGAATTATACATTTCACCGTTATGGACCTTTACTTACTAAAACATATTTCCATTATTTCCCTCTAGTGAGACTTGAGTATTTGTGTGTGTGTGTGCGAGTGTGTACGAGTGTGCGTGTGTGTGTGTGAATTTGTTTACACATCGACATCTAGCAAACGAGAGCTATAGTAATTTTCTTACACCTTTTTGAGAAAGGGGTCGATTCCAGTCTTGGCTGTCTTTGGTGTGTCTAGGTCTTTGTTAGTAATCATTTTTGTTTATTATAATCGTCGCGGCAACAAATACAGTTGCTACCTGTAAGCTCTCTTTCCTTGCAAAGCAGCTCTTCTTATGATTACCTACTTTTACCTTCATTACCTCAAGTATTGCTGATGGCTAACAATGATTTCCAGAAGACATGCTTCCTTTCATAAGTTGGCAGCTTGATCATTCGCTCTAGATGTAAACTGTATTATGATATTGCTAATAAGGGAGGCAGACCACACATAATAACTCTCCTCGACAGCCATAAAATCTTCAATATTGAACATTTCGTTGCAATATGTGATAATCCAGAAACGATTACGGTTGCCTTATACGTTACTAACGAAATATATTACTAACAAATTTGTGAATAAACAACATCAACTTAATCTGGTGATGTATTCTGTATAAACTCGAAACCGCAAGCTGACCCATAAAAGTTACGCGAGTACAGATGGGCCTAGAACGGATCGGGCAATGAAATAACACACACATTAGTAAGAGGGAAGCACTCCAGTTTAGTTAAATGGACAATTCAGATAATATAGATGGAATTAATTTCAAGACTTTTTTGGGAAACAAACAGGAAATTGAAATGGAAGGTGAGGGAGGACGTATCCCGTTTAGTTTGATGAATAAGATACCACAGATGAGATTCAAATTGTAGTTCCGGGAAAGGGGTAATATTATAGCTGCATACTGAAAGTACTTGAGACGGAGAGGGAAAAAAATAAAGAAGGGATATCTGGTCTGATATTGCTATTTACAAAAAGAAAGAAAAAAAAAAAGTGCCGAAGTTTCTTGGGAGCAGTCAAGTTTTCTGTGCAGTGCATAATGCTCTATGAGCCCCGGCCCGGTGGTGGCCTGTCCGATAGCGTTGCCAGACATACGATCATGGCTAACATTAACCTTAAATAAAATAAAAACTACTGAGGCTAGAAGCTGCAATTTAGTATGTTTGATGATTGGGAGGTGGATGATCAACATACCAATTTGCAGCCCTCTAGCCTCAGTAGTTTTTAAGCTCTGAGGGCGACAGAAAAAGTGCGGACAGATAGACGAAGCCATCTCAATAGTTTTCTTTGACAGAAAGCTAACAGGAGTCTGCGCATTTTTTGTGCCAAGGCTTCCAGCCTGTTACTTCCTACATTGCCCTGTTCTGCGTAAATAATTCTAACGGACTTTAAATTGCTGAAGAATCGCTCCTTTCCTCCAGTTACAGATCTCACAGACTGACTGATCGTAGCAGAAATGAATTCATAGAAAATCTTATTTTTCCACTCAAAGACATACATACTTACATATACACACTTACGCAGGTTGCGAACTCCCCGTCATCTAACTAGCAGTTATCTAATTGACTGTTTAGGAGAGCCAGTTAAGCGGTGGAGTTCAACCTAGCTGAATATATAAATACGTTGCAAAATCCTCTTGCTTTATTAATAGCAAAATTTAACATGGCCCACGCATACTTCACAGGCAACCAATTTTATTCAGTGAGGCTGCACACACAGGTTTCAGATCTGTTCAGTTATTATTTTCTTTTCATCATTATTCATCATCGGGTTACATTTGACAATTTTTTTATATTTCTTTCTTGCCGTACCCGTCTTATACAGGTCTGCCTCCTAGACACGTACAAGGCAAGTACAAGGGACAGTCAAAATGACTGCTTGACCGTTTGTGATAGTGCGCGCTGTATCTAAAACAATAACAGCCACGATAATTTATTCTTTTAGCATAATGAACTATTCAATAAGTTAGAAAAAGTCACGAAGTATCAACTACATACCGGTGATAGTTTCGCCATGCAAAGCGTCTCTATTTTCAAAAGCACTCAAAATGACTGCTTGGTCGTTCTAGCGTTAAAACTGCAACGATGGGAAATTTTCGTCATCTGTTCCTCTCAAATGACAATATTAAAATATAGTTGTTGTGGCAGCATGAGAGCGAGGGCATTTCAGGAGGGGTGGTTGAGGGGAAACTGTATGGAAGCACCCCGTGAGGCTAAGAAAGGAAGATTCATTGAAGGGAATCTTTATGGGGAAACTTTCTACGATGGCTTTTTAGTTTTCTGTAAAAGAAAACTGTTGTGCCGGCTTTGTCTGTCCGTCCGCACTTTCTTCTGTCCCCCGCAGATCTTAAAAACTACTGAGGCTAGAGGGCTGCAAATTGGAATGTTGATCATCCACCCTCCAGTCATCGAACATACCAAATTGCAGCCCTCTAGCCTCAGTAGTTTTTATTAAGGTTAAAGTTAGCCATAATCATGCTTCTGGCAACTATATAGGATAGGCCACCACCGGGCAGTGGTTAAAGTTTCAAGGGCCGCGGCTCATACAGCATTATGCCGAGGCCATCGAAAGATAGATCTATTTTCGGTGGCCTTTATTATACGATGTACAAAAAACTCGATTGTGTTGACGTTTCGGCGCATTTTTTATTTGTTTTCTGCCAGTATGATGGTTGTTAGATGAATTCATAAACGTTAAATTTTTACTTGAGCTTTAGATTTCTTCGTGCATAAAGTGGGCGCTCCCTTCCTTTGAATCGAAACGGCCATTTGCTACTGTGGGAAGCTTCCGCAGATTTATTGCTCATAGGCGAAACATTCATAATAAAAACAAAAACAAATAAAAAAAACAGAATTAGACAATTGCATAACTACAATCATGTAAATATATAATCTATGTAAAATTAAGGAAGCTAAAAAATGCATAATATTATTCAGAACTAAGAAAAGTAACAAAACATGGAACTCTAACACAGAATATTGGGCAGCCATGGTGCAGAGACATCTGCACAGCTCAAAAATAGGAGGCATTTTATTTGGCGTCCACCTGCAAAAGGTAAATCAGTAGAATGAATAAGATGGCAAATGTACCCTCAGATACCTGCATTGGAGATGTCATGAGTCCTGCTGAAGAATGTTTAGTACTCATTCCCTTATCACTAACTCGGGGGTAAAAGTAAGTATACCTTAGTTTTACCAGACCACTGAGCTGATTAACAGCTCTCCTAGGGCTGGCCCGAAGGATTAGACTTTGCGTACTTGTGCTATTTGGGAGTTTTGCAAAAGTACCAATTTAATTTATTACAGCCTTGTTTCGTAATTAATTTCTTTTCTCAATTACTCAGGACGTTTATCTGGACCAAAAAATGTTTCGTTCTGATTCGAGAGAGTGGGACGTTCGCTTGTATTAATGCTCAAACTGTGTGCCCTTTGCTTTATGGGTGGAGGCACGTATGGACTCTAAGGTAATGTTATTTGTTGCTTTATTTATTTTATTATTATTATTATTATTTTTTTGTTTTTACGCATAAGTGAAATTTTCAGTGATATTCTCGATTCAGCTTTCTCAAGTAAGTTTCGGGACCGCCATTAGTTATTAAATAATTTTTTTTTTAATCTTACAATGCTAACCCTTGTGTTTCTAAAGCGTATGAAATGTTTGTTGTTGCCATTTTCAGGGACCTCAGAATAGGTGAACATAGAATAAAGGCCTGTTGAGTAGCAACGGGTTGAGAGAGAGAGAGAGAGAGAGAGAGAGAGAGAGAGAGAGAGAGAGAGAGAGAGAGAGAGAGAGAGAGACTTATGACGGTATAAAAACGATGCCTACATATTCCTTACTGTTGAAAAACCAAATTTTAGAGACAGATAACGAGAGATATCGAATATTTTTTTCAATCGCTCTTCTTAAATGAAGTTAAAATTCAAAATTCATATGATACTCAGTGCCGAGATTGATCAGAAAAACACTTGAAAATTTCGAAATTTACAGAGAAAGCAATTTACAATTTCAAACCGGGGAAATATCATATTTAGCTCTATCCGTTGGAGGAAAAAAAAGACCCTTCTGGTCTCAAAAACAGAACTGCATTTCGCTCGTTCACTAAAAGTTCCTTAATTGGAGAGTCCTGGAAGTCTCAATATTTTACATTCAAATTCAGTAAATTATTTTCGTTTTCATTGCCATTCCTTTCTCCCCAAAAAACGCAAGAACCAATTTCAGTTATTAATTTTTCTCCCTAAGTTTTTTTTTTCTTGAAAAATGGGTTAATCCATATCTATACAAAATCAGTAGTGAAAACCCAGCGACGTTCTTCTGGTGTTTGATTTTGATCCATTATTAGTTTCATCCTTCCGACAGGTGACGGTGACTTGCTTCAGGAGTCATATGCTTCATTATATACACACACTTGGAGAATTTTTCAACTTAGACACCATTCACCAAACCTCATGATAGTTCCACAGAAATGAACATGATAATATAATGAGTTTTTGTAGCTTTTAGTTCCACAGAAATGAGCATGATAATATAATGAGTTTTTGTAGCTTTTAGTTCCACAGAAATGAGCATGATAATATAATGAGTTTGTGTAGCTTTTAGTTCCCCAGAAATGAGCAGGATAATATGAGTTTTTGTAGCTTTTAGTCCCACAGAGATGAGCAGGATAATATAATGAGATGTGTAGCTTTTAGTTCCACAGAAATGAGCAGGATAATATAATGAGTTTGTGTAGCTTTCAGTTCCACAGAGATGAGCAGGATAATATAATGAGTTTGTGTAGCTTTTAGTTCCACGGAGATGAGCAGGATAATATAATGAGTTTTCGTAGCTTTTAGTTCCACAGAAATGAGCAGGATAATACAATGAGTTTGTGTAGCTTTTAGTTCCACAGAAATGAGCAGGATAATATAATGAGTTTGTGTAGCTTTTAGTTCCACAGAAATGAGAAGGATAATAGGGTTAATTGTTGTAGCTTTTTGTACACGGATTTGATTTCAGCGTGGTAATGATTTTAAACCCAGTTACGCTTTGAAACTTTCATTATATTACGGTGAAGTAAAAACAATGAATAACCCTCCACATGTAACTTACAATGAGAAAACGTACAAGGTATGATCCACAAAAGGTGACTTACAATTTATGGTTATTTCGAAAGAATATGAACGAAAACTGGAGTTAGACTTATTCTACCCATAATAATAATAATAATAATAATAATAATAATAATAATAATAATAATAATAATAATAATAATAATAATATAATAATAATAATAATTTAAGATCACTAAAGTACTCCGTATTCCAAACGTTGTCTTTAATGCAGTCGTCAAATCTGTCTAATCTTATCAAACTTTAAGATAATCTCCCTCTTATTTGCCTTACGATTAACGTATTACAATCACTAGGCTGGCAAATGTGAAAGCGAAAGCTGATGGAGCAACGGCTGGGAAGCTCATTTATCCCGAATGCAACTGCCATTTTCCCTATGAAGTGACACACCATCATGACAGACATATAACTCCAAAATCTCCGATGCTGGATATCTTCCGTTTTACTTTTCTGTAAACGAAAACTACTGAGACGGCTTTGTCTGTCCGTCCGCACTTTTTCTGTCCGCCCTCAGACCTTAAAAACAACTGGGGCTAGAGGGCTGCAAATGGGTATGTTGATCATCCACTCTCCAATCATCAAACATAGCAAATTACAGCCCTCTAGCGTCAGTAGTTTTTATTTTACTGAAGGTTAAAGTCAGCCATGATCGTGTGCCTAGCAACGCTATTGGACATGCCACCATTGGGCCGTGACTGAAAGTTTCATGGGCCGAGGCTCATACAGCATTATACGCCGTACAGAAAACTCGACTGCGCCGAAGAAATTTCGGCGTATTTCGTGCTTGTTCGGTATTATACCAACAATAAGATGTGTTCATTAAGAGGCAGGTCTCCTCACGCGTTCAGACTTAATGTCTTTTTATCAATACGTAATGGCCGCA
Organism: Macrobrachium rosenbergii; assembly: GCF_040412425.1. Classification (NCBI taxonomy): domain Eukaryota; kingdom Metazoa; phylum Arthropoda; class Malacostraca; order Decapoda; family Palaemonidae; genus Macrobrachium; species Macrobrachium rosenbergii. The sequence goes on along the minus strand of NC_089789.1, from coordinate 14,931,093 downwards.
CACTTGAAATGTTGCTCGGGGAAAAGTGAGTAATGTGAATTGATAACTTTTGCTTTGAAACGAGATGAAATCCTGATCATGTTGTGGTGGTTAAGGCTTCTTCCTATGACTTTGAGAACATGCAATTAATTTCCAGTGACACACTCCATTATGAGTATCTGATGTTATAATTATGTCCTACCTACCAAATTTTATAATCTGGTGGGGAAAAGCAAAAAGAACCAAGGAAACACTACAAAACAACAAATTAATTAGAAATTATCGTTGCATCGCAGAGGGCTACTTTCATTCTGTGATATCTAGCCTACATAACAAAAATAAAAATATCTTTTTGGTGGTAACTGCTAATAAATAAAAAAAAAAAAAATACAATACATCTTTATACTAGTTTCATCCCCATCTTTTAACTGCGGATGATGATCGATTTGCCGAGAACAGATTGGGTTTCACAGAAATATGTTTCATAAGGAAATGCTGATCCAATAGAAGCGAAGATTCTAGGTTTTGTTTTCTATTTTCTTCTCCCAAGAAGGACCCCAAACCGCATCTCTCTCTCTCTCTCTCTCTCTCTCTCTCTCTCTCTCTCTCTCTCTCTCTCTCTCTCTCTCTTCAATAGAGATAAAACTGAAGTCAGTACCCCACACTCGCAGGATTCTACGACATCCTATGTGATATCACCCCAGAAAGGATTTTACGACGTCTTATGTGATATCACCCAGAAAGGAGGCCCATAAACGTGGGAAGGGGATCACATTTGCAAGGCGAAACAAGAGAGATCCTCTTGACATCTGCGTCATTGACCTTCCATAAAAGTGGAGGGAACGAGGCTCTGACGATGAGGCGCTAAAACTCTCGTTTAGGGTGTTCATTACACATTTTCTTTTCAGCGAGAGCTTCGGTAAAAACTAAATGCTTGTGCTTTTCAAGAATATATGCAATTTTATTTATATATTTTGGTATACACACACACATATATACTGCGTGTGTGTATGTGTATATATATATATATATATATATATATATATATATATATATATATATATATATATATATATATATATATATGTATGTATGTATGTATGTATGTATGTATGTATGTATGTATATATATATATATATATATATATATATATATATATGTATATATATATATATATATATATATATATATATATATATATATATATATATATATATATATATATATATATATATATATATATATTATTCGATACATAAATAAAAAAGCATTTACAACATTCAAAGAAAAGCTTAAAGCACGCAGAATATGTAAACGAGGATGCCTAGGCAATAGTCAAGATATTACTTACGATAAAGGCCGTTTTAAATAATATACATAATACAAAAATCTTTCTTATAAAGACTTCTTAATAAAACTATGTTCATCCACATAGTCCACTCACAATCCTAACCACCTCATGTCAAAAGAAAGCTTTATATTATGAAGACCACCATTTTATTCTTCTTCTTTCGACTGTATTAGTCGCACTGCATAGCAGGGTCGGCCGCTCGAGTCAACTTTCTCCATCTATTTCTATTCCTCCTCCCGTCCCACCTCATCACCCATATCCCTCCTCACCACACCCATCCATCCGATCCGCTGACGGCAACCCCCCCCCCCCCATATCACTGGCATGTTCTTAGCTCTCTTGATTGGTTCCACTTCTTCTCTTCTCATTACATGGCCATAGTATCTCAGATGAGCTTCCCTAGCCTTCTCTTTTACATTACATATCCCTAACATCTTATATCTTGACTCTCCCTCCTTTCCAGTAGTGAAGACCATTATTTTATTGAAAGAAACTAAAGATACATAATTTCATACATGCATATAAGAGCTTAGTAATTAACGCCTTCCCGGAGGTATATTTCCTTTGTGCAAATATGCTCCCCTAAAATGGATGGCTGCAGTATCTGCGAAAATACAAAACTGAGAAAAATGGTAGATACTCCCTTGCTTTACTGCTAATTTTGCAGATACTGCAAATGGAACCCCCTAAATACTCGTGGAAAGCATTGAAGAATCGTTCTGAAACTGCAGTAACTTGTGTATTTTGTGTTTCACGAGTCCAGTAGGTGGCATATCTCAATTTCGAAAATTTCGCAGATACTGCAATTTTCCATTTTAGGGCAGCATGCATTCCTCCCAGATATGATCATCATAGAACGTCGATGAACGCAGTGGAAACAGGAAAAGCAACAGAGCCACACCAAAATCACACAAAGAGGCAGCTGGATGAATGCTGGAATAACAACGAAAATAGAATTCACTGCTTCGGTTGGCGCAGAATACTCGCAGAGCTGCAATTTCTTAACTGTTTTTTTATTAACAGCTGTATCCACGTTTTCTGGTTCATCTTCATTATTTTTTTTATTACCTTATGCATTGGGCCCTATTTCTCATCTCTGTCATTTTTATTTTTATTTGTTGTATTCTTGTGTACCTTGGATAATAACAATAATAATAATAATAAATAATAAAAAAAATAATAATGATATTACAAAGAGTGGGATATTGCAGATATATGATAAAGGGGAGAGACTTGATATTGCAAAAGACGCCTCAATGGAAATAATAGGAGTCAAAGGCTTCTTCAGTCATGGCTGAAGGCTTCGCTCAGATTTGAGACGATATGCGTTAGCGGGGATAAATTGGAATAACAATGAAGATTGCAGTCTATGCCATCATGTTTTCCTGGAGCAATCCCTATCCGGGAATAACTTAAAGGGCCCCCACCCCACACACACACACACACACACACACACACATACACACACACATATGTATATATATATATATATATATATATATATATATATATATATATATATATATATATATATATATATATATATATATATATATATATACACTGTATATACATATATGTATATATGTAATTCTAATAGCCACAATGCCCTCTTAACTTTCGAATTCTTCGTGCTTTTTTTTTTTTTTTTTTGGATATGCTTGTACAAGTCTCTTCAATTTCTTTTGTTTGGATGTCACGGCTCCGTAGTTACAAGCATATCCAAAAAAAAAAAAGAAGCACGAAGAATTCGAGAAGTTAAGAGGGCATTGTGGCTATTAGAATTACATATGTGTCTGGTAAAAGTGACCAGTAGATTCTACATATGTATATGTGTATATATATATTTCTGACTCAGATCAGGATCGAACCCAGGTCTTTCAATTGAAAGACAAGGCCGCTGCCAACCAGGCCATACAATTCATAAAAGAAGTTGGAACATGAGTAGTACCACAGTGCCCAAGGAATTACCTGGTATGCAAGGCAGTTAGCCTGCCCAGGTAATTCCTTGGGTACAGTGGTACTCAGGTTCCAACCTCTTTTATGACTTGTATGGCCTGGTTGGCAGCAGCCTTGCCTTTCAGTTGAAAGACCTGGGTTCGATCCTGACGTGAGTCAGAAATTTATTTCTGTCCCACAGGTGATTGTGTGTTGATTATTTCTAAAATACATACATATATATATATATATATATATATATATATATATATATATATATATAATATATATATATATATATATATATATATATATATATATATATATATATATATATATATGTATATATATATATATATATATACATATACATATACTAGGTGTTTCTGAAATTAGAGCCCCCCCTCCACAGAACAAATGGAAAGTTATGAAGTTTCCTGCTATAGCCTATCTCCAAGTACATTATTATAAGTTTATATTAAGCTATTTTTTTATTTTACATTTCTTGTATTTTCAGACTGAGTGACGGAGTTAGATACAGCCATGGCTAACGACTCGGAGGAAATCACATGGATTGACCGAATCCGGGCTATAACCTTCAGAGAGGCCAGGGATGCTGGCACATCCTTCATTTCACATTCCTGGATAACTAAATATATTAAAAGAGATGAATCCTTTGTTAAAAGAAACTGGAACAAAAATCCATACGAGTGTCATCGCAAAAAGAGTGAGAACCTTGGAAGGCCTGAATTCCTTTCTCAGGAGTCAAAAGACATCATAACTGAGGCAGTGGGTAGACCAAGAAAGTCTTTACGTGAATTGGCGCTTGAACTAGAAACAAAAAGAGGAAAGAAGAGAAGTTATAGTGCTGTATATCATGAGTTGAAAAAATCTGGTATCAAGCCATTTCATGTTATCAGCAAGCCCAACATCACTCAGCAACAGTGAGAAGACCGTGCATGGTTTTGTGGTTCATTTCTTAAAGATTGGGATGAAGTTGATTTTCTCCATGTTGCCACATCAGATGAATTCATTTACACAGTCAGGAAGCCAAATCATAAAAATGACTTCATTTGGGCTGCAAAGTTGGATGATATCAGTGATGGCATGCGCTATCGCCAAGTTGTGAAATTTCCTGAATGTTTGAGAATTTTTCTGTTTCACAGCCAAACGGTTAATGTGGATCATCAAAGAAAAGGGACAGTCATGGAATGGCGAATACTTCAGAGAAACTGTGCTTACTGGTGGAGTATTCCTTTCCTCAAAGATCCTGAAAATGTGTTATCTGTTGAAGAAATCACATTTTTGCATGATAAGGCACCATGTTTCAAGGCTCTTCAGACACAGGAGCTGCTTCGAAACAGTGGTATCGATTTCTTCTTGTCAAGTAAATTTCCAGGTAGCTCCCCTGACCTTAATGTGTGTGAAAACATTGGTAGTATCTTAAAGGATCGTGTTGAAGCACGCTCAGTGAACTATGATGGTATACCAAGCCTCGACGACCTGCGAATAGAGGTGACCGAAGTGCTCAGGGAAATGGAGTTTGAGTCTCAGCTTGTTTGCAATTTGCTGAAATCATACCCCTCAAGAATGCAGGCTGTGGTACAGGCAGATGGAGGCCACACAAAATATTAAATACTCAGAGAGAAACTTAAATAAATACCTGTTCTGAATTACTTTTGTTTTTTGTACATATCAGTTTTAGTTTATGCTGTAGAAGGGGGGCCTCTAATTTCGAAACACCCTGTGTGTGTATGTATATATGTATATATATATATATATATATATATATATATATATATATATATATATATATATATATATATATATATATATATATATATATATATATATATATATATATATATATATATATATATATATATATATATATATATATATATATATATATATATATATATATATATATATGCATATATTGTATATTACATATATACGTATAATCTACTGGTCACTTTTTACTAGGTACATGTAACCGTAGAAAGCCACAATGGTTAAATGCCCTCTTAACCCTCGAATTCTTCGCGCTTTTTTGGATACGCTTGTCACTACAAAGCCTCAAGATTCAAGTGCAAGAAACTGGAAGCAGTTATGATGTCCGGTAGCGGAAAACGAACCCGCGTCCCATAACCATAACGAGGTCACGTTGCCTTCAACGTGACCTCGTTTGATTATGGGACGTGGGTTCGTTTCCACTATTAATACTTAAAAAAAAGAATTTAAATATCCATACATACAAAAGTACGTATGAATGAGTACATTTTTAATGCATGAGATATTTCACTTTTTTTTATATCCCAAATTCTTCATTTCTTAAATTCTATACTGCTGGCAATCAAGAAGCATGCAACAGGGGAAATCAGTAGTGAAGCGATTATATCAAATATATATTTCCTCTCCGAGTGCTATTAATTGCATCAAAGACTCAATTCAATTTAACATTAATCAATTACCGACGCTCCATCCGGTTTGTATTCATGAGGAATAGTGATTGATCCGAAGGTAGGGGACTGTTACGCAGTAACGCTTAGGCGTCTACAAAGACACACTGATATTATCTGAGATGTCGGCGAGAGAGAGAGAGAGAGAGAGAGAGAGAGACAGAGACAGAGACAGAGACAGAGAGAGAGAGAGAATTGTTAATCAAATACTAATTTTGTCTTTCAGCAGCATGTGATTATGTAAGAATCTCTCTCTCTCTCTTCCTCTCTCAAAAAAAAATCCTAATTTCGTCTTGAAATGTACGATAGTTTACAACACATTCTCTGACTCTCTCACTCTCACACACACGTAAATACGCATACAGTCACAATGCAGACTTTATTGACTAACTACTATACAAATCTCTCTCTCTCTCTCTCTCTCTCTCTCTCTCTCTCTCTCTCTGTCGTGTCATAACACTCGTTCTGTCTTTCAGTTTTATGAGAGTATATATCACTTTTTCTCTCCTGTGAGGCTCGACCGAAAGTACCAGAAACTTTTTAGTTTTCTGTAAATGAAAACTATATTGCCGGCTTAGTCTGTCCGTCCGCCATCAGATCTTAAAAAGCACTGAGGCTAGAGAGCTGCAAATTGGTATGTTGATCATCCACCCTCCAACCATCAAACATACCTAATTGCAGCCCTCTAGCCTCAGTAGTTTTTATTTTATTTAAAGGTTAAAGTTGGGCATAATCGTGCATCTAGCAACGATATAGGACAGGACACTACCGGGCCGTGGTTAAAGTTTCATGGGCCGCGGCTCACACAGCATTATACCGAGACCACCGAGGGATAGAGCTATTTTCGGCGGCCTTGATTATACGCTGTACAGAAAACATTTCTTCGGCGCATTTTTTACGCGTTTCATTTTGAGAACGAATAGGCTACTGTCATCACAAACCAACGATAAACATGAGGAGGCAGGACCGCATTGCAAGTAGCATTATTTGGCCTTGTGGGCGGACACATGATGAAGGTCCTCATTTGCCCGAAGCTTTATTGCGCACCGGCTGGGAGCTTGTATACATAAAATGGCCGATCAGCATGAAAAAGTGGTTTTCCCTTCTGTTCGTATATCGGAAAATAAAGGTTTTGGTATGTAACAAATTATTTTCTTAATTCTATGTGAACGCGAGGAGCTGATTTTACAATTATACACCCTTCCAAAGTGGACGTCGTGGTTGAATAGTGCAGTGCTTAGATCCCCTTTGCTAGGGCTACGCCAACTAAACTATACATGGGCACCAGTATCTGCTGGATTCAAAGCAGAGGGCATGAGGCTAGCAACCTCATTCTTAAAGAACTGCCAAGAAACCGGAAGTTTGTACCTTTCATGTGCTAACCCCTTCAACACAGGCAGTACCCCTGCCTTGCCCCAATTTAGTTTTTTCCCTTTCACAATATTTTCATCTCCCCTTTTATTGTCATCGTTTCTATTCTCCACTTGTTCAGCACTTTTACATTTGTCTATTGCCTGTTTCCCAGACACCTGCCATTCTCTGAAATGTGAAGTCCCAGACCTCAATAATGCTCTTCGTTGGGCGAGTCGGTAGAGTTGTGGCCTAGCGTTCGCTAGGCCCGAGTTCGACTCTCCGGCTGGCTAATGAAGAGTTAGAGGAATTTATTACTGGTGATAGAAATTCATTTCTCGCTATAATGTGGTCCGAATTCCACAATAAGCTATAGGTCCCGTTGCTAAGTAACCAACTGGTTCTTTGCCAAGTTAAATAAGTCTAATCCTTCGGGCCAGCCCTAGGAGAGCTGTTAATCAGCTCAGTGGTCTGGTAAAACTAAGGTATACTTAACTTTTTTTTTCAGACCTCAATTCCGCAAGTTGAAGTCTCCACACCCATACTGCCCTAAAATGGAAAATTGCAGTATCTGCAAAATTTTTTCGAAATTGAGATATGCCACCTACTGGGCTCGTGAAACACTAATACACAAGTTACTGCAGTTTCAGAAGGATTCTTCAATGCTTTCCACGAGTACTTAGAGGGTCCCATTTGCAGTATCTGCAAAACCAGTAATAAGGCAAGGGGGGTATCTACCATTTTTCTGTTTTGTATTTTTGCAGATACTGCAGTTTTCCATTTTAAGGCAGCGTACTCACTAACTCTATTTGTTGGATAAAAAAAAATCCGTTTACTTTACTGTCTCGGAAACGCATGACTTATCACTAACACGCATCTCGGAAACGCATGACTAATCACTAACACGCATTATAGATATTGTCCTCTAATTTATACTGTTCTCATGCAACGGTACTCTCTTTACTTTATCAGTCCTCATTTCCTTGTCTTACAGAGTTAGGTTGTTTCTTTCTATCTTAATTGCGAAACTGGCATTCCTTTTTATCCAATGGACTCATTTTTTTTTTTTCAAGAAATAGTCGTAGATGACTTTAGTTGTTGCAACGATATTTTTTAGAGATCAGCCTGTCAGTCATTAAAAATTAAGTTATGAAATTCTTAGCACTGTACAAGCCGTTAACTAGGTAAATTCTTTAGGAGTTCATTTTCTGTATTTGATGTGTACGGACAACAATATTAGGAACTCAGACATACGCAGTTTTTAGTTTTCTGTAAAAGAAAACTATTGTATGTCCGTCCGCACTTTATTCTGTGAAGCACTTTTTCTGTCCGCCCTCAAATCTTAAAATCTACTGAGGCTAGAGGGTTGCAAATTGGTGTGTTGATCATCCAGCCTAAAATCATCAAACATACCAAATTGCAGCCCTCTAGCCTTAGTAGCGTAGTTTTTATTTTATTTAAGGTTAAAGTTAGCCATAATCGTGCTTCTGGCAACGATACAGGATAGGCCACCACCGGACCGTGATTAAAGTTTCATGGGCCGCAGCTCATATAACATAATACCAAGACCACCGAAAAATAGCTCCATTTTCGGTGGCGGCTGTATAGAAAACTCGATTGCGCCGAAGGAACTTCGGCGCATTTTTTACTTTTTTTTTTATTTACTATTACACTCACGTATAAACATACACGCTTTTGTCTTCCGTACCTTGTACTGGAAACCTGTTGAAAAAAGGAACATTCTTATTGTATTCTTATGGCAGCATTAACCACGAGTTAAATGCGATATAAATTAGTGTCTAATGTATGACAATGTGACGTCGTGGATAGATGCCGACAATTTATAAATCTTGCGGTAATACAGCATATGTGTCGTATTTTATAAATGAAATGCCGAATTTTTTATTCAAGATTTCATTCATCGATTTAATTTTTACCTTCCATTGCAGTTCTTTTCTCTTCTTTTATTTTTTTTACTTCAAAGTAATTTTGAGAAATTGTTTACAGAACTTTTTTTCCCGGGATGATCATCAAATACTCCCATTTATCATTGCTTTTCAATACCAGTGAAGTTCATATTTCAATCAAGAATAATGATCCCCTAAACTCTTTCAACAGCAGGGGTAGGGCAGAGAGAGAGAGAGAGAGAGAGAGAGAGAGAGAGAGAGAGAGAGAGAGAGAGAGAGAGAGAGAGAGAGAGAGAGAGAGATCGGAGTTTCCTAATTTTTCAACGTAACGTTCTTCAGACAAAGGCTAAATTTGTGGTTCGCCGTTTATGTAATATATAGAACTAACGACAGAGTATATTGATAATTATTAAGATGCTAATATTCATCAGATTCCATATGTATGGGAACAGTTTCTTGTGTTTCACGGCACGAGTGAGATCTGAAACAAATGCACCCTCACATGTATGAATAAATAACATTTTTTTTTTTCTGCGTGCATTAGTTTTAATTTTCGCAAATACGTACAGCAAAGGGCAGCAATTTGAGTTAAACATTTCCTCTCCATTTTGTAAACTACAAGACAATGGAAAATGCAGTCACTCGTTCTTGCCTGAGAATGCTCTTTTCGTTGTTAATTTCAGGTGAAAGGTTCGGTACCATATAAAAATCATATTTTCCTACGTCATCAAGTTAATTCATTTGAAACATCTAACGTTAAAAAGGAAACTTACAGGAAATCATTCTCGAAGACTGCCCGATGATAAGAATTGAGGGGGGGGGGGCGCGAATGCCTCTTTCATAAAACATCAGTCTCTAGATTTCGCATAACTGACTCGCCGAAATGTGCAATGTCAGGATGACAATGCAAATTTATGTTCAGGTCATAATTATCTACGAATTTCCGCCAACAACCTCCGTTGAGAAATTTTTAAATATAACTTTGACATAAAAAAAAATTCATTTATTGAGAAATGTAGCTCTCTCCCTCCCACCCACCTCTCTCTCTCTCTCTCTCTCTCTCTCTCTGTAACACAGGAGTGCACCGTCTGTTGAGTTCTGATAAATATAAATTCATTTAGCAGGAGATTTGACCCTAACCCCAGGGAGAAACTGACTACGTTATCGGCACAAATGCAGCAGCTCTCTCTCAGTCATGTCGCAGCTTAACGGTTCTGACTTTCTTGAACTTCATCACCTCGCAAATATAACACTGAGAAGTGTTCTTTTTACATTTTCAAAGGGACATAATTGACGGGTAAGTTATTTCGATGCCTTAATAAACGAGTAAATGTCAGTTTTTTCGGCATGTTCCATATGTGCACACACGCACACACACACACATACAAAGATGGAAAGGTAGTGATATAAATGTTGGAACCCCACTGGGAAATCATAAATTTTGGAAGTGAGTTTTAACTTCCATACTCTCTATCTTCACTATTATGCTCTCTCTCTCTCTATATAGCTAGCTATACATATATGTGCATATCTATGTATGTAAACATATATTTATATATATATATATATATATATATATATATATATATATATATATATATATATATATATATATATATATATATATATAGATATATATATATATATATATATATATATATATATATATATATATATATATATATATAGATATATATATATATATATATATATATATATATATATATATATATATATATATATATAATTATATATATATATATATATATATATATATATATATATATATATATATATATGTGTGTATGTGTGTATAACTGAATCACAAAACCTCCGACAACTTAGGACGTCAACACGGTGGGACAGAAGCTACTGCCTGCCTATTGATGGGATGGGCATTTTCCTTTCAAAAACCTTCAAAAAGCAAGTTTGAAGGGAGAGAGAAGCAGACAGAGAATAAGCAGATAGAAGACAGAGAAGCAGAGGAGTGAGGTCGTGAGCCTCACCAAAAGTTTAATTGATCTATGTTAAAAGATAAATGAAAAATTATAGATTGCTGTAAGATGACGTCATCATGGCTTCCGTGAAACCAATGTTTTGGTCCCTCGTTGACAAAGTTAAGGAAGGATCTACACCAGTTCATTCAGCGACGTTTTCTCGTTAAAAAGATGCTGAAGTTTCGTTTTATTAAAAAAAAAAATAAATAAAAGAAGAAAGAAAGGCTCATACTTCGATTCATATTCATACTACTTAACTTGTATATATGTTTAACTTGAATATGTACAGTGTTATTTTTACTGGTGTGACAATGAAGTAAGAAAACTACAGTCTTCCTAAGCCTCCTGGGACTCTAATAACATTACAACAATAAGAAAAGAACCTCATAACGTTTGAAGGTGGTAAAAACATTACAAATGGTGACTACAGCATTACAATATTAATAATACCTGTTATCGTCGGGTTGAAGCACTTCCTTTATGAGGATTCCATGAAGCTGTTTCACAGCCGCAAAAGAAGAGATTCTAAACAATAAAATCCACTATTTTCATATACTTGTTGACGGGGACTGGTAACAGAATTGTTTACGTGTACCCTGCTTCTGTGTGAATGTGTGTTTGATTGTGGCTGCCTGCCTGTATGTTTACACACACTCTCCCATTTCTATTTCTGACACGACTAAATGAAAGCTCAAAAACAACTGCAGATAAATCTTTGAAAGGTATCCCATTCAAAGGAAGCTCAAAGGAAATGAAAATCATTGAACATATATCAATATCTCTCTCTCTCGCCGGCAGGTAACCTTTACAAACCTTCTCTATGAAATAATTTTTTGGGGATCATGTCAAGAACAGCGAACCCAATGATCCCCATGTAAAAAGAACAACAGACCAATGACCCCATGTAAAGATTGGCCTAACCCTTTCCGGTCGAACTCAATTCCACATGAGGGCTAGTACTAAACACGGCGAAACAGTGATTCATCTACACTGT